>NC_090260.1:36980003-37007503 GCF_037325665.1 Littorina saxatilis | reverse complement strand
AAAAAAACAACAACAAAACACACCCTGCAGACACTATTGATTGTTGGTATGTGTCCAAGTTATAACAGGCTGTTATTTCATGTGGAAGCCTTCTCTGATCTGTGCCAGTCAATATTTGTCTCATATCCCCAGAAAAGACTGACTACCTTCTATTTCTTTGTACTCAGAAAAATTCTGATAATGAAAGCTCACTTCGGACAAAATTCTAAAAAAAAAAAAATTAAAGCTTTGTTTTATTTTTTTTTCTTCTGACATTTCCCACTTTTTGTTGCTCTCTTGAGACGCTGAAAAAAATGTACGATTCCGTTAAAATCTGGAGCTTTGAGTCTCAGAAAGTTCCAACACAATGTGTCTTGAGGAAAGAATGGCCAGGGAAAGAAAGCAACACAACAAAAACAAAACGAGGGGAAAAGTCCATGCAAATTTGACAGCTGCCGCAGAGCTCTGGTTTTTAATGCTTTCGGATGTTAAGTCTATGTTTGAGCTACAGTGGAACCCCCCTTTTAAGACCTCCACAAATCTGAGAAAACAAGGTCTTAACAACGAGGGAGTCTTAAAATGGGGGTAATTTTACAGAGGTTAAGAACAGAAAGTCTGAAAAAACAAGGTCTAAAAAAGAAGGCAGTCTTATATTGGGGGGTCTTAAAAAGGGGGTTCCACTGTACTAATCACTGTAGTAATCACTGTAGTAATCGCTGTATTAATCACTGCCCTTGTGGCTGAAAGAAAATCATGGGGGTAAATGTTAACCGAAAAATATTGCACAAATGTCATCTTAGCATAAATATTTGTGTGTGACAATCCAACATCAGAATGAAACATACATCTACACACTAAAACAAAACACACATCTACCAACTACCTGTATAATAACAGCTATAGTGATAAAACTATCTACCAACAAACAGTTTAATAATTAACAGCTAACAGAAATGTAACCACAGCAACCAACCCACACAACACAGTCAAGTTTATCCATTTATTTGGCACAGATACATCACAACATACCATCTGATTAAAAAATAAAATCATAATACACCACATCTTTTGACGGACACTGATAAACGTCACCGACTGACAAGACTGTTTTCCGACTGCTAAATATCTAGCACACAATAATATGTCCCATCGATATGTCTTGACTATAAAATTCACAACACAAAAAACACAAAAACACAGAAATCGCAAACTAATCAACAATAAAAAAAATTCTACACCACAATACTGAAATGTATTACACAAAAATAAATCCATTTCTGATACTTCCAACAAAACCACAAAAACTTTTCTACTGAATGGAAAGAAGACAAATGAAGCCGTTAAAACACAAAAGAGAAACTCAAACAAAAGTGTCAAAGACAAATAAGAGAATTTCATTTCCTTTTACTATTATCTATTTGCTGAAAATGTCCTCCCTCCCCCGTGGAAAGCTAGCAGCAAAACAGTTGCGCCAACAATATCATTTCACAACTATGAAAACCTTATTTTTAAACTCAATGTAGCATCATCTTTCTTCAATCAAAATGACCTTAATTTCTTTGTGGAGTTTAAAAAACCGCGTGTCAAATCAATAAATATTATCAAAAGTACTTTTCTTTTTATACATAACGGTAAAAATAAATTTAAAAAATAAAAAAAATACATGAAAGTTTTCACAACATTGAAAGGCACACGCCTTCCCCTAAAACCAGTGTGACTCGCCAGCGATCTCTGATCTGGCCCGGTGTAGGATCCGGTCCGGTCCCCCCTCTGAAGTAGTCCCCCGGGGGACCAATTCGTGGCAAAAACTGCTCTATAATGGTCCCCCCTTAGACATCCAGCCTCGTTTTTCTTAGGCATTCAAGCCATTTTCAATCTATATCTTCGTCCGGTATTATGAACTGCACAGACAGCAATCTCTTTGTTTGACTATATTTTGCAGAAAATAAAATAGATCTGATTTATAATGCCGTTCAAAAGAAAAATCACATGAAATAAAATGAATAATAAATAAATACTGATAAGAAGAAATGAAACCAGTCTCTGATTCTTTCCTTTCTTTTCTCTGAAATTGCTGGTAACATTACTAACATTGTAACAAGAAAAACGAGGCTGGATGTCTAAGGGGGGACCATTATAGAGCAGTTTTTGCCACGAATTGGTCCCCCGGGGGACTACTTGAGAGGGGGGACCGGACCGGATCCTACATTGGTTGTGCAGGGGATGATCCACCCTCCACTTGGTCACATACCATTGACATCAACAGTCGAGCTTCTCACTGTGCACACTGGGAATTTTCTGATGAATTAATTTTGCAAAAGCTACTGGTGGTTTTTTTCAGAACTTATTTCATCAAGAAAATTCTAACTCACAACAGCAAGCTGACATGGTGTTGAATTTTGTATATGACCAATTGCAAGGTTGTTTTGATATCCCCTGTCGAAGCCTGGCTATATCTGAGACAGTGAGAGAGAGACAACCAGAGAGAGAGAGAGAGAGAGAGAGAGAGAGAGAGAGAGAGAGAGAGAGAGAGAGAGAGAGAGAGAGAGAGAGAGAGAGAGAGAGAGAGAGAGAGAGAGAGAGAGAGAGAGAGAGAGAGAGAGAGGGAGAGAGAGAAAGCGAGAGAGAACAGAGAGAGAGAGAGAGAGAGAGAGAGAGAGAGAGAGAGAGAGAGAGAGAGAGAGAGAGAGAGAGAGAGAGAGAGAGAGAGAGAGAGAGAGAGAGCGAACGAACTTTATTACTCAAGGATGGAGATTTTACTATCTGAGAGAGAGAGGCAAGCAGAACAAAAAATAGCAGCCAATTTTTGCCACATTTCTCTGATCTATTTGTGCAAGGTCTAACTGCTTGTGCTGATTAAAATAAAACTCCTGAGCATCGTACTGCAAAACCTACATCGATCGCTGTCTTTGGCAAAACAAACTCTGTACAGATTCTTTGGACATTATTTCAGCACACACACAGATGGTGAAGTTATTGTGAACATCAGAACAATGATCTTATATTACAAACAAAGGGACATAAGCACTGTACATGTAGGCATAGTCCTTAGATCAAGACTACGGTTTTAGATCAAGACTGTGGTTTTACAAATAACCACACAAATACAAACAATGTTAGTTTGTTACAGGGTCGGATCAATAATGTCCAGTCAGAGATAGAAACTTGTGATCGTCGGTGTAAGAGCGCCTTAATGAGGAACAATTGAGCTTGCGACGATCATCCTTTCTTGACGATGAAAGTTGTTTGCTCATTTCAATGCTCGATATTCCCTCCGGTGCCAGGAGACTGTTTCCACGTAACTCTCACTTACTCTTGTTGTCTATATTTAGAGCGCTTACGTCCCTTTGTTTGTTTCGATCTTGTCAATAGTGGTCTGCCTGAAGGGTTATGATTATCAGAGCAATGGTTGAGTATCCCGGATAGTATCCGTCTCTCGGTTTAGTGCTGATACTGATAGTAACCTTGACCTTGAAAGTATCCGCCTCTCCATGGGGACGGGTCTCTGCTGCGGTCTATGGGGAGATCCATGCGATAAAACCGCTGAACAAACAGAAAAGACCGTTGTCAGTCTCCTCAGGTCTATCCCATCCACACATTACATGTGATTCATAAATTCTGATGTTGCCGTATCCTAGCATACACCACAAATTGTCTATCTCATAAAAAAAACTTTTCTGAACTTTCACTTTGTCTATTTCTTAAAAATGGTGTTATGAACCTACATTCACCTGTGCCTCATTGTATTTTTCAGATTTAAGATAGAGCAGGAAACTGATGAAACATCAAGAAATTCTGAAAGTTTTTAACAATGAAATCATATTTCCAAGCAGTCTACTGATAAATACTAAGAATCAACTAATTAAAATGTATTCTCTTTTTTCAAATTAAGTCCATGAAAAAATGGCAAGACAAGCTATCAATGCGGTAATTAGTTAAGCATTCACTCAACCTTGAGTTCGTTACAAAAATATATTTACAGATTCCTTTTTTTTTCTTCATTTAATCTGACACTCAAATCTTCAGGATCATTTTCTTCCCCAGGTGATATCATAATGGCACAAAAATCACATTTATTCAACATTTATGCATGACGAATATTTGTAAGGACATGGGCTCATGCTGAGTCTAGATGGTAGAGATGCATTCAATCAACGTCTGTGTAAGCGACGACTACCCTAGGCTTGCAAAAGTCTGTTATAGTGTCTGTTTAAACAGTTGTCAACAATACCAGGCGTGCATCAAACACAATACGGCGTGCGAGTGGAAACCATGTGCAACGTTCAGACCATCCGTGACGAAAAATGCCGAGTCAGCATACCAACTTGACGCACTGTCTGTGATCATGGATGTCCGCAGTGTGTTATAGGTGCCTTAGTTACGAGCCTCACCAAAACATATATACCGAATTTCCACCGGATCGAAACGCGAAGGAATCTGAAAAGTGCCACAGGAAAGAACCACATCACAGCAGTGCTAAAACTAAAGTCACAGGTAGATCAAAATTAATATAGCAGTTTGTTGTCTATTAAACCCCCCCCCCCCCCCCCCCCCCAAAAAAAAAAAGTTGTCGATCATCACTTAGACAAGTTGCATTACAGGAGAAAAAAACACTTTTGGGATCTCCGGTTTTAAGACCTACTGTTGATTAAGATTCTAGTGTTTTGTTTGTTTGTTCGTTCATGGGCTGAAACTCGCCATTATGAGTGTTTCGGCAGGGAAAAATGGAGGTTGGACCATGAGGAGGAGAGTTAGTAGGGGTCTCCGAATCATCAACAACAACACTCACGCATGCACAAACTGGCTAACAGAAGGCTGTGGGAATGTTCATGCTACTAATCAGCTAAAACAGTGATACCTGCAATGTGAATCTCCTCCCATGAGAGAACACCTCCCAAGTAAGGACACCTTCTGTTGACCCTTGGTCTACATACATGACCTAACTTCGGCGAAACCGGTTCATAGTCGCTTCTTTGTGCGTTGTCGTCTCTTGTGAGTACATTGGTTATTTGATTCAAATATGCCGGTCACCAAAGGCCACCTGAAATGTGGGGACACTATTGGCTGGTTTCACGGTTGTTCATTCATCACAGGTACCACTGTACTGTATCAAGCACTAAGGGGAGCTAACCTACCTAAAGCACTATCATAGGGGAGCTAACCTACCTAAAGCACTATCATAGGGGAGCTAACCTACCTAAAGCACTATCAACTGCAGATGGTTTTCCTGTATTTATCCTCTTCCTCATTTTCTGTCCACACCCTGCACAGTTCTCTTCATTCTCCTGTGCTATAGAATTCAGTGGGAAAAATATTTTTCTTTCTTGATACAAACTGCAACGGACACATACAAATACTGAACATTTTTCTACACCTGCCATTCCCCCTCCTCTCTCTCACTCACACACACACACACAAACAGTAAGATAAGCACATTCAACTCCTGGTTTTAAGCTACTGGATGCTCTGTTGTGTACAATGATGTTCTGTCCTCTTCCAGGAAACCTCTTGCTTGTAAAGTCAGTATACCTTTGTTCAAACTTGTGCATGGCTTGGAAAGGTTCCATTGAATTAATAGGCTCACATAGACTAACAGTACTTTTGCACTACGGTATCATCCATAGTAACATTAAAGTTTCATCAAAATCAACCTTGTGCGTGTGTCTGTATTATTCCTGCTTCTCTTTCTCAAAAATTCTTTCTGACACTAATGCCCTCCTTGTCCTACCGACGTCAGTAGACATTAAGTGCAAGTGCGACATTCAAGAATTAAAACAAAATCCAGTCTGGATCAATATAATATCAATAAAATCATATTAATGTGGCAAAAATATATGGCTGTTGAATTAACCGCACAAACAAAGAAAGAATAAACAATTCTTGAACGCATACACAAAACATGAATAAACAATTTCAGTAACTTAGTACTTAACACAAAGAAACAAAACAGTAACAGTGCAAGACAGGTAAAAGTGCTAAGACGCAATTAAAACTGAAGTTGGATTGTCACACACAATATTTCCGTATAAACCCCCCTTCAAAACAAAGAGAAGTCCAGGACTCACCTTACATTTGAGGGATTCAGCGAAAGTCAAAAGCGCTGTCGATCTTCTAACGCACAAAAGCGGTTTGAAAGGCAGGCGATAAGGAACAAAGAAAACTCAGCGCTCACACCTACAGGCATGTCTCTGTCTATAGACCAGTTCCGGAAATAACTACGGGATTTTATATTTGTCTGAGCAAGAGTTGCGCCCCTTCCAAACACTGAGGCCAATATTAACTGCTTGAACGCGGATTCAGTCGATCATGACATCACAGCGAGTGGTAAGCTCCAATGAGAATATTTTCGAAAGAAGAGGTCAACGTATTAAGCGAACATTTCAAATCAATCACATTGATGTCTTGAATCAAAAAACAAGAAAGGTAAGTTTTTGGAACGTCTAATTTAGGACACAACAAAACATTACAACCACAGGTACTTGGATCCGAAGATCTTTACAGTAGCCAGACAGACAAACACCTTTAAAGTACCTGTGATTCTAATGTTTTGTTTTAAATAAATAAATGAAACGTTCCAATAACTTACCATTCTTATTTTTGATTCTGAATTTTGGAACATCAGCAGTCTATCTGTTTTTCAATTTCTCATCATTGATGTCATGATCGCTAATTAGTCTGCATATCATCGGCAATTGTTCGGCTCACTGTTTTAAAGGGGGGCAACTCTTCCATAGCCAATAAAAACCTGACAGGTTATTTCTGAATATCGTCTATTATCTCAGGAGCATTGGGAGCGAAAGATCAATACAAAATCATAGAGGAAATGTTGAGGAAGAAAACGTCTACTTAGGCATTATCCAGCTATCACTTTGAGCAACCATAAAATAAAATTTAAAAAAAAAACACTGACCGAAGTTGACTGTGAAAGAGGGGTACTTTTAATACAAATGGGCTGTTGGTCCATCACTTGTACAGTTAACTAGATTCAAGTTCGTTTTTACTCAGGAGGATAATATATAATAATCACGTATGACCCAAGAAACAAAAATTAATTAAACAAAAACAAAAAATGAATTTGTAATTTTAATACTTTTTATTTTGAAAGTTGCTCAAATAGGTATTGACTACTTGAAAGGAAAAGATGACATCTCTGACTCTAGTTAATACTGGTCACTTCATTCAAAAAACTGATTGTTAGTCTGTTACTCAAAACATGCAATCCTTCTCAGGTTCCTTGTCTGCATCTTTGAAATGAAGTCATTTTGGGCTGGATAAGTAATCATTTTAGGAATGGCTTTTTCAGGATAAATCCAAGAGTAAAGGTCTATATCAAACCCCTTCCTTGAGTGTGAACTGGTTTACTGATCAACATCTCATCTCATATAAAAAATTATTTACATATCATAATCACCACACATTAATTCACAGAGCTTTGCAGGTCTTGATTTCATTAAATCTCTGCAAATCAAAATACTAACTTGTTCTCACAGGTTAATTTGCTGTCTTTTCAGATTGACATTTTGATTTGAAACAAACACCAACAAAGATTAGTTGGATCTGGATCTGGATGCCCACTGTATGTTGTTTGTGGGGTTTACGTCACAGGAGCCGATTTTGGCTATAGGTGACGCCTACAGCTTTAACCACCTTGGCTACAGCTTTAACCACCTTGGCTACAGCTTTAACCACCTTGGCCACAAGGGATGGCCTATGAAAGGAGAAATTCCAATACGCAGTCTGCTGCGAGCTGAGAAGGACGGCAAGATGAGTAGCGGTCATGCAGTGTTAACACACGTAGCACACAGCTTGCGTCTTGTTCTGGTTATGGCTACAACGCATTCTCCGGCAGCGCACAAGTCTGCCTCAACTTCAAGCAGGTAGTGGGGAAAAAAGCATAGCACTGGAACGGGGGCGGGAGAATGATAGTTGGAGTGGGAATTGGTGGGTGGGGGTGGGGGGGGGGGGGGGGGGGGGGGGGGGGGGTGTATGGGCCTGGGCGAGTAAAATGTGTGTGTGCTCATACTCCTGAATAAGATAGATCTTCCACAATATCCGTGGGAGTGGAGTCAGTGTCTAGTGTGTGAACAGCGCCTGCTTGTCTGCAGCAGTGCTCATTTTATAATGTTTGTAAAATGTTCACAAACAAACTCTCCTAGAAACAAGACCTTCACTTACAGAGAGAGAGAGATGGGGGGAGGTGGAGGGGGGGGGGGGCAGAGAGAGAGAGAGAGAGAGAGAGAGAGAGAAGAAAAGAGAGGGGGAGGGAGGGAAAGAGAGGGAGACAGACTGAAAGACAAAGAGGAAGCCAACTTCTAACAAATCTGAATGATGGATGTGTTTTATTATGATATGACAAAACTGAAACGTATGAAGAAAGAGAGGGCAAAATGTCTAAAACACAAGTTCACGCAACTGGGGTGAAATAAAACACAAGATACTACAACAAAGGACTGAGTCAAACAGGGAAATTATTCTTCAACTAAAGAACAAAACTATGACTAAGAAGACAGTGAAAACAAAAAAATCATTTAAAAATAGTACATGAAAAAAGAAGGAGAGAGGACATGCTGTTAAAACAGCAAAATCTACTACGGTATTTCCAAGTAGGGCAGGGGACAGCCCAGGGTAAAACAAGATGGCAGGGACATGAACATCACATGAGTTAATAAGGTCAATGGGATTATGCCCCCTCTATTTCTCCCATAGCTTAACAATTCTGCCTTAACTGCACACAAACTTGCGCAGCGGGGATTGGGGTAACGGACACGCGACAGTGTTCTTCCCGTCTTGAAACGGCAGAAAGTTAAGAGGATGTCAAATGGAAAGCAAAGAGAGAACAAAAGACCTTGTCACGGCAGTAATGGCAGTAAACTCAAACTGTCAGCTTAAAGGCACACAGTTCTTCCTGTGTTAACAATGGGGTCAATGATCTCTGCACTGGCCGGGCTTCACACACAGGGGGAGACCATCCCTCCACTTGGTCACATTGCAAAATTCAACTGCCTGGCAGCTTCCAGCCAAAAGTGAAATTTTGTTTCATGGATTCTTCTTCTTCTGCGTTCGTGGGCTGAAACTCCCACATACACTCGTGTTTTTTGCACGAGTGGAATTTTACGTGTATGACTGTTTTTTACCCTGCCATTTAGGCAGCCATACGCCGTTTTCGGAGGAAGCATGCTGGGTATTTTCGTGTTTCTATAACCCACCGAACTCTGACATGGATTACAGGATCTTTTTCGTGCGCACTTGGTCTTGTGCTTGCGTGTACACACGGGGGGTGTTCGGACACCGAGGAGAGTCTGCACACAAAGTTGACTCTTGAGAAATAAATCTCTCGCCGAACGTGGGGACGAACTCACGCTGACAGCGGCCAACTGGATACAAATCCAGCGCGCTACCGACTGAGCTACATCCCCGCCCCGTTTCATGGATTGATAGCACTGACTGACACTGAGGGTAAACTACACAATTAATCTGTCTGAAAATGTCCACCCTACATAGAAAGCAAGGACATAATTATGACGAGCGTACCTGAGTAAGTGAAGTCTAATTGTGGTTTTATCGACCACAATGTCGAGAGGAAAGGGATTACGTGCCTCGCACCAACACGTCTTCACAGGATGAAAACCATTCGTTCAGTGACGTATTCCCGCGTTTCATCTCACGTGACCCATTCCTCTCGGAATTGTGGGAAATAAAACTAGGATGTTGAGTTTTAGTATATGTCCAAGTTGAGGGATGGTCCTAACCCAAGTGCTGGCCAGATCTGAGACGGTCAGGATGGTCCTAACCCAAGTGCTGGCCAGATCTGAGACGGTCACGCACATAGTTTACCCGGGAAGGACTGTGCCTTTAAAAGGAACGTTTGATGAAGACAATGCCCTTAGTATGCCTGAGAGAGGGATAGCAAGAGAAGGCAAAAGATTGTGAAAAGCAGAAAGCCGGGATGAACTCAAATGGAAAGAGCAAGGGATTTTGTGGTGAAGTAACAGCAGTAAACTCAAAACTGTCAAGAATATTTGATGAAGACAATGCCCCTAAGTTTGCGTGAGAGAGGAAGAGAGAGTTGTCTTACCTTGGCGGAGTCTTTGAGGTGCAACATGGCCGGATCACTAACGGGCTTTCCTGACGCGTTTTTTGTGGCACTAATCAGATCGGACAGCGCCGAGGCGACGTCTTTGACGGCGTTTATGAGCAACACCTGAAGGTTGCCGCGAGGAGGGAGAGAGAACAGACGTCACAGGTCAACGGCATGCCAGTTTCATTCACAGTCATTGTGTGTCGCACGCTTCTCCCTCTACGCTCTCTTCTCTACGTTGGAACCCATTTTTTTAAGACCATTCAGACCCTAGTTATCCAGATTTTTGGTTTAAAACATCTGTAAATTTAGCTCCGTTTTAAAACTCCCTTCTTTTAAGACCTGGTTTTCTCAGCAAGTCTTAGGTCTTAAAAGGGGGTTTCACGGTATGATGGGTCTTAAAAAAGAGATTGTCTTAAATACGAGGTAAATTTACACTGTGGTGGTGTGCAGAGAAAGTGCTCAAGTGGGTGGGAACCAAGGGCTGGGTCGGATTGGTTAAAAAAGATTTTTTTTTTCTAGATTTCAACCAATCCGACCTAGGGCCTGGGTCCGACCCACTTGGGCACTTTCTTGTGCACACCACCCGAGAAGTGAGAGATGTAGAGGAACAAACGTTGACTAGTGTTTGTGGTTGAGTCACACACGACTAAGAAGCACAACACAGAGCCACCGACTAGACATTCAGGCACCAACACATCTCACTCATCTACTGTCAACTTGAACAACTTCAACGTTAGCATGTTAAAACGTCCTGTAACTATTTTGATGCATTTCAAAGTACCACAAATGTTGGCTAAAACTAAATCATATCCCAAATCAGTAAATATACATCTGCAGAACATTCCACGAGAAGAATCGCTATGATATACATTGAAAGCAATTATTTCTATAACAATACATTCTGAAGTATGATGAAAAAGCTCCATAAATACAACAAAAATTGATAATTACATCCTAAGCTATTTTTTTAAACATTAGTCTGTGATCTTAACATCCCCCCCCCCCCCCCCCAAAACAAAACAAAAAAAAACAATTGTCTGTATTTGAGGAAGATATATTCCATGGAAAGCTTTGGTTTCTCCCAGCAGTTGACACTGCCATTTACAAATTTACAAACTTCAAAACAACAAATCTTTTGATCCCAAATGTGACAATTTTCAGAATCTTGTGTCTTCCAGAGACTTGTCCTAAGCCCATGTTTCTCTGCACTCTCTGTTGTGTTAATCAATTCCGCCAACACTTCACCCCACAGTAAGTGCAATCATACAGGGTGGTGCTGCTAAAACTTGAGAACCAAAACCTACTCAAAATAAACACACAACATACAGCACCATGCTACAAGAGTGTTCACCTTTGTCACGGTCAATTCATTATCTATTAGAAAAAGGGGGCAGGACATGGACTGAGCGGGCTGTATTTATGATGCAAAAGGTAGAGAGTGGGATCAGAAGTGGGCATGCATGTGTGGGAGGGCAGTTATTTTCCTTTTTTGTTGGGGGGGGGGGGGGGGGGTGTGGTTATAGGGTGGGAGAAACATGGACTGCAAAGTGGACTGCAACGAAGACACCCATCGAGTTCAGGGGTTCAAACCATGACAAAGATGAACAAGCTCCTCGAAAAACGTCATGCAAGTTTGACGATTCAGTGCACACACACACACACAGCCACTACTTCACTGAACCACATCCAGATCTAGCCCCGTGCAACCTTCGTCCCCACACGGAAAGAACCTCATACCGTTCACTCTTCTTTCAGCGTGTGACACGACAGATGACTGCCACGGGGCTATATCAGTACGGTCATAACTGACAACACGGCAAGGCACAGCACACAACACCCGGACCCCTACCTGCGCCTCAGGCTGTTCGGGTCCCAGGGACCCTGCCCCTGTTTTGACCACGTCAGCCAGTCGCGTGATGGTCTTGACCGCCGCCTGGGCCGCCGCTGCTAGCTGCTCCTGATTGGACGCTGCTCCCGCTACCAGCGTTTTGGTGTCCTCCACCAGCGCCTTGGCTGTCTTCAGGATGTTTTCTCTGATAAACCACACAGAGTAGGGATGAGAACGGAGAATGGCTTTACAAGTTTCAAAATAAGAAACAAATGTCAAGATACACATGGACTTTCTTTTGGTTACTTCCACCAACGCCTAGGCTGTCTTCAGGATGTTATTTCTATTAAACCACATATTGTTGTGTCATTTTTACATTCAGTCCAAAAGAAGACAGAATCCTGTGTCTGATCAATGTGATGTTTGCAAGCTGACAAGCGTGAAACTAATCGTACACCATGTCTGACTAATCAGCACCGATCAATTTTCTTTATTGTGTCTCCTTTACACATCTGGTGCAAACGAAATACGTCTCTCTCTTCTCCCCTGACCTACTCTTAATCCCCACCGCCCCCCCCCCCCCCCCCCCCTCCCTTTCTCCCCGTCTCTCTGTGTGGATGTAAACAGCAGCTCTCACATGTTCATTCCACCCCCCCTCCCGGCGCATTTGAAGGCACGAAATCCGAAACAATCAAAATAAAACATACACGTCTGCAATTACCATTCAAGTGTTACACATTCCCAGGGTTCCTGCAGGGCAGAGCTGATACAATTCAAGGAGTTTTCAAGGACATTTCCAGGACCAAATAAATGCTTTTCAAGGACATGATTTTCCCCAAATTAATGCAAAGCACCAAGCTTACCTTCAGTTTTTCAAGTCATCAAGTTTCTGGTGAATTTCTATTAGTCATTCCGTAGTTGTTTCCCTTGCCAACTTCCGGGAAGGGAAGCAACTACGGGTGACTAGTAATAGTTCATCTGCTTTCGTTTTCACTCGATCTTTTATTCTCCCAAAATGTGTACTGTATTTGACGAAAAAAAAGGGGGTTGCATTTTTTTTTAAATAAGACAAGCTGCTGACGAAATGTATAGACAACAATTTGGAAAAATCAAGTACTTTTCAATGACTATTTAACAAAACTCTATTTTCAAGCACTTTTCAAGGCCTGGAAAAGGTTTTCCAATTTTCAAGGAGTTTTCCAGGGTTCAAGGACTCTGTACGAACCCTGCATTCCTCTGGTCAGCAAAAGTCTACACACCCCCCCCCCCCACACCCCCCTAAACACCCTCCTCCCCTTCTGCCATACTCAAATTGGAAGATCCAGGTGTGTATTTTGCACCTGAGCGTTACACTTGTGAGCTAGACACTGACCTCTGGTCAGCGAAAGTCTCGTCGCCCTCTGGGTTAAGGGTGCCGGCCGTGGCGAACATGATTGTGGTGTCAAGGTCACCGATGATGCCGCTGACCGTGGAGGCAGCGTTGATGCACGCCTGCGTTCCTCTTGCACCTGCCTGCAGCGCTGCCAGCACGTACGATACCTGCCAAAGGTGAGAAAACAACCTGTCTGTCAGCCGTGTGACTGTGACGAGGTGAAACATGTGACAACAGTGGTACAGTGGTACCTGTGATGACAGGACACCCTTGGGACCAGGCTAAACGTGTCCCTACATTGCAGGTGGCCTGCCATGACAGGTATATTTTGGTAGAGATAATAGACAAAGGGACCCCAGAATGTGTCCTTTTAAGGGAGGTGTCCTCTCATGAGAGGGGCCACACATGGCAGGTACCACTGTCCTTTAGCTCATGTTGCTCATGTTTGTATTTCTATAGCCATTGTTCTCTCCTTTTTTTGCCCCTTTTACAAATACCTGTATGCTTTTGACATACGTTGTATTCGTCCGCCAAATCGCATCTTACACTGTTTTTTAAGGGCATGTTTATAAGCTTAGCATGTTGTGATCCATTGTTTCAATTGATTGTAAGCGGCATTGTTCTTCGTAATTGTTTGAATAAAATACCAAGCCTCCAAAATCTGAGAAAATCAAGGTCTTAGAAAGATAGGAGTGTTAACCCATGGCCTCCTACAGAGCTCAGTATCACACATTGGATAATCTGTATTCAGATCCTGTAACATCCGCAAAATTGATTTTGCTCTTCGATGCCGGCACGGCATGAGCAGATGAGAGCGAGCCTTGCTTCATTAGATTGTTCCATTAAACCTCACGAGAACTGCACAGGAGACAGTAGTGTTGTTATACCAGTCTCGGAAAACAAAAGGTCAGGCGGACCTGGATCAAACATATGTAGGTCTTAAGGTCCTGGCTCAGCCTGCTTAGTAGACAAATTGTTTGTTTTTTGTTTCTTTGTTTGCTTAACGCCCAGCCGACCACGAAGGGCCTTATCAGGGCGGTGCTGCTTTGACATATAACGTGCGCCACACACAAGACAGAAGTCGCAGCACAGGCTTCAAGTAGACAAATTGATGGTGAGAAGACTTTGTACATGTCCAAACTATCAGACGGTCGACCCTCCAGGGGTCAGACCATTATGTGTCAGATCAAAAAAGTACGGGTAAATGACAGCAGACCTAGGCCTGGGAACAAGGCAGAGACAGCATGGTTGTGTGCGAGGGGAGACAAACGGTTGAGTGTACAGAGGTCACTGTCAATCCCAATCCCACACAAAGCCTGGTACCTTGTAAAGTTATGATGTTGCGCTATATAAATGCTCATTTATTATTATTATTATTATTACCTTTTCACTGATGGTGCGCGCATGGTCACACAGGTCTCTCTGTGCGTAACTGTCAGACGGGTTGGCCTGCAGGTTGCCCGCATCCCCCACCACCTCGATACAACTCTTGCCCAGGTCTTGTACCGTCGTACGGATACGTCCTGCAATCTGTGGATAAAACAGCGTGGATATTATAAAGAGGTTGCCCGCGCCCCCCACCACCTCCATACAACTCTTGCCCAGGTCTTGTACCGTCGTACGGATACGTCCTGCAATATGTGGATAAAACAGTGTGGATATTATAAAGAGGTTGCCCGCATCCCCCACCACCTCGATACAACTCTTGCCCAGGTCTTGTACCGTCGTACGGATACGTCCTGCAATCTGTGGATAAAACAGCGTGGATATTATAAAGAGGTTGCCCGCGCCCCCCACCACCTCCATACAACTCTTGCCCAGGTCTTGTATCTCAAACTGTGGATATAACAGTGTACATGTAATAACTATGTTGGATGGAGTGATTGCTTCTAGACTTATCATGAGACACCGGAAATAACTCCTGTATCTCATCTCATCTTCTTCTGGATTCCTCAGCTTCTCTTACTCTCAATGGTGTGAGTTTTGCGTGCCACACCTTTCAGTTTATGGTGTGTTTTTACCCTGCCACAGGAGTAGCATGACACTGTCTTCCAAAGTGAGTGTGCTAGATATCTGTGAGGTTCAAGTCCCTAGACTATTGCTGCAAACTCGGGATCTTTAACCTGTGCTTTGCTTCTTTTTGCTTGCATTTGCATGGGAGGGTGGTAGGATTCCCTCTGCTTACTCTGCACTGAATGTTGACTTGGAAACACACACACACACACACACACAAAAACACACACAAAACAGGCATACCTGAGCTTTGTACCCACACCCAATAGCGACAAACTGGTTACAAAGCCAGCACGCTACCCAGTGAACAATGGACCCACCCCACAAACCCCTGTATCTGACCCACCCCACAAACCCCTGTATCTGACCCACCCCACAAACCCCTGTATCTGACCCACCCCACAAACCCGTGGATCTGACCCACCCCACAAACCCCTGTATCTGACCCACCCCACAAACCCCTGTATCTGACCCACCCCACAAACCCCTGTATCTGAGCCAAGAATGTAATGCTTGTGAAAACAAGGTGGGGAGGGAGGGGGCGGTCAAGACACTGAGAAGCCGAGTAAGACAGGAATACTCACATCAGAGTTATTCGTGGCGGCGGCAGCCCCACAAGAGGCGTTGGCCAGCTGGTTGAAATCACGAGTCAGCTGATTGGCCAGCACGCCCAGCTGTCCAACGTTCGTCGTCGACTTGCCGATCTGCACACAGATATGGAGATATTAGTTAGTAGAATGTTATCTCTTTCCCCGTCTCTCCTTCTCCATCCCCCTTTTTTTTCCTCTCTCTCTGTCTGTCTCTCTACGTGTGTGTCTCTCTCCATCTGTCTACGTGTGTGTCTCTCTCCATCTGTCTACGTGTGTGGCTCTCTCCATCTGTCTACGTGTGTGGCTCTCTCCATCTGTCTACGTGTGTGGCTCTCTCCATCTGTCTACGTGTGTGTCTCTCTCCATCTGTCTACGTGTGTGTCTCTCTCCATCTGTCTACGTGTGTGTCTCTCTCCATCTGTCTACGTGTGTGTCTCTCTCCATCTGTCTACGTGTGTGTCTCTCTCCATCTGTCTACGTGTGTGTCTGTCTGTGTATGTGTGTGTCTCTCTCTCTAGACTATCCAGAACTAGCTCTAAGAAGGACCTTATGGACCCAATGCTAATATTCTTGCGAATTAAAGTTTTTGAGTTCAAGTTCTCTCTGTCTCTCACACACACACGCATAATCTGAATCAAACCGCATAATTAATCTTCCAAAGCAACCACACATCTGTAGCGACCACTTTTGCTTGGTCCCTTGGGTGGTTGTTGTCGACAGGTTGGATTGTAGTACAAACCAAGAAAGGGAGAAGTTGACTCACCATGTCCTGGGCGGTGCGGGCGATCTGTTTGGCCAGTCGCACCATGTTGGTCTGATGGTCCACGAACGACACGTGCTCGTTGATAGCGATTCGCTCCTCCGTCTGAAACAATTCACACATTCCCGCGTCATTTCCACTGAAATATGCTGTCACAATCCCTCGTCATTTCCACTGAAATACGCGGTCACCATCCCGGAGTAGTAAGGTGAGTGGAGAACGGCATGAGACACAGACAACGAAACAAAACAAACGAAGAATGAAAATCAAAAAACGAGAAAGAATAAACGTTAACAAGACTTCATTAAAAAAATTACAGATAGAAAAGAAACCAATCTAAGAGAAAAAAGCCTACCAAAGAGAAAGAACTAACGAAAGCAAAGAAGCCAAAATCAGAAAAAGAAGTGTTAGCCTAACCTAAGTGTTCTACCAAATACACTACTGCACATCCGTACGGTTTGCTGTTCCAGCCAGCACTAATCCACACACAGCACACACACATAATTCGCAAACCATTTAACCACGACTATGAACTTATTCATGTGCATCCCGAAACTCTTGTCACAAGTGTGCTCTGACTCAGCACATTCATACCCCATTTATTCCTGACACTCATTCCCCGTTTATTCGTAACACTCATACCCCGTTCATTCCTAACACTCATACCCCGTTTATTCCTGACACTCATACCCCGTATATTCGTAACACTCATACCCCGTTCATTCCTAACACTCATACCCCGTTTATTCCTGACACTCATACCCCGTTCATTCCTGACACTCATACCCCGTTCATTCCTGACTCTCATACCCCATTCATTCCTGACACTCATACCCCGTTCATTCCTCACACTCATACCCCGTTTATTCCTCACACTCATACCCCGTTTATTCCTCACACTCATACCCCGTTTATTCTTCACACTCATACCCCGTATATTCCTGACACTCATACCCCGTTTATTCCTGACACTCATACCCCGTTTATTCCTGACACTCATACCCCGTTTATTCCTGACACTCATACCCCGTTCATTCCTAACACTCATACCCCGTTTATTCCTGACTCTCATACCCCATTCATTCCTAACACTCATACCCCGTTTATGCCTAACATTCATACCCCGTTTATTCCTAACACTCATACCCCGTTTATTCCTGACACTCATACCCCGTTTATTCCTGACACTCATACCCCGTTTATTTTTAACACTCATACCCCGTTCATTCCTAACACTCATACCCCGTTTATTCCTAACACTCATACCCCGTTCATTCCTAACACTAACACTTGCGACATATGCACAGACTAGTCAGCTAAATGGGGCTGGGGCTGGACAATAGGCGATATTGGGACATAACTCTGTCGGGTTTGTATGGGTTGTGAAAGAGTGAATACCCTTGCTTTTCCTCTGACAAATAAATTCACACGTGCTCCTGTCCACGTGTTTCCAACACACCCCTTGTTAGTGATTGGCCCTTCCAATGTTTGTCCGGATAAAAGCCCATACTAATCTGACAAGAGTTATCTTCGGAATTCATAATGCTCTCTGTGCAAATATTTGCTGGCAGCGAACAGGTTTACCAACTGACCCGTGCGATGGATATGGAGATGCTGTCGATCATCTTGGTGACCACGCCTGTTCGAGAGAGCTCCTCTTCCAGCGTCTGCAGCAAGTCCTGCAGCACGTCGCGCATGTCATCCGCTGCGTTGTCGATAGACTGGTGCACCTGACCCGCCTGCAACGTGAAATGAAACACCAGTTACCATGGTTACCATGGTTGTTGCTGCAGCAGACCTGTCAACCCTTGTGAAGCCTCGAGTGTAGTATTTATATCTTGGGGGAAAGGTTCAGCATAGCAAAATAATAGTGTTGAAGTGTAGCATTTTCAAAAATTTGCATTCATGCCGTATTGCACAAGAATAGACATTTTTAATCAAGTCTTATGATAATGCCCATCAGAGAGTATCTGCAGTGCCATTTTTCAGTGTAGACCATGTTTGATGACCCATTGTGTGACCTATTTTTTATTTTATGCAATTTATATCGCGCACATATTCAAGGCGCAGGGATTTATGTATGCCGTGTGAGATGGATGTTTTTTACACAATACATCACGCATTCACATCGACCAGCAGATCGCAGCCATTTCGGCGCATATCCTACTTTTCACGGCTACACAGAGTTGGAAGCAGAAATTGGTACCAGGACTCACACAAAAAAGGGGAACTTTTGCATGCTTGCGATTATTTAAGCATAGCAATCTTTAGCTTGGTGTAGCAATTGCTCTCAAAATGTAGAATGCTATGCTGAAAGCGAAGCAGTTGGCAGCTCTGGGAATGCATTTACCTTCACCTTCACACAGACACACAGACTCCACCCACCTTGGGGTTACCGCCACCCTCCTTGGCAGCGTACATGAACTGCAGGGCCGACTCCGCCACGGTCTTGGTCAGGTCAAGCAGGTTCATCTGCTGCTTGGAGTTCATGGTCTTGGACGCCGTGCCGATCGCAGACTCTGCTAGCGGGTCGAAGTATGACGTTACTGTCGACACCTGTCACAGGAAAAAACGTCATTAGCTCAGCAAGTTTGTTTCAAGACTCACATCCCTGCGGCGAACTGCAGACGTTGTCACGGCAACAACCTTGACAGTCTAGCATGGCAACGGGAAAGCAGAAAAAGAAGAAGTTTCAAGACTCAAGATTTTAAAGAACAATTTCCTCTATTTTTGAGAAGCAAATAAGATCTTTAGTCTTGAAAAAGTGGAGTCCAGTGTGGCATCAAGAGGGTGTGTCTCACCCACCAAATGTTTGTTTTCTCCCTAAAATCTGTGCAGCACCCACTTGGAGTGGAAGTGTACCAACTGTCACCTACTTTCCTCGCTCAGTCGTCGGTCAGTAGTCGGCCCACTCCTTCCTTGCACATAGCCTGACCCTCTCCCTTCAATATCCCGCATTGCATTCTGACTTCTTCCTTTCTGGAATCACCTCTAGCTGATTCCTCTCTCTCTCTTTGAGTGTGTGTGTGTCTCTCTCGCACAAAAAGACACACACACACACACACACACAAAGACACACACACACACACACAAAAAGACACACACACACACACACACAAAGACACACACACACACAAAGACACACACACACACAAAAAGACACACACACACACACACACACAAAGACACACACACACACACAAAAAGACACACACACACACACACAAAGACACACACACATACACAAAGACACACACACACACACAAAGACACGCACATACACAAAGACACACACACACACACACACAAAGACACACACACATACACAAAGACACACACACACAAAGACACGCACATACACAAAGACACACACACATACAAAAAGACACACACAAAGACACACACATACACAAAGACACACACATACACAGAGACACACACACATACACAAAGACACACACATACAAAGACACACACACACACAAAGACACACACACACACAAAGACACACACACACACACAAAAACACACACACAAAAACACAAAAACACACACACACAAAGACACACACACACACAAAGACACACACACACACAAAAAGACACACACACACAAAAAGACACACACACACACACACACAAAAAGACACACACACACACAAAGACACACACACACACACACACACAAAGACACACACACACACACACTCAACTTTTCACAGATGTTCCTGTTTCGCATCTTCTCTGATATCAACCACCTCCACTCCCCGACTCAACACACACAGACATACCAATGGACAGACAGACAAAGACAGACGAGACAGACATCTCACACAAAACACAACCCTCACCAAGTGTCCGAGGTTCTCAGGCTCCTGTTTCGCAGCTTGTCGGATATCCTCCACCCTGTCGAGGATCTCGCGAGCGCTATTGATCATCTGTTCCTGGAAGCCCTTGAGCGTGTTTGTTTCGCGCGGCGCCAGGTTTTGTCTCAGAGCCTCCAGAGAGGCCTGGTCCAGCTCGCGGATGGTGCGGTTCAAGTTGCCGATGGCGCTGTCGCACTCGTTCTGACCCGGCGCGCTGTCCCTGTCACAAGGAAAGGGTTGTGTGAGTTTTCTCTGAAGAAGCAATGTGGCTGCCCTTTGTGACATGATGGGAGTCAAAGATATAGAAAGAAACAGATAGCCAAGCCACAGAGACATAGAGATATAGAAGAAGCAAACAGCCAATGACAAACAAGCAACAGACAGAGATATAGAAGAAGCAACCAGCCAATGACAAAACAAGCAACAGAGACATAGAGATATAGAAGAAGCAACCAGCCGATGACATAACAAGCAACAGAGACATAGAGATATAGAAGAAGCAACCAGCCAATGACATAACAAGCAACAGAGACATAGAGATATAGAAGAAGCAACCAGCCAATGACATAACAAGCAACAGAGACATAGAGATATAGAAGAAGCAACCAGCCAATGACAAAACAAGCAACAGAGACATAGAGATATAGAAGAAGCAAACAGCCGATGACAAAACAAGCAACAGAGACATAGAGATATAGAAGAAGCAACCAGCCAATGACAAAACAAACAACAGAGACATAGAGATATAGAAGAAGCAACCAGCCAATGACAAAACAAGCAACAGAGACATAGAGATATAGAAGAAGCAACCAGCCAATGACAAAACAAGCAACAGAGACATAGAGATATAGAAGAAGCAAACAGCCGATGACAAAACAAGCAACAGAGACATAGAGATATAGAAGAAGCAACCAGCCAATGACAAAACAAGCAACAGAGACATAGAGATATAGAAGAAGCAACCAGCCAATGACAAAACAAGCAACAGAGACATAGAGATATAGAAGAAGCAAACAGCCGATGACAAAACAAGCAACAGAGACATAGAGATATAGAAGAAGCAACCAGCCAATGACAAAACAAGCAACAGAGACATAGAGATATAGAAGAAGCAACCAGCCAATGACAAAACAAGCAACAGAGACATAGAGATATAGAAGAAGCAACCAGCCAATGACAAAACAAGCAACAGAGACATAGAGATATAGAAGAAGCAACCAGCCAATGACAAAACAAGCCACAGAGACATAGAGATATAGAAGAAGCAACCAGCCGATGACAAAACAAGCCACAGAGACATAGATATAGAAGAAGCAACCAGCCAATGACAAAGCAACAGAGACATAGAGATATAGAAGAAGCAACCAGCCAATGACAAACAAGCAACAGAGACACAGAGATATAGAAAGAAACATACAGCCGATGACAAACAAGCAACAGAGACACAGAGATATAGAAGAAGCAACCAGCCAATGACAAAACAAGCAACAGAGACATAGAGATATAGAAGAAGCAACCAGCCAATGACAAAACAAGCAACAGAGACATAGAGATATAGAAGAAGCAAACAGCCAATGACAAACAAGCAACAGACACAGAGATATAGAAAGAAACATACAGCCAACTAGTACAGTACAAACAAGCAACAGAGACACAGACAAACCGATAGAGAAAACAAAATGTGTACAATTTCCACAGACAGACCAATGCCAGGGTTGTTGTAAAGCCTCAGTCTTCGGTAACAGACACATACTTTTTTAATCTGACGCATTGGTCCCTTTCCCTTGTCACATTAAAGGCCTGGTACAAGCCAGAGTGCGCGTCTCAAACACGTGGACAGAAGCAGATTATTTTTCTCACTAAACAAGAAGAGCAAACGCTCGATCGAGTCACTTTCGCAGTTCTGAATATTATATGAGGCATCAGATGGACAGGAAGAAATTGCTATTCACAACACAATGAGTCACGTTCACATAAAATTTGAGCCCGGTCACTTTTATAGTTTCCGAGAAAAGCCCAACGTTAAGTTGTGTGTTGCCGAACAGAAAAGGCTAGTTATCTCCTTTGTTTTTCTGATAACGTTCGTAAAAGGCTACAGATGTAAATACTTTGATGTAAAGAATAATCCTACAAAGTTTCAATCACATCCGATGAACTTTGTCAAAGATATAAAATGTCTAATTTTTCCTTTGACGCTGACCTGTGACCTTGAAAAAGGTCAAAGGTCAACGAAACCATCGTTAAAGTGTAGAGGTCATTGGAGGTCACGACTAAACAAAATATGAGCCCGATCGCTTTGATAGTTTCCGAGAAAAGTCCAACGTTAAGGTGGTGTCTACGGACGGCCGGCCGGACAGACTAACACTGACCGATTACATAGAGTCACTTTTTCTCAAGTGACTAAAAACAAGGGTGTTCCCTCTTTCACAACCCAAACAAACCTGACAGAGTTATTTCAGAACACTGTCTATTGACCTAACTGATGGCTGGGTGATATAATATACCTATCAACCTAACTGATGGCGGGGTGATATAATATACCTATCAACCTAACTGATGGCTGTCACTAGTCTCTTGATGGAGTCAGACACTCTCTTGGAGTGTGAAGAGCAAAGCTGGTAGGTGGCGGGGTGATATAATATACCTATCAACCTACCTGATGGCTGCCACCAGTCTCTTGATGGAGTCCGAGACACTCTTGGAGTGTGAGGAGTAGAGCTGGTAGGTGGCGGGGTCGCGGGGGTTGACAGCCAGTTGCTTGGCGCCCTGCAGCATGTGACATGCCCCGTCCATCATGGCCCGGCCCGACAACACGATTGGCTCCTGGGCCTGGCGCGCCTGTCACACACATTGCTTTATTAAGTACAGCTGAACCTGGCTATAACAACTATTATAGGGGCCAACCTTAACTGAAAAGGTGAATTACATAGAAAAACTAAATTTTATCAAAACTTGCAACAAAGCAAGGATAGTACTCAAATAAGTACCTGAGGGCTGATCTTGGCGGGCCTACTGGCGAACTCAGGGGATGAAGCGAACATGGTCAGTTCCTCTACAGCGTCAGTCAGTGGTTTGGCCGCCTCGGCACACCGCCGTCGATTCTCCTCTGTGAAGTCACTGTCCAGCGCCTGCAACACCCACCACGTTGTTATACATCAACATTACTAGCATCTCACTCACATTAGCTGCCACAATCATGTCTTCAACTTACCCCGGCCTACAAACACGTGCATCTCACAACAGAATGAGAATAAGGCGATGCAACAGACGATGTTAAAAAAAACTCCAAATTGTTGTGGCACAGTTGCATCCCGCTTAAGGGTGACAAATAACAAAAGTTGATCAGTAAAAAAAACAAGATCCCGAAAAATCCACGGTGCACTGGCGATGGCCTGCAGTGATAGTTAAGCACGCATGTTTCCCAAAATCACATAACCTCAGGCAAAACACGTTGTCTACAAAGTGGTAGAGGGGGGAAAATGGGAGGAGAGGGGGGATATGGGAGGAGAGGGGGGATATGGGAGGAGAGGGGGGATATGGGAGGAGAGGGGGGATATGGAAGGAGAGTGGGGATATGGGAGAAGAGGGGGGATATGGGAGGAGAGGGGGGATATGGGAGGAGAGGGGGGATATGGGAGGAGAGGGGAGAGGGGAGGGAGGAGCACACAGAACTGACCTTGATGGCCTTGACGAGAGCGGCGGTGCTGTTTGCCACATCTTTGGCGCTCTGCACAAAGTGTCGCTTAGCAACGGGGTTGGACGTCTTGGAGGACGCCAGGCGACACGCGTTGCAGAGGGCAGAGGTGTGTTTGGCCACCACCGTCGCCGCCGACAACACCTGAAACATCCACACACCACTTGAAGCAAAACGTATAAGTAACAAGGAGGCTAAGACTACCGTTTTTTGGTTTTTTTTAGACATCCCATGTGGGATGATAGTTGATCATCACCTGGGAAAGGACATGCAGTACAATCTCCCCCCCCCCCCCCCCCCCCCCCCCTTTCTTTCTTCACCTTCTTCAACATTCGTGGGCTGCACCTCCTACGTACACTTGTGTTTTGCACAAGTGAGTTTTCACATGTATGACCATTGTCCCATGCCATTTAGACAGCCATACTTTGTTTTCAACCCTATTTCAAGACAAGACAAAAACTGACAAAATCAGTTCTTAAATAATAAGACAGTCTTTAAAAATCAATGTACATTTACTGACATGAACAGGAAATCCAAAAAATCATTGTAAGGTCTCAAAAGGGTGACGTCTTAAATTGGGTGGGGGGTCTTGCAAGTGGGGTGGGGGTGGGGTTCCACTGCTTATCAACATACATGAAGCAGTCAATTTGATCACGTCCTCTGTGATCATTGATCACATCCTCTGTGATCAGCAGTGTGACAGCTTTTTCATTCACCATGACTAACTTGTACGTCTAAACCATTGTGACATGCATCTTAGAATCAATCAGCTAAATACATGCACAACTTGTATAGTTTGTGTCAGAACAGTACGTAATGCACACACAATTAAACTACACATACTAAACATACAAGAACTAATCATTATGGTGAACTCTCTAAACTCTCTAAACTCTCTCTTCTTTAGGATTTATGGCCAACGTCAAAATCAGTTAAACACACATGCATGTTATACTAATTATAAAGTAAAGTGCTTGTGAACTAAGCTGTCTTGTTATCAAGAAATCTGACAAATCTTATTTTACCTTCGAAAAACGATGCTAATCCCAACACTCATGGTTTTACACTTATTGTTCACTTTTAAACACACTACATGATTTATTTCCAGTTTTGCTTCTCCATAGCAGAACTATAGTTTCTAAATGTGACCCTCCACCACGAAATGAGTCGCATGTCACCTCGCGCGGTTCTGCGCTAGGCTTAATATAAGTCTGGGGAGTGTCTGGTAACAGTGTGAGGGTCACCTTAGTCACAGGCTTATAACTCAAACAGTTTTCGCTCTTTTCTAAAACGGTTTTCACCACTGGATAGAGCATAAAAAACCCTTTAGGAAAATGTAAAAATATGAAAATCATGCAAAGGTGACATGCGACTCATTCCGTGGTGGAGGGTCACAAATGATCTTCAGCACATGTCACAATTTCAGTGAATGTAATTGTTTCATCAATCAGAACAACGACAAAAAAAGTAGATACAGTCATAACCACCAAGTGTGCATGATAAACACTTAAAGCCACACCTTAAAAGTGTTCACAAAAACACCTGTAGCCACAAGTACTGCCATGTTTATAACCACAACTCATAACAGTGACAACTTTTTTTGCTCAATCCAACACTGACCAAACAAACAGAACTCACGCAGTATCAGTCTCAGTGATAATGAAGCGAACGCTTCCAATATCAGGTGCTATATTATAATTGTGAGACTTTTCCACAAAATATTAAAGATTTGATAAATCCTGCAAACAACAAAAGTGGCAATAAAAAGAAATCAGCGAAATGTTCATGCATGCCACAAAAACAGCTCACAAAACCAGTTAGTCAGTCAACTTGCTTAAAATAATAATTCAAATTTGTTGCAAAAGCATTCGCAAAAAGAGTCAAATCATTCTGCAAGACGCTTAAGGTTTAATACAATAAAAATCTAAAATTAGGCTCACATAAAAATCTAGACTTGACAGAAAGCACAAGTGATAAAACACAACATAAGGCTTCAGTAAAAAGAGGCACGAAAGATTGCCCTATTCTTCTAATTAGTCACACCGCACAGAAATTGGGTCAACTTTAATCAGCTGTCAAACAGCCAATCATATACTGTTGTAACTTGTATATGTAACTGTAAACTCCTCAGTTCTTGTATAAGTCACATCACACAGAATAGTGGGTCAATTTGAATCAGCTGCCAAACACTCAGCAAGCAGCCGATCATTGCTTCACTTTGGATTTCCAATCATCTGATTTGGCCAAATCAAATCAAATCAAATCCATTTTTGGTCAAATCCTAGCCAATTTGGGCCAAATTTAATCTATTTTTGGGTCAAATCTAATCCATTTTGGCCCAACTGCTCCTGATTTTATCCTCTCACAAACATTCGCACCCCCCCCCCCCCCCCCCTCCCTATCAATCATTTCTATGCCTGCAACATAAAGACACAATCAGGTGAACAACAAGCACAGACGGAAAGCTGGTGAAGACAACAGGTGGAACACTGACCCACAAGTGAGAACAGCTGGGGAAGGGCAAAGCGGTGAAACACGGAGGTATGGTGGCAACGTACCTCCTCACTGCAGTGGTAAGGAGGCACCACAAGATAATCAGAATGACTAACAAGATAATCAGAATGACTAACGAGGTACACAAATGAACTAACAATTAACGACTAACAGTAACAAAGTCTTACCATTGACCTCAGAGCCCAGCAGGAATAATACTTAACAGAGAAACACAGCGTGTTAAGGTTAACAAATACTTTGCCCATATTCAAAACTTGTCTTGAGGTCAATATTGTAGACATGTCTTACGCTTTGCTCATCTTTCGTGAGACAACAGACAAAAGAACGGCATTGATGACGGAACTAAGGCTGATCTGTCCCCAAGTGTACCCGAACCAAATTCATTTTCATCTTGAAAAAACATACTTGTTTCAATCAACTTACAATCGTTTATTATGTTTTAAATTGATCTATCAATTTTTTTCGTTTGTCTTTTTGTTGTTGTTAATTTTTTTTTCTCTCATCTGTTGATCACTGTTCAACAAAAGTCATGCTGTCAGTTGAGCGTTTACTCATGCTGTTAGCAATAAGTGCAGACCATTCTCAAATAATGTCAGTAAGTTCTTGCACACAAAAAGCTTTTACAGAATCAAATGACCAGTCTGCAATAATCAGAAATTAAAAACAATCTTTCCAACGCTCACCTATTTCTGACTCTTCTTAGTGTGTGAGTGTTTTCTGTTGTCTGCTTTTCAGGCCGACATAATTAACAAAGAGCTAAATCGTATGAGGAGCGGATAGGGGTGGGGGTGGGGGTGGGGGGGG
>NC_090260.1:36791573-36979803 GCF_037325665.1 Littorina saxatilis | reverse complement strand
GGGGGGGGGGGGGGAGGGTCTGCTGTTTACAAAAGAAAAAGCGATCCCTCACCTCCCTAGAGCCGGGCTGCGCAGCGTTGAGCAGTTCAGAGAAAGCCCCACACAGCCGGCGTGTAGCGTCCATCAGCTTGTCCCCTGAGTGATCATCCTCGCCAAGCGCCGCCACCATCTTGACGTCACGGCTGAACTGACCCATGTTTGACGAGCTGCACACAGTCAACACGTTCAACGTATTAACATTGTTCAGGGAGATGAGTAACACTAACTTCCGGGCCGGGGATGTAGCTCAGTCGGTAGCGCGCTGGATTTGTATCCAGTTGGCCGCTGTCAGTGTGAGTTCGTCCCCACGTTCGGCGAGAAACTTATTTCTCAGAGTCAACTTTGTGTGCAGACTCTCCTCGGTGTCCGAACACCCCCGTGTGTACACGCAAGCACAAGACCAAGTGCGCACGAAAAAGATCCTGTAATCCATGTCAGAGTTCGGTGGGTTATAGAAACACGAAAATACCCAGCATGCTTCCTCCGAAAGCGGCGTATGGCTGCCTAAATGGCGGGGTAAAAACGGTCATACACGTAAAAGCCGTGGGAGTTTCAGCCCATGAACGAACAAACAAACACTAACTTCCCCCGAAATCGGCCTATGCTGCCTGCTTGGCAGGGTAAAAACGGTCATACATTTAAAAACCTACTCATGCAAAAACATGAGTGAACGTGGGAGTTTCAGCCCATGAACAAAGAAGAAAGAGTAACACTAACAGTCAGAGTGATTACTCTATGCAGTGTGTATCAATCTTTTTAATAGGCCGACGCTTATAACCCAGAGTTTACTTGCGTCTGCACCAAAGTTTGTTTTGTGTTTCACACTTCACCTGGAGCACTGCTCACATACCACAGGCTTTCCCATCACTGAATTTTGGCTGCCCACTGAAAAAAGCTGATTTGGTCCAAACTTTTACATTCTAAAATACATGCGCTCTGGGTTTTTCGCAGTCGATGAGATCTTCACAACTTCCGGAACAGCTACCAAGAGACACACGACACTTACATCTGGTTGACAGCCGCTCCCACAGCCGTGTAGTCCACCTCATCCTGGTCCCCGGAGGTCAAGGTCACCAGCTGAGCGGTGGCAGCGTTCATGGAGGAGAGCTGGGCAGTGGCCTTCTGCCGGGACAGGTCCAGCTGGTTCTCTCGCCACTTCTTGGACGCCTGGACACAGATACAGACATCATTATTATTATTATTATTATTATTATTATTGTGATCATTTTTATGCGCCTAATCTAGATATAGCCCTAGGCGCTTACATATTAATTTCTGCCGTTTTGAAATGGAATTTTTTACAGACAGACAGACAAACAGACATTTTTTACACACAATATATAGGCTAACGCATTCACATCGGCCAGTAAAGCTCAATAGCCTATTAGGCGAGCATTCACCTTTCACGGCCTTATTCCAAGTCAAACGGGTATTTGGTGGACATTTTTATCTATGCCTATACAATTTTGCCAGGAAAGACCCTTTTGTGTTGTATTCACACTATGGGATGTCCTTTTGTGTCGGCAGTCGCGCAAACTTTTTCAAATCTTTCAAATCACTGAATCGGGACGGCCAAACACTGCTCATTACTTAAGCGAATTAAAACTGAAATGATTCAAGGGAAATAAGTCAACTCACAGCACCCCAGGGAGAAAGCAGCCCCAATTTCCATGAGGGTAACCTCACAGGACTATTTGAATCTTATCCTCATCCTCATCCAAGTAAAATCCAAGATCCTAGACAATGACTTGTTTCAAGCTGGACATATCAACAAGGCAATCACAACAAGAAAATTCAGTCATATAAATACATCCAAGCCCAGTGTTGGGATCGATACTGGGCATATTTTTTCGATTTTTTTTTTAAAAGTAGCATCAAGAAATAAATTATGAGTGAACTCACAGCATCGTGGCCGAGCGTTGGGATCTGGGCCTTCTTGTCGAGGTCGTTGCGAGCAGCGTGCATGGCGTCTAGCCCCTCCTCCACTGTCACGATGAACGCTCGCTGGGCCGGTGTCATTTCCGACTGCTGCACCGCTTGACCCTAAAACACCGCCAACAATCCCTTAGTTACAACGCACACTGCAATCAACATTCTGTCATCATACAGTGTTGTTCCCAGGCTCAGAGGACAATACGTCAGTCCAACCTGGATTGAAAATATGTGTGGGTCCAAAACGATTGTCATGTCATGTGTCAAAACCATGGGGAGATTAACTGACCAGAGGTCAGAGCAAACAATGTATGCGTCCATGGCCGAAGACCCGAGGCCTGAGAACAACACTGATGATATATTCCTGCTGGTACTACTCATTCTCGCACCTCTTTTCACACACTGCAACCATGTTCTATGTTTCTAATTAATGGTCTTGTCATTAAATTAAGCATCATATCTGATATGAAATATTTCAATGATGTCTCTTCAAGAAATAAAAATCAAACCATCCTGGTAAATAAACACGCTGTCACGTTTTGTTATTGCTTTTAATAAAATTAAAAAAAGTCAATTCTTCTCAGTATGTGCAGCTCTTGCCTTGCAATTAGTAACTGGCAATAAATAATGTTGCAACAAAAATGCTGTAAAAATGTTTGTTTCTTCTTTTTTTTAAACAGAGAAAAACTGTGGCAACGAATATTCACATAAAACATTATCTCATGTCAAAACACAAAAATTCACTTTTAAAACAATGCAGTTCATTAGTTGTGGGGGACAAAATCAAGCAGAGCTTTAGCGACACCAGTGGCTTTGTTTTTCACGAAACTCGCTGATGACCAAGCTGTCATGCTGCTCAACTGAGCTAACCTCTAACAAGACAATAGCACATGACATCATGACACTGTCGGTGTGACACAAATCAACCCCCCCCCCCCCCCCCCCCCCACCTTAAATAATGAAGTGATGTCTGTCCTCTTATCCGTCTCAAAATGTGTCAAATCATTAATCCAGTAAATAATGTACGCTCTTTGAGCTATCAATTAGGAAGATATTCTTTCTCAGTCTTTGATCCCTTATCATTATTGCTATAATTAATAACTGTATTATCATTATCTTAAATATCATTGTTACCATCATCATAATTAGGACTATCATTATTTCAGTTTCCTTCGTGCAGCGTAGCTTTCTGCATCAAGCAAGCATTTTTTGTCTCAGACTTCCTCTGACAATGTTTCATTATCATATTAATTATTATGTATTTATCTTTCAATGCTAAAATTAAGCCATGTTACTTAGCAAACTTAAAAAGGAAAATTTAAACAATTGTTGTAAACATTATCCTAAATTTGGTCTGGTAATCTGTGAAGTACTAAAAATGTCAGAAACCAGGAGGTAGAAACACAACAATCTAGTCTTTACCTGGGAACACACTAAAATCGTAACAGGTCAAAGCAGGGAAATTGGAATCCGATGGGACAAAGTTTAAACAAGAAGAGCAAACGCTCGATCGAGTCACTTTCGCAGTTCTGAATATTATATGAGGCATCAGATGGACAGGAAGAAATTGCTATTCACAACACAATGAGTCACGTTCACATAAAATTTGAGCCCGGTCACTTTTATAGTTTCCGAGAAAAGCCCAACGTTAAGTTGTGTGTTGCCGAACAGAAAAGGCTAGTTATCTCCCTTGTTTTACTGATAACGTTCGTAAAAGGCTACAGATGTAAATACTTTGATGTAAAGAATAATCCTACAAAGTTTCAATCACATCCGATGAACTTTGTCAAAGATATAAAATGTCTAATTTTTCCTTTGACGCTGACCTGTGACCTTGAAAAAGGTCAAAGGTCAACGAAACCATCGTTAAAGTGTAGAGGTCATTGGAGGTCACGACTAAACAAAATATGAGCCCGATCGCTTTGATAGTTTCCGAGAAAAGTCCAACGTTAAGGTGGTGTCTACGGACGGCCGGCCGGACGGCCGGCCGGATGGCCGGCCGGACGGCCGGCCGGACAGACTAACACTGACCGATTACATAGAGTCACATTTTCTCAAGTGACTCAAAAAATAAAGAATCAAAAGATAAAAAGAAGAGCGAAACAAAAATTGCTTACTTGGCAACAGTTTGAATAAAGTCAATGACAACTCTTCATTATCAGTCCAATAAAAACAAGAAGGGCAAAGCCCATACGACTCACATGCTTTACACATTTTTCCTACCAAAATACATGTGACCTTGACCCAAGGTCAAGGTCATCCAAGGTCATGCAACACAAAGCTGTTAATTCAAGACATAGGAAGTACAATGGTGCTTATTGGCTCTTTCTACCATGAGATATGGTCACTTTTAGCGGTTCACTACCTTATTTTGGTCACATTTCATAAGGGTCAAAGTGACCTTGACCTTGATCATATGTGACCAAATGTGTCTTATGATGAAAGCATAACATGTGCCCCACATAATTTTTAAGTTTGAAACAGTTATCTTCCATAGTTCAGGGTCAAGGTCACTTCAAAATATGTATACAATCCAACTTTGAAGAGCTCCTGTGACCTTGACCTTGAAGCAAGGTAAACCAAACTGGTATCAAAAGATGGGGCTTACTTTGCCCTATATATCATATATAGGTGAGGTATTCAATCTCAAAAACTTCAGAGAAAATGGGAAAAATGTGTAAAATAGCTGTTTTTTAGGCAACATTTATGGCCCCTGCGACCTTGACCTTGAAGCAAGGTCAAGATGCTATGTATGTTTTTTGGGGCCTTGTCATCATACACCATCTTGCCAAATTTGGTACTGATAGACTGAATAGTGTCCAAGAAATATCCAACGTTAAAGTTTTCCGGACGGACGTCCGGACGGACGGACGGACGTCCGGACGGACGGACGGACGACTCGGGTGAGTACATAGACTCACTTTTGCTTCGCATGTGAGTCAAAAAACGTCTCTCTAACTTTCCTTAACAATTCTTCTTTCTGCACCTGTTAGTGTTAACATTTCATCTTCTGTCGTCAAAAGACAGTCCTTCGTCAAGATTCTGCCGCTACACTCTTTCCAACTTAAGTCTTCTTATTTCAAACAAGCTGTTGCCTCCCAATTTAACCTTCAAAACTGCTTGCTAAATTATTCCATCAAAACTGAACAAGGGTGACTGCGCATGAGAGCGAGAAATAAAAAGGGCACAAAATACTGTACTCACGTTTTTGACGAAGACGAAACGAATAAGAAATCACGACGAATATTTTGTGCCTGACCCTCGTGGTTGAAACGTCGTGATTTGTTATTCTTTTTGTCTTCGTCAAACACGTGAGTACAGTATTTTTTTTAATTTTATTTATGAATCAAAACTATTTCTGCCACAAAAGTTTACATACACCCGACACTTGCGAAAATATTCACTTGAAAAGAAAAAAAGAGCAAATCTTTAATAAAGTCATACGTACAACTGGATCTTTCTTTCTGTATACTGGGATTTCTTATTCTTCTTCCTGTCAATCACACTTATATACTGGGATTTCTTATTTTTCTTCCTGTCGATCACACTTATATACTGGGATTTCTTGTTTTTCTTCCTGTCGATCACACTTATATACTGGGATTTCTTATTTTTCTTCCTGTCGATCACACTTATATACTGGGATTTCTTATTTTTCTTCTTGTCGATCACACTTATATACTGGGATTTCTTATTTTTCTTCTTGTCGATCACACTTACATACTGGGATTTAAACAAAGACAAACTAACAGTCTCTACTCCAATCACAAATGCCAGAAAGAAATTGTGACTGCAGAACCCAACCCAACATGACCTTCGCCCTCAAGCCAAAGTCAATCTCCAACAATCCCACTTCCAAAGGCAAAGCCCATTAAAACTGTTAGAAAAATAAGGTAAAGTCATCCAAGAAAGCTGTTTCAAGACAAACCGTTAGCAGTGCATAACCCAGAGTCAGGGATTGAAATTCCTGCAGTCTGTGAGAAGTGCATGAGTTGTCAAGTGTCAAACAACAAACAAACAAAACTTGCAGATGCAAGTAAACCCTCGCTTGTAAATGTTATTCTTATCAAAAACTGATGGGCGATTCAAGTAGGTCTTTCATCTATTAAAAACAAATGTACTTTTTATCATTTTGCAAGCTTGGATTAGTCAGAAAACAACTTTGGAACAGATTTCACATTATAATTTTCACAATAAAAAAAATAAAAGTAATAATAAATCAATTGTAGATGTGGTTTCCTCATTTATTGTCACGACTACAATGTACTCCCCAAACGTAAAAGCTTGATTTGAATGTGCTTACAATTTTCTTACCGTCTTACTTTTTGCTCCATAGCATACCCATGTCGTAAGGTAAATGCATGTTAGGTACATGTACACTGTTTTGACTATGGACAAAACGTTGTACTGGTTTTCCAAGACTGCAGGGAACACAACCACCTTTCACTAATATTTTGTTTCCCTCATAGATATAAACACTGTGAAAGCAGGGAAAGGAGAAAGCCCTGCAATGAAGCGAACCCTAGGTGTCAAAATGCTGGGGGGGGGGGGGGATGAAAGGGGAGGAAGCCACTCTCAAAACTGGCTATGGCTGGGAGGAGGTGGGGGTGGGGGGGGAGGGATGGAGAAAAGCCTGCAATTATGTAAACCTCAAAGGCTCTGCCGTCCTTCCCGTGTGAACGATTGGACTCACCGCCTCAGACCTTGCCAGGCTTTTACATGGGTTAAGAACGTCCCTCCACTTGGTCACATACCTTCTTCTTCTTCTGCGTTCGTGGGCTGAAACTCCCACGTACACTCGTGTTTTTTGCACAAGTGGAATTTTACGTGTATGACCGTTTTTTACCCCGCCATTTAGGCAGCCATACGCCGTTTTCGGAGGAAGCATGCTGGGTATTTTCGTGTTTCTATAACCCACCGAACTCTGACATGGATTACAGGATCTTTTTCGTGCGCACTTGGTCTTGTGCTTGAGTGTACACACGGGGGTGTTTGCGGACACCGAGGAGAGTCTGCACACAAAGTTGACTCCAAGAAATAAATCTCTCGCCGAACGTGGGGACGAACTCACGCTGACAGCGGCCAACCGGATACAAATCCAGCACGCTACCGACTGAGCTACATCCCCGCCCTGGTCACATACCTACATCAACAGTCACAGTGCCTTCTGTGCATAGTGAATTATCTAAATTTTAATTATTTTTTTGATGAATCAAGTTCTTAAAAGCTGCCATACTCGTAGCGTTCATTAATTATTTCATATTGTTTACATGTGCCAATACTGTTATAAAACTGTACCTAAGGGGATATAATAACGATTGGCTGTAGCTTTCGAACACAGAAAAAATTATTTCAGTATTGCAAAGTGGTGTTGATAGTGTCGAATGTAAACAGAACAGTCTCAAACGCCATCTTTGGTTTACGAAACGTCACAAAGTGACGTCAACGGTCTAAAATTAGCCCAAGTCCTGGAGAACTGTTGCCAAACAATGCAATAAAGAATTAATTATTTCTCGTAATTGGTAAGGACTTCAAACCTAAAACTTTGCAGGAAGCTTGATTTATACATCCCCGCAACGATGGGAAAAGCCCTGGAAGTAATTAAACTAATTAAATAAATAGGAATATGTTATATGAAGTCTTATATCGCGCGCGTATCTCCAGACTCGGACTCAAGGCGCAGGAATCTGTTTATGCCGTGTGAGATAGAATTTTTTACACAATACATCACGCATTCACATCGACCAGCAGATCGCAGCCATTTCGGCGCATATCCTACTTTTCACGGCCTATTATTCCAAGTCACATGGGTATTTTGGTGGACATTTTTTTATCTATGCCTATACAATTTTGCCAGGAAAGACCCTTTTGTCAATCGTGGGATCTTTAACGTGCACACCCCAATGTAGTGTACAGACACTAGTGTCACGCTGTGCAACAAATTGATGGCAACATTACCACTCTGCATGAGAAGCAGTCGGGATGTGGACTGTGGGTACATGTCCAAGTGGACGGACAGATGGTCTTATTCTACGTGAAGGCCTGGACACATCCAAGACAGCGAGGAGAACTGTTTATACATGGAGAACTGTGCCCTTTTGGGCAATAACCCTCGCCTAATTGAGGGAGGATGGTGGGGTGGACGTTGGAGGGGGTGTTGGGGGGAAGAGGGGTTTGAAGGAGGTAAAATGTGGGGAGAGGAGTGAGACGAAGGAGCCAGGGCAAGACGAGAGGACGATGGGAAGGTACGGGATGTCACAGGAGCAGTTTAATGCAAATGGGCCAAACGAACGCCACGCAAAACACCATCACCGCAAAACGGGGCCTCAACATACCACTTTGTAAAGACTGCCCTATGGGAACCAACAAAACCACACGGCATTCAGGTCAAGGCTTGGTGCTAGCAAGATCAACTGCACAACACTAAATGCTATTCAAATGGAGAACAAAACAATCAACCAAACCACACATCATTCGAACACGTGTATCACAAAATGCTCGATGCTTCGCGCATACCATTTTGAAACACCAACCTATCAAATCAAAAGCGTCAGTTTAGTTTTTTTAAGTCAGCTTTTCAACACAAAATAAATTCTCTAGTGAAACAATTTTCAAGTAAAAAAAAAGAATGGATGAAAAAAAATGAGAAAAACAACTTCTTGACGAGAAGCAGTGTTGCAGTGACAATGAAAAGGGATCAGGTCAACAAAATAATTGCAAAACCTCACTTCCTGAATTCTGTGATGGAATGTTACCCTTACTGATCAATACTTTGAAAATTCACTAGCCGTGTAAGCACACTGCTCGATGAATAAGAATTCAAATATCTGCAAGTTTTGATCTTTTGGGCAAGTTAAATCTCCCTCTCTATGTCCCTTCGACATCCCACTACCCCCCACCCCAAGGTCAAACAGCCTAACCCTATCACTGATAATAACGACCATTTCAAATTCAACGTTCAAAATTCCATGGTCTATAACCGAGACATGAAACAAATGTGCACCCATTGCTCTGGTTACAACAGGAAAAGAACAGTCATGTTTGTTTTGGGCTGTATTTTCTCTTTTTTTAAAAAGAGAAAAGTCAAATCTTTCATTCTCAAAGATCAGACTGAACAAGGTTGGTTCTGAGTAGTCCAACTTGCATGCTTTATATGAATTCTGAAAATACAGGATTACAGTGAACACACTAAGAAGAACTTCTGTCCTGTTTTGATTTTCAACAATCTCTTGTTCTTTAGCAAAACCTCAATTTTTAACCTCTCTCTCGTTTTTAATGAAACACACCAAATGTAAATTTATTTCTCTCGTTTTTAAGCAAAATCTCAATGTTCAACCTCTTTCCCGTTGTGTTCCCGGGAGCGTAACCAGAGAAAGGGCGAGACACACAGACAAGCAGGGGAAAAAGGGGGGTAACACTGACATGCATAGAGCCGCGCCCCCCGCCAGAGGATTGGCTGGAGGCTTGAGAGAAGTGTGCCTTGTTGAGCGACTCCATGGAGTACTGGTTCTCCCCGGAGTACCCGTCACGCAGCACAGCTGGAATGGCCACCGACCCGGATGTCGGGTGGCTCACGTTGGCCGTGTTTCGCTCGATGATTGTCGCCCTGCGCAAAACACACACACGTGTGAAATCTAAGGTGTGATGTGGCGAAGCGTGAAAAAAGTCAATGTGAAAATGCTAGATGTGAAAAACGAAAAATCATAGACTGATCAACAGTGAACAGGACCAGATGAGGCAAGATAAAAACACGTAGCACATTATCATAAAATTAAACGGGGACAATTTGATAGATAAAAAATGTATATTACATCAAACTTTAAAAGAAGCTATTTATTAAAACACATTATGTGTAGTCAACACATATTTTCACATCACAAACAGCCCCAGACAAACGCACACAGACACAGACAGATGCATAAACACAATAACCTCATCTATTACACACAAAAATGAACAAACACATATATACATTTATCAAAACAAACAAACACAAAAACCTCATCTATCAAACCAAAAAATGAAATCACACAGACACACACAGAAGCATACGCATATCAAAAACAAACTAACACAAAAAACTCATCTATTAAACCCACAAATGAGCACACACTGTGACACACACAGTTACACATATCAAAACAAACACAACAAGAGGCGAAGCCATCAAGGCTCACGTAAGAAATCGACAAACAGTAACACAAACTCAATCACTCCGTCACACATACACACACACACACACACACACAGTAAGCATAGGTGAAACTGTGCAAGAAAGCGAGACCCTGGATCTGCCAAGTAGTCTCGGCCCGCTCACAATAACAATGACCGAGACTTTCAGTAATTCCTTTGCGTGACGTCTAACCCTCTTACGTCATAATGTGACGTCTTCAAATAGTTTCTATCACACACGTCAAACACTTTTGACCGAGACGTAATCTTCTTATGCGAGCTTTATCCATAGACTCGGAAATGTTAAAGTTTCTATCACACACACACACACACACACACACACACACACACACACACACACACACACACACACACGCACGCACGCACGCACAGACAGACAAAGTTTATCATCGCATAGGCTACACTTACGTGAGCCAAAAACCTCATCTATTAAACCAAAAATGGAACACACACAGACATGCATACACATATCAAAACAAACAGCCACAATAAAATCATTTATCAAACCAAAAACTGAACAGTAAATCAACATACTTTGCGGGCTGGACGTTATCTTCATACATCATGGAGTTCTCATCGCCATCAATTCCCAGGTGGTCTTTAGCCTTTTTCTGAAACACACACAGGGCACACTCATTAATAACCTACTTCCACAAAATCCTTCTTTCTGAGACTCATCACATTTTTCTCTATTCTTTTGCACGTTTCGGGGTGGTGTGCTCCAGCAAGTGCCCAAATGGGTGTGACAAGCATTGGGTTGGATTTGTCCAATTCTAAAAAAATATTAAAAAAATAAAAATAAAAATCAAGTTTCAACTAATCAGACAAAGTGGTTGGTTCTCACCCAGTTAGGCACACGTTTGTGCGCAACACCCCCTGGTCAATTCAGAATACGGGTGTGACGAAAAGTGTTGGAAGCCAACATCAACTGTCACATATAATAAGGGAAGGCTTTTTTTTTTTTTTTTTTTAAGGAAACGGTCACCACACAAAAAAAGAAGATAACAGAAGCAAACAGAAATTACAACACTTAAGTGGCATGTATAAACCAAAAGCATTGACTGAAGCAAACCTCAAACCTTTGCCAAAAGCTTCAGTTCAATCCAACCTTAATCCATCCATCCATTAATATGTTCTTGGCACAGAAACATGAGACAACAACACTTACTGTTTGGTTAGTAGCAAATTTGAGCATATTTTTTTTACATCAGGGATGCTGAAACCTGTTCTTTCTTTGACTAATCAATTTATCCTGCACTGTAATTCTCATTACCACAAATTCTACTGCCTACAAATACAATAGAGATTTTAATGAGAAAGAAAAAATAATTAGGCTACTAACAAGTACGCCACGCACAGTTTCTAAAACAGTCTAGAAGTAGAACTAAAGAACTGCCACATTTTGATTTTATCTGATTTTATCACATCACACAACTGCAAATTCCTTTTTCCTTCTCAAGATCATTTTCCTCCCGCTACCAAATCACATCCACATTTATTTCACAGGAAATCATTCTATCTCCTGTCACATGTTCTACAATCAAGCAAAGATTCAACCTCTGAGCCTTGTTTGCAGACCTTTCAGCCGTGCATAATACAAAGAAATAAAGGAGATAGCAGCTATAGAACAAAAAGAATATCTCAACAACTACAGAAAAAAAAGCGACAAAGAAGAAAGCTAGAACAGGACAAAAGATGTCTGAACAATTAGCGACAATCACACTGCATCATCTTCACACAAAGGCAGTGCATGACCAAGCTATTCAACACTTGTTGCTATTCCCATTCTGTACTGTGGTGCTCAAATAGTGATTAGCTGAATATGTAATCAGACTGACCACACACAGCACTGTGAGCAGTCCCAGTAAATTATAGTCTGACCACAAGTGACATCATCCCATCGTTACAAAGCAGATACTTTCTGGCAAAGAATGTAGAACTCTAAGTGTTACACCCCCCCCCCCCCCCTCCCGCCCGAATTCCCCCACTCTCTCTTTCTGTCTCTCAATCTCTTCCAATTCACTCTCTTTCTCTCCCCGTCGCGATATAACCTTCGTGGTTGAAAACGACGTTAAACACCAAATAAACAAACAAACAAACTCTTTCTCTCCCCCCCCCCCCTCTCTCTCTTCTAACTCTGTTTCCTTACAGTTGTACAAACCTTGTCAAAAGAAGAATCCATGGAGGAGTATCACAGAAGCTAGAACCCTTCATGCTAAACTTTTTCAAATTTTCAAAACGATCACCAACAATATTGCTGAATCTTCGAAGCAATCACCACAAATACTATATGGCCAACACTACAGCTGTATTTTCAGTATGATCATCACAAATACTGCTGAATTTTTCAAAACAATTGCCACAAATACTGCTGAATGTGCAGAACGATCACCACAAATACTGCTGATTGTGCAGAACAATCGCCACAAATACTGCTGATTGTGCAGAACGATCATCACAAATACTGCTGATTGTGCAGAACGATCACCACAAATACTGCTAAATGTGCAGAACAATCGCCACAAATACTGCTGAATTTTCAAAAAAATCCACCCATTTAGAGCTGGATGTTCAAAATGATCGCCACAAGTTCTGCTGAATTTCCCAAACGATCGCAAAAAATACTGTAGATGGTTCAAAACGATCTCCACAAACTCTGTCAAATTAACAAAAGAATCGGCACAAATACTGCCGAATTTCCCAAACAATCGGCTCAAATACTGCTGAATGTTGAAAACGATGTCTGCACAATCCTCACACCCAGATCTGTCCAGCTTACATTAAAAAATGTTATGTTAAAACTCCTCTCTTCCCTTCTGGCCCCTGAAAGGTCTTTGGGGTTTGAATAACGTCCCTACCCACACTTCAAAGAGTTATATACGCTGCCCACGACTCTTATCACATGACCTCCCACCATTCTGGCGACGTCTCAACAGCACTGTTGCGCATCATCCCTGTGAGTGAGAATGATCGTTAAGTCCCTGCTATTGTTCTAACGATGATTAATCAGTCAGCGAGCCAGACAGGACACATTGCTGAGTCAGCGTTCGCTAACTGAATGGAAGGAAGTACCCTGGGGCAGAAAAACCTGTTGCTATCTTTAGACAACAAAACCTCTTTCAACTGCTGAGTTTGAACAAAAATATATAACACTTTAAAAAAAAAAGCTGACCCCTAAACAGCCCACACCAACATGAAATGAATACGTTGTTATTCAAAGAGAGATAAACTTTATCTTTGAACTGTGGTGTGTTATAAATATGAGGTGGCTTTAAAGAAAGATGACCCTGAAACATTTACACTAATTATCATGGGACTAGTTGCTAAGGTTAGAGATCAAAGTGGTATTTTTAATTGCAGAGTCAACAAAAATCACTTCAAAAGCAAAGGACCTTGCATTAATAAACTAGTCATTTTCACTGACAGTTGTGTTTTGAAGCAAAGAGCCTTATCCTTGAAATGTTTGTCTAGAGAATCATTTCTATTGCTATATTTCATTCAACAATGTCAACCGTGACACCAGTGCTTGAGCTGCCGCAACGGCTATGCCTTCAACACTAAAGAACTAGCTTGAGATCTGCATAATCTACAGTTTGAGCGACAGACAGAAGAGAAATGCAAAACACAGTAAGCATGCACACACACACACACACACACACACACACACACACACACACACACACTCTGTCTCTCTATCTCTCACATCACACAAACACTCCCTCTCCCTCTCCACCCCCTCACACACATCACCTACACACACACACTCACACACACCTACACACACACACATCACCTACACACACACACACACACACACACACACACACACACACACACACACACCACACACACACACACACATCACCTACACACACACACACACACACACACACACCACCTACACACACACACACACACACACACACACACACACACACACACACACACACACACACACACTCTCTCTGTCTCACTATCTCTCACATCGCACAAACACTCCCTCTCCCTCTTCACCCCCTCACACACATCACCTACACACCCACACACACACACACACTCACACACACACACACACACACTCTCTCTGTCTCACTATCTCTCACATCGCACAAACACTCCCTCTCCCTCTTCACCCCCTCACACACATCACCTACACACCCACACACACACACACACTCACACACACACACACACACACACACACACACACACTCACACACACACATCACCTACACACACACACACATCACCTACACACACACACACACACACACACACCTACACACACACACATCACCTACACACACACACACACACACACACACACACACACACACACACACACACACACTCTCTCTCTCTCTCACACACATCGCACAAACACTCCCTCCCCCTCTCCACCCTCACACACATCACCTAGCCAAAGTATGTAATGCGAGGACAAAGAGACACCAAAATAAAGCAGTGAGCCAGTGTGTGATCAACCACACAGCAGTGTATTGGTGAAACAAGGAAGCGAGCGGTGTGAGTCATGTCATGTCCATGCCGGTGGTCAGAGCATGACTCAACCAGGAAACACACCATCAGCTGGCCATTGTGGCTACACTGCCTTCTTCCACTCTATACTCTTCATTAACCCTTTCACTGCCTGTATAACGTCGCTAACTTGCATTAACAGGCAACTAACAATTCGATAAACAACAAAGAAGAAGAACAACAAATAAACAGTGTGTGTGTGTGTGTGTGTGGTCTATTCATTTCTACACCAAGAGCACACTATAAGTTGTCAATTCAGGTAAATATAGAAAATGCTTTGTATACAAATATTTACAGGCAGCGAACTGATTAAAGCTCCAGTCTCCCCCGGAATAGGAGTATGACTGCCAAAATGGTGGGGGAAAAAACGGCTATACATATATATAAACAAACAAAAAGCCGACTCTTGCCAAAAAGTGTACTTGGGAGTTGCAGCAAATAACCGCAGCAGCAGAAAACCTCAATTCACAAAGCTGATTACTGATAGAGAGTAAGACTCCAAACTCCATCCTGTTTAAACCATACCGCAGAGTTAATCTATCCACACTGTAAGATACAATAAGAGCAATTTGTTTGTTTGTTTGCTTAACGCCCAGCCGACCACGAAGGGCCATATCAGGGCGGTGCAGGGATCGCGCTAGCTTTTTAAAAAACGCGTAAGTCATACGCAACGAAACGAAAAAAACGCGTCACGGACCAATATTTTTGCGTACTACGAAAACACGTACAGACACAAACAAAACACGCACGAAAGACTTAAAGACACTCCTTACCTAAATACGGCGAGTTTTCCTGTCGAACTCCGCGCACGCCTGTCGAATAACACCCCTGCTGTCTCCAACCTTCGGGCCTTGCATGCTAATGAGCGCAATCGCCGATTTTTTACACTGAGCTGAACTTGTTGAACTTGACGGTTGTTCCGCTTCATTATCTGAACTTTCACTTTCAGTAAGGCCTAAAAAAAAAATAGGTGTGGTTACGGTAACCCGACCTACCCTATTTTTAGAGGCCGATCCTATAACTTTTTATTACATTTGTAAAAAAAAAAAAAAAAAAAACCGAGTGCAAAAAACGCAATGAAAGCGAAAGCGCCCGAGTCGCACACTTATTTCCCTGTCAAGTAGGTTTAATTTGTACACATTAGAAAAAAAAGTTAAACTTATTGAAAAAAAAAGTGATTGCCTACCTACCTACCCTATTTTTTTTTGGCTATGTTACCGTAACCACACCTATTTTTTTTTTTGGCCTAAGATCCTCAGCCGCACGCTTCGTTGTTGAAAATCCCAGAGCAAAAAGACTTTTAGACGCCATGCTGAGTTTGTTTCCCGCTCTAATACGACTAGACACACTTTTCGTCTTTTGGAAGCGCGAGATGGGAGAGCAGCTAATGTCTGTTTCATTATCCGACAAGACATTATCTGGTAATACCCTCGTTACGTTCGTTTGCGATACTTCGATGCAAAAAGAAACGGACTTTGGTTTTGACGCGTAGATTTCATGTGTGTCGTCACTTCTCGATCCCTACAGTCAGTTTCAGGATCGGGTGATTATTAAGTCAGAGCAAAAGCGCTGCGTGAAGACGAGAAAAAGTTACAATATTTTTGCGTATGGCTTACGCGGCGCGGCGAAAAAAACGCGTCAGCGACTTTTAAAATGCGTCAAATACGCAAAAATCGTGCGTAAACGCGATCCCTGGCGGTGCTGCTTTGACATATAATGTGCGCCACACACAAGACAGATGTCGCAGCACAGGCTTCATGTCTCACCCAGTCACATTATTCTGACACCGGTCCAACCAGTCCTAGCACTAACCCCATAATGCCAGACGCCAGGCGGAGCAGCCACTAGATTGCCAATTTTAAAGTCTTAGGTATGACCCGGCCGGGGTTCGAACCCATGACCTCCCGATCACGGGGCGGTACGATAAGAGCAACCGTCCACTTGGACACATACCAACATTCTGTAACCTAGCTTCATTTTGTGCAGAGACCTTAGCTGGATCAACTTAGCAAATGGGTGTCACTTATGAAACTAATTCAATAACAAAATTCCCACTCTCAGCCATGGGAATGGCTGAGAGGAAAAACCTCAGAAATCTAAGGGGTTCCGGAAACATTTTTTAAAGGCATGATCAAAATCTATGAATTCTAGACCAAATCCAGTGGAAGCAAGTATCAAAATCAACTGCTTGGTTCACTGAGACAAGCTGGAGTCGATCATCTTTTCCGCATTCAGAGTTGTTCCATTGCTCTTGTGAATGTTAAAGTTTGGACTTTTTTTCCTCTGACATTTTTTTTTCTCTGACATTTTTGAAACCTGTGAAATGAGCGGATGAGAGGACCATTCCCCTGCCTGCACTCTGCACACAAAGCTGCCAGGCTGTTAAATTTTTAGAAATGTATTTTAAGTTGACAGTTACTCTTTTTCCATGTCATTCCTGAACAGATCTATGCAGTGAACATCATTTCTTACACAAGAAGGAATGTGCAAGGCACAGTCGAGTCCCTCACGTAAAACAGAAATCAAAAGAAAAGAAGTAGAAAAGGGGAACAGTACAGCTTTCGTACACAGTCTCCACAAGCAGCGATTGACAGTCAAAAGCATCATCTTTCTTTATTTGGTGTTTAACGTCGTTTTCAACCATTCAAGGTTATATCGCGACGGGGAAAGGGAGGAGATGGGATAGAGGAAAGGGGGGAGATGGGATAGAGCCACTTGTTAATTGTTTCTTGTTCACAAAAGCACCAATCAAAAAATTGCTCCAGGGGCTTGCAACGTAGTACAATATATGACCTTACTGGGAGAATGCAAGTTTCCAGTACAAAGGACTTAACATTTCTTACATACTGCTCGACTAAAATCTTTACAAACATTGACTATATTCTATACAAGAAACACTTAACAGGGGTAAAAGGAGAAACAGAACCGTTAGTCGCCTCTTACGACATGCTGGGTAGCATCGGGTAAATTCTTTCTCGTCCCAACCACGACTCCCCCTAACCCACGGGGGGTGTCAAAAGCATCAGCCCAAAACGTCACAAAAATAACAAATAAATAAAAAAAAAAGAAAGACAAAAAGCGAAGAACACAAATATCAACCAACCTTCTTGAGAATGATGTCGATGTAGCCAGCGATGAGCTGTGAGATCTGCTCGCCCTCTGTGGTCTGCACCGAGTAGTACGCGTCAGAGTAATCGCCAAAATCCTGCATAAAAAAAACACCATAAAGCGTTACTACTTTTCTGGGGATTGTACTAGAAACGGAGAAAGACAATGGCATCTTTTGTTCCTCCTAAGACCGTGGAAAAGAATGGATGGATTGATGGAAACATTGACAGCAAGACCATGTGACCTGTATCTCCACACATATTTTGTCCTGGCAGGAGCAGACCTGGGAACCTCTGTTTTGCACTTGGAGTATTTTCAACCAAACTTCGTGTATTTTCAGAAAAATGAGCGTACTCCAAACAGCATTTGAACATCCATGATTCAGACATGCTTCACACAAAACCGTCGCACTGTTAATTAAGTTTACCAATACATTTAAAACAAATTCTTCTTCCCATGTTTACTGACAAAAACTAATCATGTGTCAAAACACTGGAGCGGCTTCAGAATGCGCTTGCAAAGAAAAGTAGTCTCGGAATTTTTCTCATCTTGTTTTTTCCCCAACTGATGGTACTGATGATATTCTAGACAATCATGTGTACAAAATACGGCGACATCGTACAGGTTCCCAGGTCTGTAGGAGGTAGGAATCAAAGACACATAACAATCAGACAGCAACACAGAAAGCAAGGAACATCCCCCCCCCCTTCCACAGACAGCATCACACACACACATACAGCAACACAGACACACCCCCCCCCCCCTTCAGACAGCAACACAGAAAGCAAGGAACATCCCCCCCCCCCCCTTCCACAGACAGCATCACACAAACACATACAGCAACACAGACACACCCCCCCCCCCCCCCCTCAGACAGCAACACAGAAAGCAAGGAACATCCCCCCCCCTTCCACAGACAGCATCACACACACACATGCAGCAACACAGACACCCCCCCCCCCCCCCCTCAGACAGCAACACAGAAAGCAACACAGAAAGCAACGCACAGACAGCCCCTCCCCCCCCCCCCCTTCCACAGACAGCATCTCACACACACAGACAGCAACACAGACCCCCCCTCCCCCTCCTCAGACAGACAGCGAAACAATCAGACAGCAACACATCGAGCAACGCACAGACAGACCCCCCCCCCCCCCTTTCCACAGACAACACACACACAGACAGCAACACAGAACCACCCCCCCCCCCCCCACCTCAGACAGACAGCAAAACAATCAGACAGCAACACATCAAGCAATGCACAGACAGACCCCCCCCCTTCCACACACAGACAGCATCTCACACACACACAGCAACACAGAGAGCAACGCACAGACAGAACCCCCCCCCCCCCCCTCCACAGACAGACAGCATCTCACACACTCAGACAGCAACACAGAAAGAAACGCACAGACAGACCCCCCCCCCCCCTTCCACAGACAGCATCACACACACACAGACAGACAGCATCACAGACACACAGACAGCATCACAGACACACAGACTGACCAGTGTAAAGCTGTTGGGGGAGGCGGCCCAGCGTCGCACGGTGGTGAGAGGCCATGTTTTCTGGATCTCCTTGGTCTTCTCATCCACGCGCACCACGCTCTCCTTGTTGATGCCCAGCAGGCGCGGCACCAGCTTGTTCTTCCCCTTCATCTTCTCCTGTAACCAGCAGTGCAAGGTAAGGGTAAATAAAGGCAGACCCATAACCAAAATCATAAAAATCAGCGATAAAAGTCGCTTGCAAAATGCCAGTACCCCACCGATTTTGAGATTGTAGCGGAATGTGGGGAAGAAAGATTTAGAAAAGTAGAAGTACTTTCAAACTCCCACACTTGAGTTTTATTGCTAAAAAAACTCAACAACAAACGCAATTCTTTATAGGTGGATTCTACGAAGTATAAATTTCGGTTTATTTTCCGATGGATGAATGGTGTATCAAAAAAAGAAAAGATTCGAAAAGTTAGGAAAGTTAGTTCATCGCGCACGATTCATATCACACGAGTTCAAGAGACACAGAACAAGCACGTCTGTTTTTTTCCTTGGTGTTACTTAAATTAGTTGTGAAGAACTGGTTCGCCTGACGGTCTGAAGATGACGAAAAGGTCTATCCCAGTTGAAACCATGCTTGCTCGTGACTCGTTGGTTTTCCCCATCCAGTTCATGTTCTTTGAAGTGTTCGGTAAATATACTCTGCCTCGACGTCCTTGGACATCTTCACCCAGAACCCGGAACCCGGAACCCGGAACGTCCTTCGACGTAAGTTATCCTGCTATTAATGTGACACGCGTCGCATGCTGTTTCTTGACCAGCGAATTAAGACGTTCGTCAGCCTGCCCGTGCGCCTGTCCTCGTGTCTCAACGCAGAATCCCAGATCGCTGTTGACCTGCCTCCTGATAATTGGCTGCGCCATACGTGACGCGAGAGACTTTTTACACGTCACTAAAGAAGACTCTCACGCGCCGTCTCCTTCTGGTCTCGGTACCTTCATGCGCCGTCTCCTTCCGGTCTCGGTTAAATCGGATAAATATTATTGACTAAACATGACTAAACACTGCAAACCACTGCAATACACAAACTTATTTTCTGAATCGCGTTCCGCGACAAAGGCCCCCCCTTCTGAAGCGAAAACTAGTTTTAGCTCTTTCTCAGACAATAAGTTTTATTTCATTTAACCCTGAAAATACTCCACCTCCTTTCCACTTGCTATCCTATTTATCTCTGGAAGCTCACCACCTCTCAGTTTACTACTACTCCTCTACTGATAATTGGCTCTGCTCAAAAAGTCAGCTCCGACATTGTCTTTGCCTGGAATCACTTTGAGGGTGAAAGAGTGTTGCTGGAGCTGCAAAGCCCATCTCATAAGCCTGCCGTTTTCAGTTTTTGACTTCTGCAAGTACTGGAGTGGTTGGTGATCAGTTTCAATCACGAACTGCTCGGCGTACAAATACTGCTCGAATCTTTTCACTCCCCAAACCACCCCGAGACACTCCTTTTCTATGGTCGAGTAGTTTCTTTCGGCGCTGTTCAGTTTTTTGCTTGCGTAAGCCACCGGGTGCAAGTTGCCACCTTGCTCTTGCAGTAGAACTGCTCCTAACGCTTCATTGGATGCGTCTGTACGTAACACGTACTGTTTGCTATTGTCCGGCAGTATCAGAATGGGTTTGCTGGTCAGACACTGTTTCAGAGTCGTGAAAGCAGTTTCACACTCTTTGGTCCAGACTACCTTCTCTGGCTGATCTTTCTTTGTGAGGTCTGTGAGGGGCGCACTCACGCGAGCAAAGTCAGGCACAAACTTCCGGTAATACCCCGCTAGGCCCAAGAAAGAACGCACCTCTTTCTTTGTACGAGGTTTTTCCGCCCTTCTGATTTTCTCGGTTTTGTCATCGTCTGGGCTTATTTTCCCATGACCGATCCGGTGACCGAGGTAGTCAAGTTCGCGGAATCCTAGGTGACACTTGGAGGGTTTGGCGGTGAGGCCGACCTCCTCAAGCCTCGCCAACACTGCGTTCAAAGCCTCCAGATGTTGTTCCCAGGTTTTGGTTGCTATCAGGATGTCATCCATGAAGAATTCTACGTCCTCCCTGCCTAACGGATCGAGCAGTTTTCTGACACACCTAGTGAATATGGCACTGGCCGTTTTCAGTCCAAATGGCATTTTTGTCCACTGGTACTGGCCCCCTGGAGTAGAGAAGCTGGTTTTGGCTCTGTCTTTTTCTTTAACGCCCACTTGCCAGTAACCCTTACTCAAATCCAATTTTGAGAAGTACTCTGCCTGCTGCAGACGAGCAAAGATTTGCTCAGCATCCGGAATTGGCTCAGAATCGAACTCGGTGAACTTGTTCAATTTTCTATAGTCTATACAGAATCTCACTGTACCGTCACGCTTTTGCGTCAGTACAACCGGACTGCTATATGGAGACACGCTAGGTTCGATAACCCCCATCTTTTCCATAGTTTGCACTTCCTTCTTGATTGTTTCCCTCTGTGAGTGAGGAATTGGGTACTGTTTCACACGCACCGGCTCAGAGGTAGACAGTTTGATTTCGCATTCTTCTAGCTGGCATGAGCCTGGCATATCACTCAGAGCTTTCTGGTGACTGCGACACAAGTTACGCAAGTCTTTCTGCTTTTCCACAGATAATTCGGCGTTAATGACCACATCATCCCACTTTTCTTTTGGAGCGAGAGGTATGAGTGGTATCTTGTCGGTGTTCAGCCCACCGTCTTCGCTATCACTCATCTCGTGCATCACAATTGCTACTTCTTCTTCTGCGGGTTCCGCCGATCTCGCGGCCGCTCCGTCGGGAACATCCGACGCGGTTCTTTCCACGTACAACTTCAGCAAGTTGGCGTGGTACACCTTGACCTTGTTTCCCATTTGTACTCTATAGTTGCAAGATCCCACTCTATCAACTATCTTGTAAGGTCCTTTCCAAGTCAGCTGAAGCTTGTTGTGCTTCACTGGTAACAAAATCAAAACTTTGTCACCCTTTGCCAGGTGCCTTTGGCGTGTGTTTTTATCGTACGCCCGTGCGTGTCTGAGCGAGGCTTTGCTCAGGTTTTCCCTGGCTAGAGTGCACGTTTGTTCTATTTTGTTCGAGAGATCGACAATGTGATCTATTGTCGTCCTCAACTCTTCACTGGACTCGTCATCAGTCCAAATCTGCCTGAGTACCTGCATGGGTCCTCGGACCTCTCTCCCGTACAAGAGTTCGAACGGAGAGAACATCAGGCTTTCTTGGGGCACCTCGCGGTATGCAAACAGTAGAGCGGGAATAAATTTATCCCACTCCTTGGGCTGCTCTTGGCACATACGCTTCATCATTGACTTGAGAGTAGAGTTCAGTTTCTCTGTTAACCCATTGGTTTGAGCATGAAACGGACTGGTGCGCAATCCTTTCACCCCTAGCAACCTGTTGACTTCAGTCATGTATCCACCTACAAACTGTCCGCCCTGATCAGTCAACACTTCTTTGGGTAGTCCGAAACGCGTCCACATCTCAAACAGAGCATCCGCGACCGTCTCTGAGCTGATGTCTTTCAGCGGAACGGCCTCCGCGTACCTAGTCGCGTGATCGATCATGGTAAGGATGTACCGATGCCCCCGCGCCGAAGCAGGTAGGATGGGGCCGATGATATCAACACCAACGCGTTCGAAAGGGGTGTTCATCAGCGGTACTTTCTGGAGGGGTACCTTCCTAGTTGCTCCCTTAGGAGTACTTCTTTGGCAGGCATCACATGATGCACAGTAGCGTCTCACATCTCCGCAGATGCCTGGCCAGAAAAAGTCTCGCCAGATTCTGTCTCTGGTTTTCCTAGCGCCTAAGTGACCTGACATGGGTGAATCATGCGCCAAACCCATCACTTCGTCCCTAAACTTTTTAGGCACCACCACCTGCTTGTATTCTATATCTTTGGACGAGTAGACCCTGTACAGAATATCCTTCTTCCATACGTAACGAGTCCCCGTTTTGAGCTTCTGGTCTGCGACCGCGCGAGCCTTGACCAAGTCAGGGTCGTTTCGTTGCTCAGCTTTCAGATCATCAGGTTTGATCTGCCCTATCAGAGTTTCCTTGGGAATAACCTTCACTGGCTTTTCCTTGCTTTTTGCTTCTTGCTGTCGAGTGACTACGGGAGCACAAGTCTCCGCTCTTGCTCGGAACAAAGGCACCCCTGTCTCGACATTTTGACTATCGGTCCTCACGTTACCGATCAACACCGGATGCACCGGCCTATCCATCACCAACACCTTGGTAATGCCACTGAAAAATGGAGTTCGCATCTCCACTTCAGCTATCGGGAGCTCTCTAGTCACACGGGAATCGGCTAACACTACTCTCTTTGCTTCGCCCGTGTACTTCTCCCTCGGAACTATCTCGCTGTCCACAATGATAGCGGAAGCTCCCGTATCCCTTATCGCTCTCACCGTCTTGCCTTCGACGGTAGCTTCACACTGCGGCTCAAACACGAGGTTACAGCATTTCTCACATACTGTGGGTGGTTCCTGAACGTCCACCGCTGCCAATGTGATCGTTGATGCAGAGCTAGACTTATTGTTGGGTTTGCTCTTAGGACACTGACGCGCTAGGTGAGGTCCGCCACATAGAAAACAACCGCTGGGACCCGACCTCTGTCCCTCCGATGCGTTGCCGAACCTGAAGTTATCTGTTCTCACGTTCGCGGGGGGTTTGGATCCACCGTTGGGTTGGTTATGCACTGTTTTGGGTGGATTAGGGATCGCCCGGCGATGTTCCGATTCGCGCGACTCCTCGTACACGCGCGCGTGTTTGAGCGCCTCATCGACATTGATCGGGTTACGCTCCCGCACGAACCGAGCTTGTTCAAAGGGTAGCCATTCTAGAAACCTTTCCATGATGATCAGACTTTTTGGGTCATGTGCTTTACCCTCTCTCTTTGCTAGCTCCACCCACCTGTCAAAATACAGTTGAATCCTCGTCAACCCTTCCTTTGCGCTTTCCCCAGCCTCTTTCTTGGCGCCCCTAAACTTTTTCCGGTACGCCTCTGATGTCAGCTGGAACTTTTCCAGAATAGCGGCCTTTACCGTGTTGTAGTCCTTTGCCTCTTCATCTGACAATCTGGCATATGCCTCGCGTGCTTTGCCTTTGAGTTGGCAGCCTAGTCGCGCTCCCCAATCATCATCATCCCATTTCGAGATTTTTGCTACCCTTTCGAATTGACGAAAGTATGCCTCGAGATCATCTTTATCATCCAGATATGGTAGCTTCAATTTGATTGATTTCTCATGCCCGGGACCAGCATCGTTGCCTAACTCGCGAGCGTTCTGGTTGCGGTTGCCTTCAGCTTGATTCTGCAACTCGATACGACGCAGTTCGAAGTCTCGCTCCTCGCGCCTATCTTCTCTCTCTGCTGCGATCCTACGCTCTTCAGCCTGGAGAGCTTCTCTCCGTCTCCTCTCCTCCAACTCCAGGTTATCTTTTCTCTTCTTCTCCTCCAGCTCCTCGAGCCGGCGTTTTTCGATATACTCTGCTAAGGGTTTACCTGATAAGCCTAATACGTTGCCGTCACGCTGGTATGCCACTAGAGGTGAGTCCACCTCTGCTACCTGACGTGGGCGGGGCATGTTTACTCTACTCTAGAATAAATGTCACTAAGGTTTACCTGTAGGAGAAAAAAAAGATCACTAGATACCTCGCCTCAGTCAATCTTAGTTCGTTCCAGACGATACAAGGTTTGACTGTTGTAGCCGTAGACTAGCCTCGACACTCTGTTAGACAATACCCTACTTCTAACGAAAGTGACCTTGACTCCAAGCCAAGCTGCTAACTACTGCTACTTATGTTGATTGTGACCCCGACCCTGTCGTAGATTACCAATGCAACATTTCAGCTGCACTAATTCACACTGATTAGTTACAACCGCCACGGATTATAGACTTTACTTTGAACCTTTGAACAAAGAAGCTAAACTCGATTTAAATTAGTCCTAACACCACCTCACTCTGGTTATGTTGACTCAATTTAAATCTCTACTCTACTAGGTTAGTCGTAGTCCCAACTACTCCGAATTGGTACGACCTAACTTAGTTCACTGATCTAACTTCTACTCAAGTTAGATCCAGTTACCTGTTGAACCTCGTTCAACCTAAAAGAGCTTGGGTTCAGTTCGACTAGTACTTTACCGTTATCTTCAAAAGATGTAGGGTGAAAGAAATATAATTTAGAGTGCTGCTGTTGCCGTCCAATCCTCGCCCGAGCAGTCGCCGCTTTCTTGTGTTAGCTTACTAATCTACTCAAGATTAACTAACATACATGTATAGCTTCTCTAGTCTACTCCAGACTAACTATCATGCATAAGAAACAGACGTGCTGTGCTGCGATGGGGTAAGGATAGACAACCTCCGCGCACCTACAAAAATTTGCGTTGTTGGCCACACAGAAAAAAAATAAGATCTAGCTCATAAAATCGTATCCCGGACACGAGCCCCCACTGTAGCGGAATGTGGGGAAGAAAGATTTAGAAAAGTAGAAGTACTTTCAAACTCCCACACTTGAGTTTTATTGCTAAAAAAACTCAACAACAAACGCAATTCTTTATAGGTGGATTCTACGAAGTATAAATTTCGGTTTATTTTCCGATGGATGAATGGTGTATCAAAAAAAGAAAAGATTCGAAAAGTTAGGAAAGTTAGTTCATCGCGCACGATTCATATCACACGAGTTCAAGAGACACAGAACAAGCACGTCTGTTTTTTTCCTTGGTGTTACTTAAATTAGTTGTGAAGAACTGGTTCGCCTGACGGTCTGAAGATGACGAAAAGGTCTATCCCAGTTGAAACCATGCTTGCTCGTGACTCGTTGGTTTTCCCCATCCAGTTCATGTTCTTTGAAGTGTTCGGTAAATATACTCTGCCTCGACGTCCTTGGACATCTTCACCCAGAACCCGGAACCCGGAACCCGGAACGTCCTTCGACGTAAGTTATTCTGCTATTAATGTGACACGCGTCGCATGCTGTTTCTTGACCAGCGAATTAAGACGTTCGTCTGCCTGCCCGTGCGCCTGTCCTCGTGTCTCAACGCAGAATCCCAGATCGCTGTTGACCTCCCTCCTGATAATTGGCTGCGCTATACGTGACGCGAGAGACTTTTCACACGTCACTAAAGAAGACCCTCACGCGCCGTCTCTTTCTGGTCTCGGTACCTTCATGCGCCGTCTCCTTCCGGTCTCGGTTAAATCGGATAAATATTATTGACTAAACATGACTAAACACTGCAAACCACTGCAATACACAAACTTATTTTCTGAATCGCGTTCCGCGACAGAGATAAGTTCTTTATTCGTATCATGAGTGTTTACTTTATTCGTATCACGAGTGTTTACTTTATTCGTATCACGAGTGTTTACTTTATTCGTATCACGAGTGTTTACTTTATTCGTATCACGAGTGTTTACTTTATTCGTATCACGAGTGTTTATCTCAGTCTACTTAAAGGACCACTGGCTTGAGGTACTACGTAGTAAATGCAACGTTTTGTTTTGTCAATAACAAAACATTCCACCAACCTATTATTCAAATTTTTTTAATTTCTGAATTTTGGAACGTTAGCAGTTCATCTGTTATAGGATTTCTAGTCCCATAACCATTTTTGGTTGTGAGGGAGCGAGATGTTAAAAATCCCAACCACACTCGGGCCAGCTTTATGAGGGCGGTGCCCACTCCTTCGCTTTCCACAGCCCTGAGTAGTATCAGGCCAAAAAAAAAAAAGTCTGTTTACGGTAACCCGACCGACCCTATTTTTTTCGCGCGACCCTAGACTTTTTTTTGGCATTTGGGAAATTTTTTTTTTTTAAATAACGTAAAAATATGGTTTTTTGGAAGAAAAAAAAATCCCAACCTACCGACCCTATTTTTTTTAACCTATGTTACCATAAACAGACTTTTTTTTTTTTTTGCCTCAGGTACCCATTTCCAGCTGGGTAGACAGGAGAGAGCTCAGAAAAATCCGGTATTTATGTTGCTTTCATGCTGCAAGTATCATTCAGAAGAGGAATGAGGGAAAAAACCAAACGTTGTCTGACCTTGACGAGGAAGAAGGTGATGCCGTAGGTCTTGAGGGAGCGACACTGGTGAGTGTACTTGACCTTGGCCTCAATTTCAGACAGGCCCTTGTAGTTCTTGTGTTCCTGAAACACACACACACACACCAATAAGGGTAAGGATAAGATTTCATATAGTCCTACGAGGTTACCCTCATGGAAATTCCAACCGTTTTCTCACTGGAAAGTGACCTGCCATACAGTAAGCGCTACATTTGTATTTTTGTTGTTGTTGACCATGCGTGTATTCCCATTTTCAAGCCCTGAAACTTTCACTGTGAACTTGGGTTCTTTATCGTGCGCATGCGTGTATTCCCATTTTCAAGCCCTGAGACTTTCACTGTGAACTTGGGTTCTTTATCGTGCGCATGTGTGCACATGGAGGTGTTCGGACACCGAAGAGAGTCTGCATAAAGTTGACTCTGGGAAAAAAATCCTTCCCACTCCAATACACCACTTTGAGGATGTTCCTCTAGAGTCAGCAGTCCACTAAACTTCTTTCAAACTGCACAAAGCTTTGCCCTACTTCTTCCTTTCTGTTTTGTGGCCAGACAAGAGACACCAGTGACTGCCCTAAATTTTGGAAAATTGCTCCAACTTTAAAGCCCGATTTAGCAAATGTGCCAAAGATAACATATCCTGACAACATCCCTGTGCAGGTCTACAATATTCTTTGTCTCTCCAGTATGTGACCACAATTTAACACACAGACACAAATAGAGTACTTACAGCGAAAATTTTCTTTTCAATTCCTTTCGTCTTGACATATTCTTTGGGTAGGAACTCTTTCAAGCTGCAACAACAACAAAAGGAGTTAAAGACTTTACACTATCTAAGGCACATACACACAAACACACACAAACTCACACAAAACACACACACAAACACAAACACAAAGTCTTCCCAGTAAAAAGGGAAACCCCAGCACGGGAAATGTGTTTGTTGACAATAATTGACAATTAGATCAATTCCAGTGCTATGAGATCATCTCAGCTGCAGTCCAAAAAATATGCACAGTTCCTGAGAAATGATCAATCATGGACAAATCATATTTCCTTGCTCACCTCTGAGTCACTGTGGTAGAGGGATTTACAAAACTTCCTGTTTTAAAATGCCCCTCCCCCCCCCCCCCCCCCCCCCTCCTGGACAATCAATGCCAATGGCAGACTCAGCAGTATGCATACAAAATGCGGCAAAATCATACGGGTTCCTAGGTCTGACACACACACAAAAACATGGAGTGCTCACTCGAGAAATCCTGGTCGATGTTTGGACTCGACGTGATCCCCAAACTGCACCTGACACTGCAGGCCGGCGAAGGTGATGGCTTCCTCGATAGACACCGGGTGGGTGCCGTTCAGGATGGCATCGCGCGACTGAAATCAACAACAACATCAATGTTCATCAGGGAATGGCCGAGAGAAAGAAAGGAAGGACCGACTGAAGAAAGGAAGGAAAGAACAAAAGAAGAACACGAGATGAGTGCCGTTCAGGATGGCGTCTCGTGAGTAAAATCAATTGAACGCACATCAGGGAATGGTGGAAAGAGAGAAAGGAAGGACCGACTGAAGAAAGGACGGAAAGAACGAAGGATGAGTGACGTTCAGAATGGCCTCACATGACTAATATCAACAACATAAAGTAAGGTTCCCACTGTGAAAAAAAAAAAGGCCCAACAAATGGAAATGACAAGAAAATGAAATTCTAAAGGGATCCAGAAACAAAGATGGATCTACACAATAGTACAATCTAACGCAAAGCTGAGCAAATTAACAAGTTTATCATTTTCATTTTTATGCAAAAAAGTGAGAGCCTGATAAAGAAAGAAAGAGAGAAAGTAAGACAGAACATCACTGAAATAACAACAATTTTTTTTTCTTTTTTAACGCAAACATTTTTCAATTATCCCATTTGTCACGAAATGTTTCGGTTTCTTTGAAAATCTTTGCCTTCAGTCTTCACATCAGCTCCGAGACTGAATAGCCCAAAAAATGCCAAAGAGAAATGTAGATAAGTAGAACAGACCTGGACGTAGAGCAGGTTGAGCTGGATGGGATCGCGGGCGTCCACGTTCTGGTCTGAGTAGAAGAACTTTCTCCTCAGCAGCAGGATCTCGTTGGGGTCGATCAACTGCTCCCGCAACGTCTTGGAGTGGTCCAACCAGTTCACTGCACACACACACTCGCGTTAATAAAGACTGTCTTGACAAGACAACCATTGACTGATTTAGCCGATAACCAGACACAACAATACGGTAAACTCATAACAATACGGGGCGGGGACGTAGCTCAGTCGGTAGCGCGCTGGCTTTGTAGCCAGTTGGTCGCTATCAGCATGCATCATCTTTCGTCTCTGATTATCATGATCGTATCTCGATACTTTGAAGAGACAAACCCAATGCTGGTGTGTCGAAGAAGACAGCCACAGCGGGCTTGTTCGAATCAAAGTATCACACCATATCTTCTGCGTATTACCAATACCTGTCCCAATATAGACCTGTTGGTCTAAGAGGACGTTAAACCCTAATAGTCAGTCAGTCTAACAATACGGTAAACTCCTAACACACACGCTCAACTACAGCTTGTTTTGAATCAGAAAACAAGAAAGCTCAGTTATTGGAGCATTCAATTACACACAAAACAAACATTTCTCTGATCTGCTGACCTTGTGGTTTTGGAGTCACTTTTTAATAAGTCATACATTCCAGCCAACTCATTTTTTTCAACAGAAGAGGTGTGCACATCTTGTGAATTTTATTGTGATCAGCTGAACCTTTTTTATGACAGTAGACAGTCGTATCTAGAACTGTTGAGAAAAAGTCCCTCACTGTAAAACCTGGATGACAGGGGTTATTGTAAGGTTTCATGAAGAACCTTGAGTACACACACACACACACACACACACACACAAAGTGACACTGACATATTTTCATCTCCAATGTGCAAGTTACTGTTTCCATCTCCTTGAATGCACACACACACACACACACGCGCAAGCACATGCACACAAACGTACTTTCATCATCAGTATGCATTTGTTTCTTCATCTCCTCCAACGCACACACACACACACACACAGAGTGACATACTTTCATAGTCAGTGTGCAGTTTTTTCTTCATCTCCTCCTACACACACACACACACACACACACACACACACACACACACACACACACACACACACACAGAGTAACATACTTTCATCGTCCGTGTGCAGTTTTTTCTTCATCTCCTCCAGTTTCTTCTGGTCCTTGGCGATGGTCTTGTCGCGCTTGAGGGTCATCATCTTTTCTTTCTCGTCCTCGGGGAGGTCGCGCACCAGTGAGTACTCTTCATGGTTAGTGATTCCTGGAACACACCAATGCATAATGTAAAAGCCTACAAATACAAGAAGGAAGGAAAAGGAAGGAGAATCATATTTCCAGTCTGCTACACGTAAATCAAAGCATAGAATTTGGGTGTCTATCTTATCAAATACACAGGCAAGCACATACATACTTTAAATTCATTTTCAATCAAATCAAAAAGCAACACTATACAAACATTTTCTTTGCCATTTGATGACACACAAAAAAGGCAAAATGACACAAGAGTACAAAAAAGTTGTACAGACCACTGTTTGCAAAAGAAAAGAAAGACACCAAGCAGCACTCACCCATTCTGGAGCAGATCGGGATCATGAGCGAGCCTACGGTGTGCGAGTCGTCCACCTGCAACGTCTTGAGCGCCCCGTCCAGGGTTCGAACCTTCAGGATGCGATGCTTGTTCTTGTACTCCAACAGGTCCTGTAAAACACACATAATGCAATGTGTTACCTTCCACATCTAGTCACTTTACACTCGCCTGTAGGACTCATAAGCCTCCCTTTTCCCTGTTAGCTTAATGTTTTGAAATCATTCCACTATGCTGATGCTTGTTTGTGCACATTTTTCCATCAGTCGCTCAGACAAAGACAAGGCGTGAGCGTTGAGCAATGCCGCTCCATCCCTCCCTTTCTGTGTGGAGAGAACGCAGACCTGCCAACCCTCGTAAAACCTCAAGTGTCGCCATTAACATTTATTTAGAATTTTCAGCGTAGCAAATGGTGTTTTAGTGTAGCATTGTCGAAAATTCATTTCGCAAAAGAATATGTACATTTCCCAAAAAATAAATTGGAAAAAAAACAACATAATGGTCAATAGAGCATGTATGCAGTGCCACTTTACAGTTTTACACACATTCTGACCGCCAGATGGAGTGACAATCAGAAATGATTACCAGGACTCAAAAGAAAAGGCATGGTTGTGATTATTTGTTTAACTGTAGTAATTCTAAGCTTGGCATAAGGTGTGATAAGAGCATAGCAATTTGTCTTAAAACTGAGCATGCTACGCTCAAACAGTTGTCAGCTCTGTATTCAATATGACGACGCTTGTTTGTACACATTTTTCCATCAGTCGCTCAGACAAAGACAAGGCGTAAGCGTTCAAAATGCCACCTCCCCCCCCCCCCCCCCCCTTCTGTGTGGAGAGAACGTACCCCATTTCTGAGCAGGTAGTACTCGAGACTCCTGCCCTGTTCCAGCCACACGCCTTTCTTGGGGTCTTCATCGGCCAGGAACAGCCCATAGTCTGACGCTGAAACACAGGAACATACGCAGTCCCTGAAAGGTTTGACCTTGTAGAGTCCCAACAGATCACAATGTGAAAACAAGAGCATCTTCATCTGCAGATAGTACAGTTAGAACCCCCCTTCGGAAATATAAAAATTACAATACTCCAGTACAATTATTTATTTGCATTCGGACGTCACCGTACGCGCGTGTTTGCGTTTATGTGATTCTTTGCATGTCGTATTCAAAATTCTGAATCATAAACTGATAAAGTCAGTCCGGTTGAATTGTTTCATTTTTTCACACTCCTTTTAACACACTCTGAACATACAGGCAAATCCGGATAAGACGAAATTGAAGGGACCGAATTGTTATTGTGTCCTATCCGAAATTTCGACTTGGTCATAGTACAGTGGAACCCCTCTCTAGCGACCTTGAAAATGTTGACAAAAATCGGTCCTTATGGAGGGGGGTCCTTACAGAGGGAGGGGGCGGGGCCACAAAGAAAGTCACCTCAGATTTTCTTAAAAAAAGAAAACAGAGAAGTTTGAGTTGCTGACGACCGTTCCTCAAGCAAACTGCTTCGATTTCATGTTTGACATTGTCGATGGTGTCCACCAGTTCTGGTGCATGTTTCAATGCAAAAAGAGTTAGTTTCTGAGCTAGCATTTCTTTACAGCAGTCCCTGCAATGATGAAGGCCCTCCGAGAAAGAGAGTGAAAAATCGGCCACCGTTCTCAGCATCGCGTATCTGTGTGTAACCTCTTTCATTGACAAGATACTCTTGTTTCCCTGCAGCCTTGACCAGTGAGTCGGTTACCTAATCTGTGAACCCTTCAGTTGTGTTGCTTTGTCAAAAGTTAGACACAGTCAACTAGTTTTGCTCTGAGTGAACAGTGCAGCTGGCCTCAATTAGCCGGTGACACCTCTCTGGCCACAGCACCAAACAGTACATGGCTGGGGGGAGAGAGAGAGAGAGAGAGACAGAGGGGGGGGGGGGGGGGGGGGGTAGCTGGCTAAACTCAGTGGGGTGTCCGGTGTCACTGAAGTCAGCAGGAAGAGCATTGGAGAGAAATAGAGAGGTGTACTCTTCCAAACAATTTCCAAGGATCAGTTGTCAGGGCTTAGGGTAGTCAGTGAGGGAGAGTGAGAGCGGTTTGTGTACAGTCCGGTTTGTGTACAGTCCGACTGAAGAGTGAAAAGTCACTGCCACAAGATCGGCATGCAGTCAATAAAGCCAGACAAGAAGAATGATTATGACATGCGGCTCTATCTGCTGTTTTTTTTTTAATTCAAACTGGTTTTCAACGCTTATTCTCACAAAGCATCTGCACACCTGCCTCTGCCTCTGTGCTGTGTTTGTGTGGCTGCTTTCGTATGATGTCAGTGCATGGTGAGTGCGTTCACTGCCTTGTCACCACTTCCCCACCTTTTTCAGAATGTTTTCTTGGAGTTGGATAATTCTCCTTACTCCTCGCCCCCTCCTTACTCCTCGCCCCCTCCTAACTTCAGTTCATACTTTATTGCGTGCCCACTGACCAGTCGGTGTGGCGTCCGTGTAGAGAAGAAGGGAATAAGGTTACACAATGCGCTAGTGTGAGACGCCAAGTTTCGTGTTTCGAGTTGCTGTAGTAAATATAGAGTAAACTTTGTCTTTGGGACTGACTTTCTGTTGTGTGCTATCCGTCTTTCGACTTACGTAAGAGAAATCCCATTTCGAGCTCAGGGTACTTTGTACACATAGATAAAGAGGGATAATTCCGGACCAGAATTTCTTTGTGTGCTAAGCGAATTTTTGACTTAACCGTTTGTGAGTTAGCTGGATTTGCCTGTACAGATAAAATCAGTCAGGGTCAATTGCTGTCATATGTTTTTGAGATCTGATTTTCTCAGATTTTTGAAAGTGGTGTCCCTAAAAAGGGAGGTTCCACTATATTCAGCACATACGTAATTCCAAAGCATGCTGTGCCACTGACACCACCTTTTCCCAAATACTGTAAAACACAGCAAGCCGTCCCACAAGACTCCCAGCTCTTGTTCTTCAGTTCTTTTACTGCACTTTCATAACTTCAAACTTAACCGAAACATCATTTTGATTTGTGTCCCCCCTTCAAGAAAAAAAGACAAGTGCTGTTCCCTTCAGTTACCTGTGAACTATTAATCCTTCTATTTTTGAAGCTTCAAAGAAAGTACATTTGTGACCCTCCACCACGGGATGAGTCGCATGTCACCTTTGCATGATTTTCATATTTGTACATTTTCCGTAAGAGATTTTTATGCTCTATCCAGTGGTGAAAACCGTTTTAAAAAAGAGCAAAAACTGTTCGAGTTATAAGCCTGTGACTAAGGTGACCCTCACACTGTTACCAGACACTCCCCGGACTTGTATTAAGCCTAGCGCAGAACCGCGCGAGGTGACATGCGACTCATTTCGTTGTGGAGGGTCACATTTGTTGTTAGTTCCCCATGAGAAGAGAGGTAAGGGAGAGTACTCACGATTGCCGGGGTTGGCCTCAGGGATACGTTCACGGATGATTCTGCATGCATCGTAGACAATGGTGGACGGCTCGAACTGCATGGTCTTCACCGCATTCTGACCCACGATGCTGATCTTCAGCGACAGCGTCGCCATCTTGCATAATTAGCCTGAAACCGCAATGCAGTGCACTTCAAGGCATGTGTTTGGATATTGTCCACCTGTAGATCACTAGATGTGCTTGTTTTCGGCCAAAACAATCGTACAAATTATTGTTACAGAATCAGTGAAATGATTCATCAGGGGTCGCACTAAATTTGAGTCTTTGAGCAGAGATTCTATGTTTATAATGAATACAGAATACAAAAATAAAAACGACAACATTTACGCAAAATGTAGCAATGACAGCAACCCCTGGATCATGCTGTGGTGTCACAAGCCGAGTTATAATTCACCATTTTCCCTTGTCGCTTTCTCCCCTCCGAGATTCTTTCTTTCTTTATTTGGTGTTTAACATCGTTTTCAACCACGAAGGTAATATCGCAACGGGGGAAGGGGGGAGATGGGATAGAGCCACTTGTTAATTGTTTCTTGTTCACAAAAGCACCAATCAAAAAATTGCTCCAGGGGCTTGCAACGTAGTACAATATATGACCTTACTGGGAGAATGCAAGTTTCCAGTACAAAGGACTTAACATTTCTTACATACTGCTTGACTAAAATCTTTACAAACATTGACTATATTCTATACAAGTAACACTTAACAAGGGTAAAAGGAGAAACAGAATCCGTTAGTCGCCTCTTACGACATGCTGGGGAGCATCCGGTAAATTCTTCCCCCTAACCCGCGGGGGGTCCCCTCTGAGATACAATTATTCATTATTTGTATAACTATTTATTCATTGTTTTTCTGTGTGTGTGTGTGTGAGCATGCGTGCATGTGCAATTAATGAGCCCATACAGGTGTTTTGTTCGCCTAAACATGATTATGTGTTAAATTACACACACACACACACACACAGTGACACACACACACACACAGTGACACACACTGTGACACACACACACACACACACACACACAGTGACACACACAGTGACACACACAGTGACACACACACACACACACACACACACTTTTGACTTTGTCTCTTTGTGACTCTGCCCGCCTCTTCATCCTCTCTCTGGTCCATACATACCTGATCTCCTCTGTACAGGTGAAAAAGTGTAGCTGTCTGATGACGGTTGTATGAGAATCAGGTGATCCCTTCACCCTCAAACCTCTGGTTGCCTAGGTGACAGAGGTGTCTACTGGCTTCTCTACTGTTACTGTTACCCCGCCTGCAACATGACAAAAACAGACAACCATCACTTTGTGTATATACAATGTATAAAAGGACTCCTTGACTGGGAGAAAAGACATACATCATAACATCAATGTCCCTGAGATTCACAATTTGTTTTGTTTTGTTTGCTTAACGCCCAGCCGACCACGAAGGGCCATATGAGGGCGGTGCTGCTTTGACATATAACGTGCGCCACACACAAGACAGAAGTCGCAGCACAGGCTTCGTGTCTCACCCAGTCACATTATTCTGACACCGGACCAACCAGTCCTAGCACTAAACCCATAATGCCAGACGCCAGGCGGAGCAGCCACTAGATTGCCAATTTTAAAGTCTTAGGTATGACCCGGCCGGCCGGGGTTCGAACCCACGACCTCCCGATCACGGGGCGGACGCCTTACCACTAGGCCAACCGTGCCGGTCTGAGATTCACAACACAAACCGCGTAGAGTGGACCTGCGAATACAGGCCACCTCCCTGTAAAGGACACTCTTGTCCACCACTCTTCGTCCCTTTGATATTTTCACCAAATATACCTGTCATGACAGGCCACCTGCAATGTTGGGACACGTTTGGCTGGTCCCAAAGGGTGTCCTTTCATGACAGGTACCAATGTATTTCTAGCAGAAATCCCCACTGAGTTACATAGGTCAGTTTGCCTCACTGTCAAGGAACACAACTCTTCCACCGTCCATAAAAACCAAGACAGTTGTTTCTCAACATTGTGGAGTGTACATGTACTAGGACTCAAAGTGCAAATAAACAAAATTTCTATAGCAGCTGTCAAGCACTTGCTCTTTTGAAACTAAAGTGCTCAGCTTTCTCTCACGCTTATTAAGTTATTACTGATAAGATGAGATTATTGAACTTCCAAAATGTAGTTTTCTGTTTTGTGAGAGCAGCAGAAAGCACGTGGCACAAACCGGACCGTTCGGTGTATGTCTTCAGGAAACAAATGATCTCTTTGTAGAGCACACTGTTTATTGCACACAACACATTACTGTCCATATTACACAACACTATCACTGGCATGAGCACGCAACACACCACCCTCGACCAACCAACGCTGGGCAGGACAAGACACACTTCCTGATGTTGGTGTCTATCTCATTCAAATACTGAACGAGTGTAACCAATTATCAGAAAAGCAACTGTTTGAGCTAGCAGTGGCCAAAAGTGTGGCCACTTCAATTAGAGTGCCATCAGCTAATGCAGTGAAGAATCACATGTATCTATGGTATTATCAGGACAAAGAAGTGAAATCAGACACACAGACTATGCTCATGCCCACACACACACATTTAAAGTCACACTGCAAGGAGTAGGCAAATGCTGGCACACGCATGCCCCCCCCCCCCACACACACACACAGGGCACACACACACACAGGGCACGATCCCAGGCAGACACACAATGATAGACAATGAAGACAGCGAGTGCCATTCTCAGGCCAGCAGCCCACGCCAAGCAGCCACTTCCTGACCGCAAGAGCCACTTGACAGTGGGACATGTACATCACTACAGTGGAACCTGCCTTTCAAACATCTCCCCACCCCCCACCCCCACAATCCCCCCTACCCTCCACCCCCACGCTTAAGACCTTGCTTTCTGGGACTTTCTGTTGATATCCTCTGTACCTTGTTATAAGGCTCCCGCCTATCTTCTTCTTCTTCGTTCGTGGGCTGAAACTCCCACGTACACTCGTGTTTTTTGCACGAGTGGAATTTTACGTGTATGACAGTTTTTTACCCCGCCATTTAGACAGCCATACGCCGTTTTCGGAGGAAGCATGCTGGGTATTTTCATGTTTCTATAACCCACGTACTCTGACATGGATTACATGTGCTTGCGTGTACACACGTGGGTGTTCTGACACCGAGGAGAGTCTGCACACAAAGTTGACTGAGAAATAAATCTCTCGCCAAACGTGGGGAACGTGGGGACGAACTCACGCTGACAGCGGCCAACTGGATACAAATCCAGCGCGCTACCAACTGAAATTTTCTCATGTTTGTTTGAGGTGTGAAAAGGGTGTACCACGGCCTGCATAACACAGTCACTTCCTTCTCCATCCCACCACTCCATGGCATCATTGGTGTACACTCAACTCACTTTTCAAACTAACACTAACAGCAGTACTTCCACTGTTCAGTGTTCCTCAAACATTTGGGAAATCAGGTGGCTGGTTTTGCAATGCCAACTGTTTGTTAACTGTTTTCAGAACTCCACTTGCAGTCCATCCGTAAATCCAAATCTACCATATTTGGAAATAATCAGCGAGGCATTACAACTGGCAGATCCTTTCTTTCAATAAACTGGCAATTCCGCTGTAAAGTACACGCTCAGTTCTTGAAACACTGGTTGCACTGTATGTAGTATTCTGGACACCATTTGGGTGATGTGCTGACTATATATACAGTTTTTACACCATTGACATATTGATTGACGTTGACACTTGGCATTACAATTGTGTGTCTGCTACCTATGAGAAAAGGACACCATTGACACAAGCCGCAGGTGTCCTCACAAGACAGGTTGTTTTTCGGATGAAGTTCATAGAACAGTGGACAAGGGGTCTCTTTCACTGAGAGGTGACCTCTGTCGGACTCACAGTACAACATTATGAGCAACAGTACAAGACTGCAAATGGCTGACCCTTTGACAGACCATCTGTGAGGGACAATGGCCGCTGATCAAATGCTGCACGACAGACTTGTCCACAGAAAGCAACCACTTCAGATTCGCAGTACCTAACCCACTTGGTTGGCATTTTGGGATTCCACATTTTCAATTTCACAGGTTATCTGTGAACTTTAATAGCTTTAATAGCTACTGGCCAAACGCTGCACAACAGTTTGCTGGCCCTGAGAACTGACCATGGCTGGTATAACTTGTAGGCCCTTTTGCCATATTTTCCAATCTTCTCAAAGTTTCCGGCAACCGCTGTCATTTGGTTTTGACTTTTGGTAGTTAACATTTTGCCTGGCAACTCACAGACATGAAATACCACTAACACAGAGACCATGAATATTTGAAGTGATGTCCAATAGCAATGGCTGACTCGTGCCACATTTCACCAGCTAAAGTACAGGCTGACAAGGAGTGTCGATGTCTCACTAGAAACACTTGACACTGTGAAGAGCAAGAGTCAAGAGTGACAGACAGTGCTGGGTGGTGTGTAGAGCAATGACCAACACACACATACACACACACAAGGGCTTCTCATCAGGATGCAGGAGATAGAGCTGTACTATTTGGACTTGACAGGGCCACAGCCAGATAGCCTACCACATTTTCATACCAGCTAGCCAGTTCCATCCCCCCCTCGCCCTTCATGGCTGCTTTTTTGACAGTGCCAGCAGTCGGGCGTTCTGAGTGCTCTAACCTACATTTTTATACAGGCTGGCCGACATCAAAATGCAAGTCGACAGCTGCTATTTTGACAGTGCCAGCACTCTGGCTTTCTGGGTGGTGTTGCTAACCTGCAACATTTCCATACCGGCCAGCCAGCCAACTAGCCAGCCAACTAGCCACCCCCCCCCCTTTCTCTGTTGAGAGTAACATTTGTCAATTACCAGCCAGGTTCCCGAGATCAATACAAACAAACCCCTGTTATGTTCCATCATTCCGCCTCATGCATGTATGCATCAACACACACACGCTCACACACACGCTCACTCGCACGCACACACACACACACACACACACACACACACACACACACGCACACACACGCTCACTCACACACACCCTCGCTCACTCACTCACACTCACACACACACACACACATATTTGAGAAAGCGAGTGAAATAGAGAAAAAGTGAGACAGCTAGTTTTACATATTGAATCCTCTCTAGTGTTAAGTGCTACAAGGGGGAGGAATCCGCGGGGTACCTCTCGTTTTTTTAAATCCAACACACACACACAAAATATTATAAGAGAGCCCAACATTACCACATAAAAAACCACAAGGGTCTACAAACACTGCAACAGCTTAAAGACACAGCCCTGCCGGCTCGCCATCTCATGCATAGCCAGGCTTCCACACAGATAAGCCCATACCTACACTTGGTCACATACACAAAATCAACAGCTGTGCAGAGCTGGAATCTCTGCGATGAATACACTTTTTATGACACTTGGGTCAATTTTGCAAAATGAATTTATCAAAACAGTTCAAGTCTGAACAATATCATTGTGACAGCCTGGCCACATCTGAGATGATAAGCCACACTGTGGCCGCACACTCTTTTCACAGGAAGGGCTGTGCTTTCAATTCCAGGACCAGTTAGAACAATCAACAGCTTACACGACAATATCATACAGGCAACAGCTTACAGGGCAATATCATACAGGCAACAGCTTACAGGACAATATTATACAGGCAACAGCTTACACGACAATATCATACAGGCAACAGCTTACAGAACAATATCATACAGGCAACAGCTTACAGGGCAATATCATACAGGCAACAGCTTACAGGACAATATACAAGCAACAGCTTACAGGACAATATCATACAGGCAACAGCTTACAGGGCAATATCATACAGGCAACAGCTTACAGGACAATATTATACAGGCAACAGCTTACATGACAATATCATACAGGCAACAGCTTACAGAACAATATACAGGCAACAGCTTACAGAACAATATCATACAGGCAACAGCTTACAGGGCAATATCATACAGGCAACAGCTTACAGGGCAATATCATACAGGCAACAGCTTACAGGACAATATCATACAGGCAACAGCTTACAGGGCAATATCATACAGGCAGCAAAAGGGAAAGCAAAACGGGGGACAGGCAGGGGCATCATTCAATCAATACTTAAGACAATTTCCATAATTTGAGCCCACAGCGCCCATCCTCAAGGGAAGTGACTGCGGCCAGCCTCCCAGCCCGGACAGGGGGAATAACAGGGCCGTGTGGTTTGGCATACAAACCCCATTATGACAGAGCACGATACCAGGGGCATCAAGTCACTTTTAGGGGGGACTGATATTGCACACAACGGAATACACAGGAAACCACACAGACACTTATTTTTACACCCCCGGTATAGGGGTGTGTATAGGTTTCACTCGATGTGTTTGTGGCGGTGTTTGTGTGTTTGTGTTCGCAAGTAGATCTCTAGAATGAACGGACCGATCGTCACCAAACTTGCTGAACAGGTTCTATACATTCCTGAGACGGTCCAAACAAAAATTGGGACCAGTCAAACACACGGTTAGGGAGTTATTGGTGGATTAAAATTATACAACGACTTATAGACGGACACCCCCGTTGGTCAAAGGGAAATAACCATTGTAATAACCATTGTCACTGCCACCAACTGAGAAGGTTATTTCCCTTTGCCGGGGGTGTTTTTCCTATCAGAATTTCTTGTTTTTCTTATTTTTTCTTAGGGGGAGGAAGACAAATCCTGACAAAAAAGCTCTAACTGAATGACAAATCTGCCTCTTCTCAGCTAACTGCTATTCAATATGTGCAAACAGACAGAGCTGTTTCTAACGGGTTGACAACGTTTGTTTGTTTTTCATGAGGGAGGGGATAGGACGTCTTAGAGATAAAGACCAAGCCTTGGAAACAATTCAGTCCTCACACAAAAGGGAGATAACCAATCGTTGCCGCTTTCCTTTATTCCCCCTCCAGCTCCACCCCCTGACATCTATCTGGTGAGCCGAGAAGCAGCCCTACCGCACATGCCAGAAATGTTTATTCATCTTTTCCTTATCTTCCAACTTCAGGCTGGCACCGGTAGCAAAGAGGATATGCTGAGAGAAAAGCCATTCTGCAAGGACAAGCCATCATCCTTTTAGCCAGCCCGCCAGTGAACTTGCCAGTTGGTGTCAATACTTCTAGGTGTTTAACGTTCCAGATGAATTCAACATTATTCTAATTTATCATAATTATTTTATTTAAATGTCATCAGTGGCCAGCGTGTGTCACTGTGTCCCTTCCTTGAGATTAGGCATGGAACACTGACACACGAACCCATCCAGGCAATCACGTGCAACTCTCTCTCTCTCTCTCTCACGCCCCCCCCCCCCCCCCCCCCCCCCCCCCCCCCATGATGAGGTCAGACAGGGCCATTGATTGGAAGAACTAAGGGCGAATGACATCTATCATGCACATGTGCCGCTCCGACTCACTGCAACATGTGGACAACATTTTTCTCCAGATAGGCCTAACAAACAGCTTTTGTTCAGTTCATTCATCACACACAACTTGTTCCCCAAGACAGCATAACATGCGGATCCGCAACAGGCACAGGCGGGCAGCATTTTTTCTTCACCCGTCTAAAAAGGAGAGTTGATTTATTATGCACATGTTGTGGTGACAGACTCTCTGCAGCATATGTGGAGGCTCCCTCACAGATAGGCAAACAGTTTTGGATGCAATAGCCTAGTGGATAGGACATCAGCCTCTCATGCAGAAGGTTTTTGTGTTCGAATCCTAGCCGCATGGACATTTTGTTTTTAAATCTATCTCAACTAATGTGCAGACCTGCTGGAGCCCTATCCCCCAATTCTTTGCGTGAAAACGCAAGCAAAAGACCAAGTAGTGAAGTACCCACAGGAAACATCCTTTAACTCATTGTCTCCCAGGTACGGATATATCCGTTCCCACTCATGCATATATCCGCTCAGACTGTTAGCTTCAGTCGCTTCCTGTAACGTCGATCTAACTGTATTCCAGCATGTTGATACACAGTTTCTACACAGTTACTACAATTCTGAGTGACCTGCTGCAGCACAGCTGATCTCGGCTAAAAAAAAAACTTGATCAACATTGGTGGAGTAGAAAGTGTTAATCTATGTCATAGGTGGATTATCGAAACACAACATCAGCTGATGCATACTGTAGATAGTTGTTACAGCACACAGCAGATGCTACAAAATATCTTCACATTCCAACTATGTGTTTCCCACTACCAAGGTATACATCAAATTTCAGCTCAACGGAACAGACAGACAGTGTAAAACCTATACACCTCCCATTCATGGGGATGTAAAACAACTGTCAAGACACGAACACTTACCAAGCATGAGAGGATCGTGGTACAGGAACACATCAAACCAAGCACACACACAGTTGATTTCACCGTATTTTTTCTTCATCGCAAAATTGTTCACTCCCGCAACATCAACAACCGCTGTTTCTCCACCCACTGTATTGCTGTCTCTGCCAACAAGGATGATTTCTGTGGTGACCTGTTTTCCTCACAAATTCTAAACACAAGGATAATTTTTTATTATTTTTTTTTAGATTATTTACCTGGAAACCCTTTTCCTCACAATTTCTAGAAACAACGATGTTTTCTTTGGTGGTGTTTTTCCCTAACAGGCTTGATTGCAAGCTACTTCCTTGTGCACTGTTTCCGCCTGAAATTTCAGAAAAATGATAATGCATCTTCCACCTTAATCACAATGCCATACCACCTTTTTCCTTCTGTCAGCGAGCCTAAAGCCTGCGGAAAAAAAAGCTGCTTCCTTCATCAGTTTTTTCTCACAACTTGAGATAATTCGCGATGCATCTGCCACTATCTCTATCGTAAATTTTCTCTTCATTTTTTTTATTCAGACATAACGATACCCCGCATTTTGAATCCCTTAAAACTTCACAAAATAAACACAAGTCTGTATTTTTCAAAGCGCAGATGAAACCCTGACACGAAAAACGGAGCTTGGATGGAATGCACAAAACACTCCCAAATCAAAGCCAATTGACGCCTGCATTACTTGCTGGTGAAATGTGGATTTTTTCACTGCCCTAATCAAAGTTCAAACAAACCCTGATCAAATTATTTCTTCGCAATTTGCATTCTAGATCAAATCAATGCAAATTAGTAACAAAAATGCTTCTGCAAAAGAATCAAATGCAACAGAATATGGACAGAAAAAAAGAAAGTGTTGCTTGGTTTTACTCTGAAATAGACATATGGTTTTAAAAATTTAATTTAATTTTTCTGAAGTATGATTACAATACATGCAGTTTTCCTGCAGCAATTCTTCACTATCAAATGTACACTATCAAAAAGGCTATTAAGACAAGCACTGTTACAAGTCGCACATCTCTACTCAATGTTATTGTTAGGCCTAAAAAAAATAGGTGTGGTTACGGTAACCCGACCTACCCTATTTTTAGGGGCCGACCCTATAACTTTTTATTACATTTGTCCCACACACAAAATTGAAAACAAGAAAACGAGTGCAGAAAGCCATCCACTGATCTCTATGCCTTCTGTTGAAAGCAACCAACTTGTGCTCCAGCTGTTCCTTTATTGTTTCATGATACTGTTTTGAAATGAAATGAAATATTTACCAAAACCAAAGCTGAACTAAATATTATTTCTTCAATAACTGTTCTTCTAAATGCGGTTAATGCTTTATCATCACTATCTGTTAGCACCAGCCAAATATTGCAGCTTTCCTCCACACACAGTCCGCATTGTGAGCAGGGGATAACGCTATCCATCTCGCTTCTGCTTGGCCTGTTGAGAACACTACTGACACAGACTGGTACAGGTCAACCAATACCGGAATGCAAGGCGTGCTTCAGCTCACAAACACAGGAAGCTGAACCATACTGAAATTCATTGGCAAGATCTGGAGCTCACTGGAAACACAACATTCTATCATAGAGTTCCTCTGCTGAAAACAGCCACCAAAACCAGTTCACATTCTACTGAAGTCAAAAAAAATGCTCTGGACATAATCCATGCTATGCGCTATTGAAAGGACACAATCATGAGAATCATATAATTCTAGAAATAGCTGTACACCAAGGAGTACTGTATCAGAGGAGTGATAGAGAGCTCCTTGCTGTACACACACACAAACTACAACCAACTCTGACTGACATCATTCAGAGTTCAAATTCTGCTGCCAAAAAGTGTAAAGTCACACACAATCTGGTGAAAGTCCCAATTTTATTTCAGGAAATACCTACAGCAAGTGTGTTTTGCATCCAACTCATATATATCACAAGTTACTGTTGACGACTGACACAAAACAAATATTCTGCAGTTTGGACCTGCGGCATGAACCTAGTCCTAGCGATAAGACGATTTGTACACAAATATTCTAGAACCACGACCTTGGATACATCACGCAAACACAGTTTTAGTGTTACTGTTAGGAACCAGAACGCGGTCAAAGCCCAAATGCTACTGGGAGAAAAAAACCACCTCTACAATTACCACAACTGTGTGCATTGTTGCATCAACTTCACAAAACTCATTCTCCTGGACGATACTCACGGACACTGAAGAAACATTCTAGAGCCAAGACCTCCAACACGAATCTAGTCCCAGTGAAAGAATCGCGGTCAAAGTCCCCACGCTGCGTGTGGAATGACTACTTGCACTACTGTGTGTGGAGTTCACACAACCGGTCGTGCTGGAACAATTCCCCAGGCACAGAGAAAATAGTCTACACAATGCTTTAGCATGTAGACACAAATCCGATCCTTGGGCAAGTTGTTGGCGGACACAGACCCAGTATCGTGGAGATGGTGTGTGTGGAACAGCACTCTGTGTGCAGAGAACGCGGTGACACCCAGATGGTGGGGACTGGGAGGTGTGTCGCGCTCTGCAGGCAAGGCGCCAAATGCCACCCCCAACTCTTGCACGCACCGTTTACACTTCCACCCGGCCTATCTACCGAGCTGTCCGGGCTTCTCCACCCAACTGTTGCAGGCTGCGTCCCATTGGCAGCACGACTGGTACACCCCCCCCCCCCCTTCCCGCCTCTCAAGCCAGCACATCCATGCTGCTACCGTTCCCGCTCTCTTTCTCAAATAGGCTTCCAGCTAACTGCTGTCACAAACTGCCCCCCTCCCTCTTGCTTCCCCCCAAAACCACCAATCTCTCGCTTTCTGAAACAGGCTGCCGGTGCCAGCTAGCTTCTGTCACATACTGCTCCACCCCTACCCCCAAACCAACAGTCTCTACAGGGAAGCTGCCGTTCACATACTCCTCCCCCTCCACACACCCCCCCCCCCCCAACTACCAATCATCCTCCGATATGCAACCCACTTGCTGCTGTCACAGACACAGACACCCCCCCCCCCCCCCCCCATCAGGCGGAGGCAATTTGCATAGAGTAGAGGCAGACGGTGTGTCATGCAAATGGCTCCCTTGATATGCACAGCGCCGTCCTCCTCACACGCACACAACTCTTTGGGGGGAGGGGGGAGATGGGTGGAAAGGGACACTTGGAGATAGGGGGGGGGGGGGGGGAGAGAGCGATGAGGGAAAGATCGCGCGGAAGAGAGAGTGAGACACATACACATACAAGAGAGAGAGACTGACTGAGAGAGGGAGCGAGACAGATACGGGAGAGAGAAAGATTAAAAACACAGTTCAAATAAGGTTGGTTTTTGTTTTGGCATATAATATAAAATTGCCAATCGATGATTGAACCAATTCCAAACATGTTTTAACCCAGAGCAAAGACACACGTTGTTTTAGGTGATGATACATTACAACATATCTATAGTTTTATGCTACTTGCATGTCAACAGAGGTGAGCATAGGATCTATAATGTGCGCAACCACATTAATGAATGGTCACGGGTAGACTGGACTCGACAACCATGGTAGGTAACCAGTCTAGGAGAAGGAAAACTCCGAAATAAAACCACGGGCAGACCAAGCTCAACAGCCCAGGAAGGCAATTGGTCTAAGGGAGGGACCCCTGATCAACGTCCATTGCCGAAGCCGGAGATGCGGGACCCCCTGGGTGCCAAAAAGCGCTGCATCACGCAAATCACAAAATGATGGTCTAGTGAACGACGAAGAAGAAGAAGAATGAATGGTCAGCACACGACCGCAAGAGCTTGTAGACTCCGAACACTGATTGTGCCCCGAACAGGGAAGAAAAACCACAGAGGGATGCGCAAACTGTGCACCATTCAAATTGAATAGACCTGTGCCCTGTGAACCAGGGTTAAAAAATAAATAAATGGTGTGTGTGTCACTGTGTGTGTGTGTGTGGGTGTGTGTGTGATTGCGTGCGTTCGTGCATGTGCATGTGTGTGTGTCTGTATGCTTGTATACATGTGTATGTGGGTGTGTGTGTGTTTACGTGCGTGCGTGTGTATGTGTGTGTGAGTGTGTGAACGCGGAGTAAGGGGCAGCAAAAGACTATCACAAAAAGTTAGCGCCCAAATCTCACGTGTTTGCCTTCAAAAAGAGCAAGCCCCAAACAGAGCAGCTGTAGCCTATGACAGCAACCTGTTACATGAACAGCGGTGTGAGGTGTATGAATGAAACACGAGATTCACGTGCGGCGCTGCCACTGCTGTGTAGTGTGTCTGGGACTTATTGTATTGCGCGCTTTGCATACAACTTGCCGCATTGTGCCACACACACCACACACACACCACACACACACCACACACACCACACACCACACACACACACCACACACAAAGATGATTCTTCACAGGCGAGACACCAAATAAATCACACACACACACACACACACACTCTCTCTCTCTCTCTCTCTCTCTCTCTGTCACACACACACACACTCCTCTCACACACACACACTCACACACAGGGACGGACTGCACCAATGAACACTATGCACTGACAGCGAGCGCTATCTCTGAATGGACGGTGCTGGTGCCATCAGCAGCCCTTCAGCTGATCGAGTAGCAAGGGGGGGGGGGGGGGGGGATCTAGGAGGAGGGGAAAAGAGGGGTTGGGCAAATGTGGGCCAGTCGATGGCAGAGGACGGGTAGGGACTGGAAGCCAAATGTGGGCCAGTCGATGGCAGAGGACGGGTAGGGGCTGGAAGCCAAATGTGGGCCAGTCGATGGCAGAGGACGGGTAGGGGCTGGAAGCCAAATGTGGGCCAGTCGATGGCAGAGGACGGGTAGGGGCTGGAAGCCAAATGTGGGCCAGTCGATGGCAGAGGACGGGTAGGGGCTGGAAGCCAAATGTGGGCCAGTCGATGGCAGAGGACGGGTAGGGGCTGGAAGCCAAATGTGGGCCAGTCGATGGCAGAGGACGGGTAGGGGCTGGAAGCCAAATGTGGGCCAGTCGACGGCAGAGGACGGGTAGGGACTGGAAGCCAAATGTGGGCCAGTCGATGGCAGAGGACGGGTAGGGACTGGAAGCCCCAGAGAGAGATGAAAGCTAAGGTCTCTATCTTTGAGCTGGAAGCCAAGTCATGGAGAACACAGTCACAGACAGGACAATGCAGGCGTTTGGTTCCCTGCCGTTTTTACGCCCAACAGTCATTTCATGTTGAGCGTCGTGCTACTAGTTATCGCTCGCATTACAATATTTTTTTTTTTTTAAACTCGCGTGAACCTGGCATCACACAGCAAGACCATGTAGTATTCTCTCATTCTTTCGCATGCGGCAGAGTGCGAATACGTTCGGTTCTTTCTCTTCTCATCTTTTCAGTCAAAATGTGAAACCACAGTAGAACCTGCCCTTGCGACCACCTCTTCAAAGCGACCATCCACATCCACCTCTTTTGGGCGGTCGTTCTAGACAGGGTCGACTGTATTCGGAACATTAAAATAGTCAGCCAGTGACAGTGACCAGCCGTACTGCCATGCGTTGCTCAGAATCACAATAGCCCGCTCAGAGAAAAGTCGCTCTGGATTGGTCTATGCAACGGGCTCACAACGAGGCAAATAGCTTCACGAAGGCGACAAAGAAAGCACGATTGCCGCGAGATATGAAAAAAGGTGTACTGTCTTGGGGTAGTCCCTGAACCATAAACAAGTCGCGTAAGGCGAAAATACAACATTTAGTCAAGTAGCTGTCGAACTCACAGAATGAAACTGAACGCAATGCAACGCAGCAATACTCGTAGCATCGTCAGTCCACCGCTCATGGCAAAGGCAGTGAAATTGACAAGAAGAGCGGGGTAGTAGTTGCGCTGAGAAGGATAGCACGCTTTTCTGTACCTCTCTTCGTTTTAACTTTCTGAGCGTGTTTTTAATCCAAACATATCATATCTATATGTTTTTGGAATCAGGAACCGACACGGAATAAGATGAAAGTGTTTTTAAATTGATTTGGAAAATTTAATTTAGATCATAATTTTTATATTTTTAAATTTTCAGAGCTTGTTTTTAATCCAAATATAACATATTTATATATGTTTTTGGAATCAGAAAATGATGAAGAATAAGATGAACGTAAATTTGGATCGTTTTATAAAAAAATTTTATTTTTACAATTTTCAGATTTTTAATGACCAAAGTCATTAATACATTTTTAAGCCACCAAGCTGAAATGCAATACGTCGGAGATTACTTGACCAAACTTTCAATCAATTTGGTTGAAAAATGAGAGCGTGACAGTGCCGCCTCAACTTTCACGAAAAGCCGGATATGACGTCATCAAAGACATTTATCAAAAAAATGAAAAAAACGTCTGAGGATATCATACCCAGGAACTCTTACGTCAAATTTCATAAAGATCGGTCCAGTAGTTTAGTCTGAATCGCTCTACACACACACACAGACACACAGACAGACACACACACACACACACACACACACACACACACACACACACACACACACACACACACACCACGACCCTCGTCTCGATTCCCCCCTCTACGTTAGTCATAACTTGACTAAATGTAAAAAGCGGTGGATCCCTCGGGTTACAACGAAAACCACACCGAGAAGATCGCAACACGCTACACGGCATCGCTGTGTAAACACCGCCGCCACCTTGGATTACGCAGCGCGCGGTGGGCGAGTATATATACCAACTAGAATGAATACCCGCTTCGCCGGGTAGCCGGCTTCGCCGGGAAGAAGTACTTAGAGCCGTACGCCGGCTTCGCCGGGTCCGAACAATGGACCCGCCAAGCTTAGGTCCCTCCCAGATTCGTGGAATGGGAACAGCACGAAAATGATTCAGTGGCCATAATGCCAATCCTGACCATATCGAGTCCCATCCTTGTCGACGAATGTAACCGTGTTAATCACCTTTGGAGGCGAACTCCACTCAAACAGGACTGAGCAAGTTATGGCTTCTCAAAGGAAGGCCAGTACATAAAATTACACAAAAGCCGCCAGACCACATCACAAACAGAACTGAACAATGCACAGGTGTTGCTTACATAGAGACACACACACTCACACACACACACACAAAAACACAGAGAAGCCGTATCTATAGAGAGATAGATGACAGTGTATTTTTCGCGTGGCTATAAATTGATTCGACCTTTGCACTTTTACAGTGAGGATAATTTACGGGTCCAATTTACGTTCTGTACACTGCGTTGACCTTCTAAAAATAATAACAGTAACAGAACGCCGGGAATATCCGAAGACGCTCAGCGCAGTGGACAGCGCAGTGTAGTAACTTACAACTGAACGGGAAAGCCACACGAAGGAAGGGAGATAAACGCCAAACACTGGAGAAGATAAGGAAGAGTTACTTATAATGGTGAAATGAACACAAAAACGAAAATGAGTTCAGCGCTGCGCGCTGAGAGCACGTGTTGAAATATCTCATCGATGATATTGTGTCCGGGGTGTAGCTGAATACGGTGTCCAAATTTGAAAAAGATCCACCGAGAACTTTGGCGTTGTGATGTGGTGTAGCGGCTATGGTGTGTCGGTATGGGGGCCCGGGTAGCTGAGGTGGAACCAAAATAGCTGAGGTGGAACCAAAATCGGTTCCGCGCTGCGCGCTGAGAGCACGTGTTGAAATATCGACCAGGTTGTGTCCTGTCCCGGGTCTACCTGAATATGCCCACCAAATTTGAAGCAGATCCATCGAGAACTTTGGCCGTGCATGGCGAATACACAAATACACAAACACACAAACACACAGACACACAGACACAAGTCGTATATATATATAGAAGCCGCTTGCCGAGTGCTTCGCGAGCGCTTTCCTGCCCTGCCCTAAGAAATGGCTTTCTGTCATTCGCACTGCGGGCGACCCGTGGCGAACCGCTCTGGGCAACTCGTCTCTGGACACAACGTGCACGTGCCGCCCCAGACAGACCATCATCGGTCAAGCGGTCACACTCTCCTCTAGTGTTGTTCGCAGCCCTCGGTCTTCTGTCAATTACGGATACTTGTTTTGATATGATGCATTGTTCTGACCCCAAGCCGGTCAAATGTCCGTTAGCTTTGACGCGTAAAATGTCTTCTGACACAACTGTTTTTTTTGGTTTTTTTTTTGTGCAGCCAGGACATTTTGACAAACAAATATTTTGAATCCAGGTCCAACTAGCCTCCAGTCCTCCGTGTCTAAAAACGGTGACGGTTCGGACTCGCCCCCTCCCCTCCAGCTCCCTGTCCACCAGTGCAGCACTGACACCACGGACTGGCCAGTGACACAGGCAACGCGAGGCCGCGAGTCTGGTCGTGGGGCGATCGCTGCTGGCATTGTGCTGTAACCGCCGCCACCACCGCCATGCCGTGATGCCAAGCGTTATTGATTGGGATGGGGAGCGGTGGCGGTTGGGGGAGAGGGGGGGGGGGGGAGAGGGGGGATGGCCGTATACCCTGATAGCCATCGGCGGGTCAGTCACGAAACAGGAGAAGGTGGAGAAATTATGGAGAACAATGTCTGCTTTGGGAAGGGTGATATAGGGAAGGGTGATATTCATTCGCTCTCTCTGTCCTCCTCCATTTTTATCTCTCTCCCTGGGATGCTTGTGTGTGTGTGTGTGTGTGTGTGTGTGTATTTGTGTTGTGTAAGTGCATGCTTGTGTCTACATAGGAGTGTGTTTGCAAGTACTGAGGGGTGTATAATGTCATGTTAGCGCACACTCTCGCTCTCTACCCCCCCCTCTCTCTCTCTCTCTGCTTTCAATTTGATGAATGCAGGCACTGAATACGAGTGTGTACGCGCGTGTGTGCATGCATGCGTGCATAGCTAAACAGAGGTCAGAGGGGCGAAATAATAACAGCAGTGTGTGTGTGTGTGTGTGGGGGGGGGGGGGGGCATATAGCGGAGGGGGGTTGTAATTGGAGAAATACTGGGAAGAGGACGTGAATGAAACACGACACAAGAGATAGGGGCGGAAGCGACAAGATAATTCCGCTTATCATCCGCGCATGAGAGAAAGAGGGAGAGACAGGGGGAGAGGGAGAGACGGAGAGAGAAAGAGGGAGAGACAGGGGGAGAGGGAGAGACGGAGAGAGAAAGAGGGAGAGACAGGGGGAGAGGGAGAGACGGAGAGAGAAAGAGGGAGAGACAGGGGGAGAGGGAGAGACAGGGGGAGAGGGAGAGACAGGGGGAGAGGGAGAGACAGGGGGAGAGGGAGAGACAGGGGGAGAGGGAGAGACAGGGGGAGAGGGAGAGACAGGGGGAGAGGGAGAGACAGGGGGAGAGGGAGAGACAGGGGGAGAGGGAGAGACAGTGGGAGAGGGAGAGACAGGGGGAGAGGGAGAGACAGAGGGAGAGGGAGAGACAGTGGGAGAGGGAGAGACAGGGGGAGAGGGAGAGACAGTGGGAGAGGGAGAGACAGGGGGAGAGGGAGAGACAGGGGGAGGGGGAGAGGGAGAGACAGGGGGAGAGGGAGAGACAGGGGGGGGGGGAGAGGGAGAGACAGGGGGAGAGGGAGAGACAGGGGGAGAGCGAGAGACAGGGGGAGAGGGAGAGACAGGGGGAGAGGGAGAGACAGGGGGAGAGGGAGAGACAGGGGGAGAGGGAGAGACAGGGGGAGAGGGAGAGACAGGGGAGAGGGAGAGACAGGGAGAGGGAGAGACAGGGGAGAGGGAGAGACAGGGGAGAGGGAGAGACAGGGGGAGAGGGAGAGACAGGGGAGAGGGAGAGACAGGGGAGAGGGAGAGACAGGGGAGAGGGAGAGACAGGGGGAGAGGGAGAGACGGAGAGAGAAAGAGAAATAATAAAGAGAGAGAGGCAGATATGATGATGATGATGATGATGATGATGATGATGATGATGGAACTTTATGAGAGAGAGAGAGAGAGAGAGAGAGAGAGAGAGAGAGAGAGAGAGAGAGAGGAGAGAGAGAGAGAGAGAGAGAGAGAGAGAGAGAGAGAGAGAAAAAACAGCATCATAAATAATTCCAGTCAGCGGCTGATGCAAGTGTTGTGTCCAAAAGACAACCCGGCAGGGCGATAACCCGCTACCCCCCCCCCCCCCCCCCCCCCCCCCCCCCCCCCCATCGTTCCCAAGTGGGCCACACAAAAATGGCGGATTATGTCTGGACGGACCGGACGAGTGATGCAACTATGACGGGGAAAACATTCTAGGAGAAAATGCGTGGGATTAGGTAGAGGTGGGGTGTGTGTGTGTGTGCGTGCGTGTATGTCTGTGTGTCTGTGTGTCTGTGTGTATGTATGTATGTATGTATGTATGTATGTATGTATGTATGTGTGTGTGTGTGTGTGTGTGTGTGTGTGTGTGTGTGCGTGAGTGCGTGCGTGTATGTGTGTATGTGCATGTGTCTTCTTCTTCTTTATTTGGTGTTTAACGTCGTTTTCAACCGTTCAAGGTTATATCGCGACGGAGGGAAGGGGGGTGATGGGATAGAGCCACTTGTCAATTGTTTCTTGTTCACAAAAGCACTAATAAAAAAATTGCTCCAGGGGCTTGCAACGTAGTACAATGTATTACCTTACTGGGAGAATGCAAGTTTCCAGTACAAAGGACTTAACATTTCTTACATACTACTTGACTAAAATCTTTACAAACATTGACCATAATTATTCTATACAAGAAACACTTAACAAGGGTAAAAGGAGAAACAGAATCCGTTAGTCGCCTCTTACGACATGCTGGGGAGCATCGGGTAAATTCTTTCTCGTCCCAACCAATATGGGACTCCCCTAACCCGCGGTGCATGTGTGTGTGCCTGCCTGCGCGTTCGTGTTTGTGAGAGTGTGCGACGTGGAGCGCAACAAGCATCCCAAACTGACTTCACACTCTACAAACAGGGCGTGTTTCTTCCTCTTGCGGGACAAAGTGGCAGCCAGTGTGCAGCAATCATTCCCCAGCCTCCAGTGACAGCACGATAACTCACAAGTATGATCATACTTCCCGTCATGGAGCACTGCAGCAATGAGGCAGGGCTTCATGCCCAAACCACTGTCATTTCCAAGCTCTGTGCATTTAGCGGTCCTTTTCACAGCGCTGACATTTCAAGCCGGCCCATTACACAATTAGCCCCCATCACACCATCATTTGCTCAAACGACGATCGGTTTCGTGAAAATTACCCCCCCCCCCCCCCCATTGTTAGAATAAATGCCAGCTCAATGAGTTATCCCCCCACCCTCCAATCTGCCCACCCCTATATATCTTCCTTGTTCGTTGGAAAAAATGCCAGCTCAAGGATTTACCCCCTCCCCCACCTCCCCATCTTCCTTGTTTGTGAGAACAAATGCCAGCTGAATAAGAGTTATCCGCCCTCCACTTTCATTGTCTTGCTAAAAATAAAAATAAAAGTTATTTCAACCTTACCCCCCCCCCCCCTCCCCCCCGTTTCCTTCCCAATGATGGGCAGCACCTGTGTGAGTGTGGGAATAGCGGCGCAAGTCAACTACATCCGCCCATTACAGGCCTGACCGGTGTCACGTCCCACCACAACGTGTGCGGGTCCTTCAAGTCAGTGTGCGACACATTGGCTTACCATCACGTAGGTCAGGCTCGTGCAACGCGCTGCCCCGCACTGCAGCACCAAGGCAAAGACGACACTACCGACAGCAGGACGGGACACAAGTATTGCCTGAGGAACGTGACTCTTGTTCTTGCTAGCTTACCACTGGGATGAAACGACCGGAATTTGTCCAGCAATAGGATAATAAAGTGATGAAAACAAAGAAAAAGAAAATAAAATAAAACAAAACTGCACTTATAGAACCGAACTAAATTTAAATCGCCAGATTCACACAAAAATAGAAAAGCCACGAACATCAATTGTACCCTGCCATGACAAGTTCCTGGGGGTGGCTGTTACTACCAGCCGGTGTCAAACTCCCAACACGGAATCAGACCGTGTCATCTAGAATCGGTGTTACCAAACCAGGTTTTTCATAAAACTAGCTTCCCCATTCGGCTATGTTAATTTCGTATAAACTCCACACTGACCCCAACCCCCCCCCCTTCCAAAGTACAGGTGATCACCTCATGTACAGTACTTTACATTCCTGAGGTCAAATTCGTACAACTGTACAACAAAATAGTATTTTAACTTTGAAATTTGCTTCATCGCAAAACCCTTCCATTTTCATTCAAGGGGACGTAACCACGGTGCACGTTTTCGAACAAATCGAATTTTTGGGCGAAATGTATTGAATTTCACTACCAATTTACTTCACGTGCAAGACACTAACATGCTTTTCTCCCTCAAATAAGTGTACATACCTCTTTTATTTGACCAAGAAACAACATTTCTGTCTCGGGCATAATTATATCGAATGGGAAAGCTGGTGTTATGAGAAACCTGATACCGTTACAGGGGAACCATGCTCAGGGACTCTGACTGCGCAGAGAATAGTGGGGGATGGTGAGAGGGTTCCATGCCCCCCCCCCCCCCCCACCCCCCCCCCCCCCCCCCCCCCACCACGTTAATGGACATAATGAGCAAAATGACAGATGGACAAATCGCTCCGCAACGTAACATCACACGTGCTGCAATCCCTTCAATACACGCTGGGGCGGCCGGGGGTGTAGATAACCGAGAGTGAAAGATAAAGATGGGGGAGGGGGGGCAGACAACGGGGAGCGGGGTGGGGGGGGGGGGGAGGATATGCACAAAACTCTCTCTCCAGTTTCCAGGCATGCAAAAATGTTTTGACCTGAAAGAAGCGCGCAGTGGCGAAGCCACAAGCCTGAGCCCGCAAAGCAGGCGAGCCAACTGGGGAGGTCCGGGGGCATGCTCCCCCGGAAAATTTTTCCAAAAACGGTTAAAATCTGTGCAATCTGGTGCATTCTGGGCATCATTTTCAGGGCTGTAATAGTGTTTTGATCTTGTTAAAAATCCCATTTTAGCCTCCCCCCACCACCATTCAACACACCTCCGAACTGGTGAAAACAACACTACTGTAGACTAGTATGACAAGTCAATCAATCAATGAGGCTTATATCGCGCATATTCCGTGGGTACAGTTCTAGGCGCTCTGCAGTGATGCCGTGTGAGATGAAATTTTATACGGCCAGTAATTGCAGCCATTTCGGCGCATATTTACCTTTCACGGCCTATTATTCCAAGTCACACGGGTATAGGTAGACAATTATTAACTGTGCCGAAGCAATTTTTGCCAGGAAAGACCCTTTTGTCAATCGTGGGATCTTTAACGTGCACACCCAATGTAGTGTACACGGGGGGAGAGTTCGGACACCGAAGAGAGTCTGCACACAAATTTGACTCTGAAATAAATTTCCGCCGAACCTGGGATCGAACTCGCGCTGACAGCGGCCAACTGAATACAAATCCAGCGCGCTACCAACTGAGCTATATCCCCGCCCCAAGTTGCTGTTTCCACGATGCCCAAAAGCCTTAGTGATCAAAATCCTATTTTGCTCATTGTTACACAGTACAGCGAAAGTAGCTACGATAAATCAAAGTAAACCCCCACGCATGTCTGTGCTTTCGTTTGCTGGTTATATTCGTTCGTCGCTGACGTAACTTGCCTGTTTCCTCGTCTTAGCCCGCCCCGATGGCAGCAGCAGCAGCAGAAGCAGACAGACGTAAGGACACACGCCAAGTGAATGGCAGAGAGTACAAGAGGGAGTGTCCCAACATCATACAGTTTCACCACAAATGTCACAGCTCCCTGCAGGACATGGTACACTTACCTCCCCTGAAAGGGCGGCGGGGGTGCAAAGAGAGAGAGAGAGAGAGAGTGTGTGTATGTGCGTGTGTGTACGTGTGTGTGTGTGTCCCGGTTAGGTTTTGTTACAGCGTAATTAACACACACACACGCGCACACTACCACACAAACCATGAGTGGATTAGGAGGGGGGGGGGGAGAGGTAGGTGTGAGCTCGTTAGGTTCGTTAGGTTTGGTTGCAGCCAGCATGAATCATTAACAGAGATGAAATTGATAAACATAGTGACCAGAGTGAACACATCATTGCAGAGGAAGCAGCAAGACAGGAAACCACAAAGTTACACAATGAATGTCACCCATTTCGCCTGCTGTCATCACATTTTCAGATTGACAGGGCGCGAACTCACCAAATTGTGACTTGTCCAAAGGTTCTTGTCGCAGAAACAATGCAGAACACTCCACTTTAACAGTTCGGAATGATTGTATTGTGTACACAGGCACCATGCACTGTGTCTACGTGTGTTGGGAATGATTGTATTGTGTACACAGGCACCATGCACTGTGTCTACGTGTGTTGGGAATGATTGTATTGTGTACACAGGCACCATGCACTGTGTCTACGTGTGTTGGGAATGATTGTATTGTGTACACAGGCACCATGCACTGTGTCTACGTGTGTTGGGAATGATTGTATTGTGTACACAGGCACCATGCACTGTGTCTACGCAGGGTCCCCACTGGTTTTTAGAAACAAAATTCCATGACTTTTCCATGACTTTCCATGAGCCTCAATAACATTTTCCATGACTAGATCCACAGGTCGCCATTTCCGAACACGCAAACTTTTTACATCTTGTCACTGCCAGTTTTGACACTGGCTTGCTTTGCACTGAATTTGAGTCAGTTTCCAGGCAGTGTCTCTTCGACAAGCAAGTCAAGCATGTGTTACGCAGTCAGATTATCGGTAATGTTTGCTGGTCCTGTGATTTCAAAGGTTAATTTTTTTTCTGTCTTATTTTTGTTAAATTCCATGACTTTCCATGACTTGAATTAGAATTCCATGACTTTCCAGGCCTGGAAAATTAAAAATCAAATTCCATGACTTTCCAGGTTTTCCATGACCTGTGGGAACCCTGTCTACGTGTGTTGGGAATGAAAATGGCAGTGTTTAAAGGCCCATCTCTGTACTGCCCACGTTGTCACATGGTATAAGATCATACCTCCATTCACTTGCGCTCGGAAACGAGAGGTTGCGAGTTCGACCCTGGGTCAGGGCGTTAGCAATTTTCTCCCCCCTTTCCTAACCTAGGTGGTGGGTTCAAGTGCTAGTCTTTCGGATGAGACGAAAAACCGAGGTCCCTTCGTGTACACTACATTGGGGTGTGCACGTTAAAGATCCCACGATTGACAAAAGGGTCTTTCCTGGCAAAATTGTATAAGCATAGATAAAAAATGTCCACCAAAATACCCGTGTGACTTGGAATAATAGGCCGTGAAAAGTAGGATATGCGCCGAAATGGCTGCGATCTGCTGGTCGATGTGAATGCGTGATGTATTGTGTAAAAAATTCCATCTCACACGGCATAAATAGATCCCTGCGCCTGAGTCCGAGTCTGGAGATACGCGCGCGATGTAAGACTTCATATAACATATAACACTTTATATATCCTCCATTTGCACACATACCACAAATAAACTGCCTGGCTGCCTCCACAGAAGTGTGGGAATTTATCTGTGAAATAATTTCGCAAATTTTCACTGGTATCATAGACCTACTAAATATAGGTCCCTGCTAGTATCCAGGGTTTCATTTACTAGTGCACCCTGCACCATTGGCGCATTAAATCTGAAAATGTCCCATCACAATTCCCTTCAGTGTGTCAAAGGGCGGATTACGTACCACTGCGCCACCAAATGTACACTTTACATCGGATTACACTGACACACACACACACACACAGATAACACGATATAGCATACAGGCCTCTAAGGCGCTTCTTGCCTTGGACTATGTCCCATCAGATTTTGGTTGAGGGGGACAAATGTCCCATTGCCCTTTTCTCCCAGGCTAAACCCTGAGTATCAGTCATGAAATTAGGGCGGGGATGTAGCTTAGTCGGTAGCGCGCTGGATTTGTATCCAGTTGGCCGCTGTCAGCGTGAGTTCGTCCCCACGTTCGGGGAGAGATTTATTTCTAGCATGCTCCCTCCGAAAACGGCGTATGGCTGCCCAAATGGCGGGGTAAAAAACGGTCATACAGTCACGTAAAATTCCACTCGTGCAAAAAACACGAGTGTATGTGGGAGTTTCAGCCCACGAACGCAGAAGAAGAAGAAGAAGAGTCATGAAATTCACCCCTTAAAACATTGCCCCTCTGAACACAGGGCAGCCAGGCTGTTGATGTGTGGTATGTATCCAAGGGGAAGGATGTCAACGTCTGGACGGATCTCAGACAGTGAGCCCAATTATTAATTTACACTTTTTTTTTCCTCTCTCTTCTATTTCTCTTTCTCTTCTTCACTCTCATCTCTTCTCTTCTCTCTCTCTTTCTTTTTTCATTTTCTCTCTCTCTTTTCTTCCTCTCTCTTTTTACATTTAGCCAAGTTTTGATTTTTTTCTTCTCTCTTCTTTTTCTTCTTTATGTATTTGTTTTTGTTTGTTTGTTTGTTTGTTTGTTTGTTTCATTCTCTTTTTGCTTGTCCCGACGCTTGTTCCTTCTCCCAGTATGCTCCCACGCCGCCCCGTCCCAGCACTCGCTGCAACACCCACCCCTGATTAACTTCGTTCCGCCGCCAAACTTTTTCGAATCAATGAGCCCCCAGTGTTGGTCAGACACTCAATTATTTACACATTAAAGAATGTGCCTTTAAGCCGATCCTCGGTGAACCTTACCTGGTCAGTGGTGTAGCAGTTCCCCAGATCAGCGATGATCGACCCTTCTTCACGCTTTGGAAATGATACGTCACTTCAACACTTATTCCTTCTTCCTGGTCACAAAATACGGCTCCCTCTACCACAACACGAAGCACAAGTGCACGAAAATTGACGTCACTTCACAAATCAGGCTTGGGTTACCGAGGAAAACACACAGAACCGAAGCAGTTTCACACACACTTCAAATCGTGTTCGACCAACACAGACATCTAACTTGTCAAGACGTTCATTCGTTGACTAGGACCTACGATGTGTGAAGACATTCATTCGTTGACTTGGACCTACGATGTGTGAAGACGTTCATTCGTTGACTAGGACCTACGATGTGTGAAGACGTTCATTCGTTGACTAGGACCTACGATGTGTGAAGACGTTCATTCGTTGACTAGGACCTACGATGTGTGAAGACGTTCATTCGTTGACTAGGACCTACGATGTGTGAAGACGTTCATTCGTTGACTAGGACCTACGATGTGTGAAGACGTTCATTCGTTGACTAGGACCTACGATGTGTGAAGACGTTCATTCGTTGACTAGGACCTACGATGTGTGAAGACGTTCATTCGTTGACTAGGACCTACGATGTGTGAAGACGTTCATTCGTTGACTAGGACCTACGATGTGTGAAGACGTTCATTCGTTGACTAGGACCTACGATGTGTGAAGACGTTCATTCGTTGACTAGGACCTACGATGTGTGAAGACATTCATTCGTTGACTTGGACCTACGATGTGTGAAGAAGTTTTACAAAACCTCTTCAACGTTATTCACAAACAAGAAACACTTCACCAGTCGACTAACACAAAAATCTAATTTAGTAAGTTAACTCCTTTACCAAGACATACGGTAAGAGAAGAAGCTTCACAAAACCTCTTCAACGTTTATCATAAAAGAAAAACTTCATTAATAAAAAAATCTAACTCTAACGCTCGTTGGCTAAGACATCCGCATCAAATGAAGAAGTTTGACACAAAACCTCTTCAGTGTTGATCAGCAGGGAGAGCTGTGAGTGGGATATAATATATATCTACACCCTTCTTCCTGGGGAGTAATCGTGAAACATTGCGCCACCAATGAACACAGACCACCTCATGCTGCAACTATTCCTCGTCTTCCTCAATGCGGAATTGAACACTCCAGCGACTCAACACTCCAGCGCATTGAGTTGAAGTCCACACCCCACTTCAAAACACTGCCCCAGTCATTCACTGTGTTGCTGACACGTGTTGCTTCGCTCAACTAGGTCACTGCTCGGGCGTCGCGTTCGGTTCAAAAGTGTGTGTGTGTGTGCAGGCTGGCATCCACACACCTATATGTCAGTCAGTCAGTCAGTCAGTCTGTCAATCGGTCTATCACACACACACTGATACACACGCAAGCTCTCTCCTCTCTCTCTATCACACACACACACACGCACACAAGCTCAAACACACACAGACACATGTACACAGACACACACACATCAACACACCAAGTCACATCCTGCAGCCTGAAGCCACAACTTCCAGAAAGCACTGACTGCAGACGGAATCTCAAAGACGGGGGTGGGAGGGGGGATGGGATGGGGGGAGCGGGGGGGGGGGGGGGGGCGGGGGTCGTGTCGGAGAGGGGAAGCAGTTGAGGGCAGAGTGGAAATGGTTTATGAGAACGCCGGCTGAAGCAAACATTTCGACATAGGCCAGTGAACCAAAGATACTGCCACATCATTGGGGTACAGTACTACAGAGAACTCCTCTCTCCCTTTCGCTCATCGATCTCTCTTCCTGACTCTCCCTCTCTAACCTCCGCCCCAACCTGTTTCTCTCTAAAAATTTACTGAAGGCAAATAGATTAAACAAAATAATTTGTACGCATTTTCTGGTAAACAGTACTGTTTCCCTCTGTTCGAAAACTCGATAAGAGAGAGAGAGAGAGAGAGAGAGAGAGAGAGAGAGAATGTGTATGCGCACGTGCGTTTTCGCGCGCGTGTGTTATGCATCGCGTGCTTGCGTAACCAGGTACAACAGTCGAATCACATTTCCAGCGCCTTTGTGTTAAAAAGATGAGGCAGAGTCATCAGAGACGGCACTGAACCTCGCCCCCTGACTGCCAAGCTGCTAAGAATAGCTGACACAGACTTGACGAGGAAAGCCCCGTGCAGTCCGTGACTCTAACACACTGTACATACTCCGTGCGTCACGTGCAAGTCTCTTACTGCTACCTGTTGCGCGCGCCGGCTGTCCCGAAGTCCTCTTTATACACAGATAACAATAGAAGGAGGAAAAAGAGTTTCAAAGTTTCAAAATAAGATTGGTTGGTTATTAGCTTGTTATCGTCCCTTCAGCAGATACTGCTTATCTGAGACCGATGCAAGTTCAACAGTTTCAGGAAATCATACTTATTTGCGCACATTTCTTATCCCTGGATGAGGAGAAGACGGGCAATGATTCACACATGAGTGTGGTGCTGTGTATTGCTTCACAGTGAATACAACTTGTCCCCCTGTTCACATCAATCAAACGGGAGTACCAGAACAAGTTCAAAGGGAGAAATAACTACCCCGGCCCCTAACGCACTTTCCTGTGTCCACTTTGAAAGTCACATCAAAGTTAAACCCGGCGTAGAGGGGAGGTGATAATAACAGTGGTGAAAGGTTGGTGGGGGGGGGGGGGGGGGGCTGGTAATCTGCTGAAAGCATCATCACAGGTATGCTAAAAATAGGTGTGCGTAGCGCGTGAAGCAAGGTGCAGCAGCTTGAGGTGTTGTGTTTACATCTGACTCATCTTCTCCAAACACTCCCCCCCCCCCCCCCCCATCCTTGCCACAAAGCCATTAACCCCCTCCTGCTGTGCTCTGGTAAGGTTCTCTTCTGCAGGTAAAACCAGGTCATGTCTGCTACAGCTGTGTTCTGCTCTCTTTTCATACATGTGTAGTTCTACACTCTTTGACTATATACATGTGTAGTTCTACACTCTTTGACTATACACATGTGTAGTTCTACACTCTTTGACTATATACATGTGTAGTTCTACACTCTTTGACTATATACATGTGTAGTTCTACACTCTTTGACTATATACATCTGTAGTTCTACACTCTTTGACTATACACATGTGTAGTTCTACACTCTTTGACAATCTTCAGCAAGACTTCTGTTGACTTTGCCATTATACAGGACGAATCCGGTAAACTTCTGTCACATCACCTCCCCCCGTGTACACTACATTGGGTGTGCACGTTAAAGATCCCACGATTGACAAAAGGGTCTTTCCTGGCAAAATTGCTTAGGCACAGTTAATAATTGTCTACCTATACCCGTGTGACTTGGAATAATAGGCCGTGAAAGGTAAATATGCGCCGAAATGGCTGCAATCTACTGGCCGTATAAAATTTCATCTCACACGGCATCACTGCAGAGCGCCTAGAACTGTACCCACGGAATATGCGCGATATAAGACTCATTGATTGATTGATTGATCTATGTACTTCTGAGCTCTAATCGCAATACACTTGTCCGCTTGATTTCTCTTGACTGCATCAGTCTGCAGGTAGAATCAAATCAACTTCTACTGATACTCCCGTCTACGTACACTTCAGCAATCTTTTATAAATACAGTCTGTAAGGGATATTTCATGCTACTTTTATCACGTCTGCGCTGCCACCATCACCATTAAAATACCAGCTTACATTTTTATCAGCTGCTCCCTGCATGGTTGAGCGTGACTCAGTATGCCACTGTGTAGGTGTTTACAGTAAGGCCAAACAACGGCTGTTTCCAGTGACAAGGGGAACAACTCAGGGTGGGCTACCTTTTCACATTGAAATCTGTGTTGTTTTTATCTTTTTATGAACAGTTACACAGGCGCATGTGGCTTTTTATTGACCGGAAATTGTGCGAGCTATGTCCCCTGGGTGTCGGAGTTATGTCCCCTGGGTGTCGGAGTTATGTCCCCTGGGTGTCGGAGAAGAGTACCTTTCCTTGTAAAGTCTGCAAAACCGAGTTTTGTCATTTTTCATTACAATTCTTTGAGAAGAGTTACACAAAAAGTTCTAAGGTCGGGAAGAAAAAAATAGGGTCGGACGGGAAATCGGAAACACTGGTGTGTTTTTTTTTCTTGGCCTAATGTAGAACACAAGTCAGCAACACCACCACCACCATCAAAACATCAGCTTCCAAAGTTCACTTTTTCATGGGCTACTCTCTGAGCTACTCTATCTCAGCTAGCTAGGTATATATTTCACGGCATTCAGACTCACATCGCTGAACGCTCCAGTTGGCCTCGTGACCTCTGTGTGATGATTTACACTCACACTTATCGGTTGCTCGGCTAACAGGGTGGGGATGGGGGTTGGGGATGGGGAGAGCTAGTTTCTGCCTTCGCTATTAATAGCTCTTCCCATCTGTGTGCGTGCGTAAGTGCGTGCGTAAGTGCGTTCGTGTGTGTACGTGTGTGTACGGATGAGTAGGTTGGAAACAGGGAGGGTGGGGAGAGACTCTGAGAGGATACAAAACAGGTTCTTTCTTTCTTTATTTATTTGGTGTTTTCAACCACGAAGGTTATATCGCGACGGGGGAAGGGGGCAGATGGGATAGAGCCACTTGTCAATTGTTTCTTGTTCACAAAAGCACTAATCAAAAATTTGCTCCAGGGGCTTGCAACGTAGTACAATGTATTACCTTACTGGGAGAATGCAAGTTTTCGGTACAAAGGACTTGACATTTCTTACATTCTGCTTGACTAAAATCTTTACAAAAATTGACTATATTCTATACAAGAAACACTTAACAAGGGTAAAAGGAGAAACAGAATCCGTTAGTCGCCTCTTACGACATGCTGGGGAGCATCCGGTAAATTCTTTCTCGTCCCAACCAATATGGGACTCCCCCTAACCCGCGGGGGGATACAAAACAGATGGGTACGGACATAATCTGCCTCAACGGCGAACCTGCTGACCTATCAAATGTGAAAGATGGCGGGGATGGAGGGTATAATGGTTGCTGGGTGAGGGGGAAGCGGCAGGGGCACGCAGACTTACAGGCGTACAAACATTCTCAAATCCACTGACAGCCTTATTAATGTGAAACCTGCTATAGTTTACTAAAAACCAAATACAAATTCTCTCGCACATAAGTTTCAAGGCTCACTTCTGCAGGGCGGTGGCATGATATTTACAAATATCACATTATCAAAGAAGTATCCAGGGAAGCAGGGGGTGGGCAGGATGCTGGATGGGCGGTAGGTATCTCATACCGCGTCCCATGGCAAAGTATATCATCACAGCGTGGGGGGGTTGGTGGCAGGGGAAGATAGTGACATGCGAGAGAGAGACGAAGGGAGAGAGAGAGAGAGACAGAGAGAGAGAGAGAGACGAAGGGAGAGAGAGAGGGGGAGAGAGAGAGGGAGAGAGAGAGGGAGAGAGAGAGAGGGAGAGAGAGAGGGAGAGAGAGAGAGAGAGAGAGAGAGAGAGGGAGAGAGAGAGAGAGAGAGAGACGAAGGGAGGCACAGAAAGAGAGACGAAGGGAGAGAGAGAGACGAAGGGAGAGAGACGAAGGGAGAGAAAGAGAGACGAAGGGAGGCACAGAGAGAGGAAGGGAGGGAGGGAGGGAGAGAGAGAGAGAGAGAGAGAGAGAGACGAAGGGAGGGAGATAGAGAGAGAGACTATGAGGAGTGACAGACAGGCATTGGGATAATAAATTGATGAAAACAAAACGAGAGAAAAAAGAAAATAGAGAAAAAAGTTGAGCCAAACAGGAGCAGAGAAGTTGCAGGCGACAAACTCCACGCAGAGTGGGGATGACAGAGAGCGCGGGACAGAAGTGACACCCGCCGAAACTTATACTAAAAAAAATACTTCTCTTCTCTCATTTTTCTTCAGTATAGTTCCGCCAGGGGCCATTTCTACTCTAACCTCTTACCACCTGGAACGAAAGAGAGAGAGGGGGGAGGGGGACAGAGAGGGGGAGAGAGAGGGGGGAGGGGGAGAGAGAAAGAGATAGACGGGAGGGGGGGAGAGATAGAGGGAGGGAGAGAGAGAGAGGGGAAGAAAAAGAAAGATAGGTGAGGGAGGAAAGGAGAGAAAGAGACAGGGGGAGAGAAAAAGAGTGACAGAGACAGGCCCCCAAAACGGAGGGGGAGGGGGGGGGGGGGGTGCGGACGGGGTATGGGCAGTAACAGAGACCCGGGGTAGGGGAATGGGGGGGGGGGGGGGGTCCGAGAGAGAGACTGACACTGATTTTACTGTGTAGGCAAAAGACCCATACACACATAGGGTTGAAAATAGTGGAAACAAACAGACAAACAAACACACAAACAGACAGAGAGATACAGGAGAGAGGAATATAGAGTGAACGCCCTCACGCCCGAAAACGGGCGAGATGAGCGATTATTTCAAGACGAAAGGCAAAGATTCTACAATAATTGACACAACTACGCCATCCCCAGCAAATAAACTGCAGAAGCTATGCTCGATTCTTAACGATATACTTTGGCCCAAACTGATATATAATTATTTGTGCACAGACACTAAGCCAGCAAGAACTTGCTGCTGCTTGTTGTGGTCTGTTTTCCAATTTAGTTCAATCCCCAACCAGTCACGGCATCATCCACTGCTGCTTGTTGTGGTCTATTTTCCAATTTAGTTCAATCCCCAACCAGTCACGGCATCATCCACTGCTGCTTGTTGTGGTCTGTTTTCCAATTTAGTTCAATCCCCAACCAGTCACGGCATCATCCACTCCGCTTGTTTTGAACCACTCTTCTAATCCACGTGAAGTCTCCGAGCCTGCCTAGCTGTAATCACATTATCGCCTCTTCGTGCTTACCTGTTCCTGACACACACACACCCCTTCCACCCCCTCCATCCGCATCCACAGCACGGCCTGTCTGGTTGTAATTACATTATAGTTCAACCCCCATTCCAAGACCTTTTACAAATGTGAGAAAATCAGGCCTTGAAAAAAAGAGTGTTACAATAAAGGCACATTGACAGCGGATATGAATCGTAGAAAGCAGGGGGGTGGGGTGAGGGGTGCCAATGTATCATTTCCGTATCCTCACCTCTACTTGAATGGCTCCTTCCCCCCCCCCCCCCCCCCCCCCCCATCATCCACCCCCCCCCCCCTTCTCTCCTCTTCTACCTGAGTGCTTCTGTGCAGCTGAACGCTGTGGCTGGTAGGGAATCGCGGCACAGAGAGACAGAGTGGGGGGGGGGGGGGGGGGGGTGTGTGAGTGTATGTGACGGTATTGCACATCTGCCGCTGCTAAGTCGGCTTACACGCTTACAGGTGGGTGTTCAGTGATGTGCCACATTTGAGGGAGTGGAGAGAATTGAGAATAGTGGGGGAGAAGAGATGCGAAGAACCAGGAAAAGAGAAAGAGAGAGTGTCCGAGTGTGTGTGTGTGATGTGTGTGTGTGTGTGAGATGTGTGTGTGTGTGTATGTGTGATGTGTGTGTGTATGTGTGATGTGGTGTGTGTGTGTATGTGTGTGTATGTGATGTGTGTGTGTATGTGTGATGTGTGTGTGTGTGTGTTTGTCTGTGTGTGTCTGTGTGGGCGTATGTGTAGGCCAAATTATTGCAAACACACCCCTCCTCCCCCCCCCCTCACCCAAACAAAAAATCAAGACAAGTCGCGTAAGGCGAAAATACAACATTTAGTCAAGTAGCTGTCGAACTCACAGAATGAAACTGAACGCAATGCCATTTTTCAGCAAGACCGTATACTCGTAGCATCGTCAGTCCACCGCTCATGGCAAAGGCAGTGAAATTGACAAGAAGAGCGGGGTAGTAGTTGCACTAAGAAGGATAGCACGCTTTTCTGTACCTCTCTTTGTTTTAACTTTCTGAGCGTGTTTTTAATCCAAACATATCATATCTATATGTTTTTGGAATCAGGAACCGACAAGGAATAAGATGAAAGTGTTTTTAAATTGATTTGGACAATTTAATTTTGATAATAATTTTTATATATTTAATTTTCAGAGCTTGTTTTTAATCCGAATTTAACATATTTATATGTTTTTGGAATCAGCAAATGATGGAGAATAAGATAAACGTAATTTTGGATCGTTTTATAAATTTTTATTTTTTTTTACAATTTTCAGATTTTTAATGACCAAAGTCATTAATTAATTTTTAAGCCACCAAGCTGAAATGCAATACCGAAGTCCGGGCTTCGTCGAAGATTACTTGACCAAAATTTCAACCAATTTGGTTGAAAAATGAGGGCGTGACAGTGCCGCCTCAACTTTCACGAAAAGCCGGATATGACGTCATCAAAGACATTTATCAAAAAAATGAAAAAAACGTTCGGGGATTTCATACCCAGGAACTCTCATGTCAAATTTCATAAAGATCGGTCCAGTAGTTTAGTCTGAATCGCTCTACACACACACACAGACACACACAGACACACACGCACACACGCACACACACACGCACATACACAACGACCCTCGTCATCGATTCCCCCTCGATGTTAAAATATTTAGTCAAAACTTGACTAAATATAAAAAAAGACACCCCCCCCCCCCCCCAAAAAAAAAAAAAAAAAAAAAACCCGGAGTAAATTCGTCTTAAAAAGGAATGTAATTAGCAGAGGCCATCAAGAGAAAATATGAAAACCTTGTAGCAAGGGTGAGGGGGGGGGGGCGGTGGGTCAACTGTATTGGTCAGGCTGTCGTCAAGTGTCTACACACTAACTGAAAGCTCAGTGGCGTAGTATAGTGTAGCGTAGTGTAGTGTAATGCAGTGAAGTGTGGTGTAACGTAGTGTAGTCAGAGACTATAGAGTATACAGACTGTATACTCTATAGTCTCTGGTGTAGTGTAATGCAGTGAAGTGTGTGTAGAGAAGTGTAATGCAGTGTAATGTAATGTAGTGTGGTGTAGTATATTGTAACGTAGTGTAGTGTAATGTAGTGTAGTGTGGTGTAACGTAGTGTAGTGTAGTGTAGTGCAGTGTAGTGTAGTGCAGTGTAGTGTAACGTAGTGTAGTGTAATGCAGTGTACTACAAGTGTGTATACGTGTGTCAGTGAAGTGTCAGAGACTTGGCAACACTACACAAGCATCGCTCGGCATCAAGAATCTGACTGCAGACCAACACCCCCCCCCCCCCTCCCCTGTACTGTTCTTCTCGCTACTCATGCTTTACTCTATCTACACACATACAGTGGAACCCCCCCTGTTAACACCTCCTAACATCAGGTCCTGTGGAGAAGGGAGACTACAAAATGGGGGCAAACATGAAGAGGTTATGAAAAGAACATGTGACAAAACTGGGTCTTAAATTGTGTATGCAGTGTGGACCAGTTGTAAGGCTTCGTACATTTATACAATCGTGTCTTCTTAAGAATCGTACTACTTTTCCCTCTACAAAGAATGGTACTGCTGGATTATTAACGTTCTATCCGTCTATGAACCAACCAACAAAATGAATGATGGTTTAGTGGTTGGAATCTTTTCTCAATTTTAGCACAGAAAAGAAATACTGCTGCACGGACAAACACACACACACACACACACTTTACATCACCAACTGCACGACTACCCAGAATAAAAACGAAACACCAGAGCCAGAGAGACAAATGCAGACACGCGTGATACACCCAGGAAAAAAGGGGACAAAGTAACACCTCAGAAATAACACCGTGAATTGGACTATCAACACAATAAACAGTATTTCGTAGGCAAACACACCCTCATACTTTCTCCACATTCTTCGCTAATTCATCACTGACCTCTTATTCTTAAAAACTCTAAGCTGTAATACACTCTAGGTATGTGCAACTACACTGTGGAACCGCTCCCAAAAAATAACAGCAAACCATTACTTCTTAAAAAGGTGAAATTAGAGAGAGAGAGAGAGAGAGAGAGAGGGGGGGAGATTGGTGCTTTAAATGGAGATTAATGTACAGAGGTCATGAACAGAAAACATGGAAAAGCAAAGTCTTAATAAAAAGGTGAAGGGGGGGGGGGGGAGGGGGGGTCAGAGCATCACATAAGAGGGGTTCCAGTGTACGAAGTGAGCTGTGTAAGTCTTCACGTGACGGCATGTAGTACCAGTAGTTAGCTAAAGCCATATAAAGTAAGGCTCTCAGCAGGAGTGACCCCGCGTGAGGTCAGACACGCACATCCACTAATAAATGAAGCATTTCGCACAACAGGCACCTGAACTTTAAAATTGTGTTTTGAGAAGAACAAACTGCGTGTACTGGGGGGGGGGGGGGACGGGGGGGGGGGGGGGTGAGGTTGTGCGATGTGGATGTTACTTGTTTTAGGCCCGGTGTACTTTCCTGCACGCCTTTCATGCAGTATCAATTAATTCTAGGTCCCATGCTTGTAGTTGTACAAACGTATCTCATTTTCACAGACAGCGAGCGACAGACAGACCGAGCGAAAAACAGAGACAGGGAGAGAGAGGCAGGGATAAAATCAGAGAAACAGAGAGAGAGAGAGAGAGAGAGAGAGAGAGAGAGAGAGAGAGAAAGTGTGTGTGTGTGTGTGTGTGTGTGTGTGTGTGTGTGTGTGTGTGTGTGTGTGTGTGTGTGTGTGTGGATGTGTGTACATATGATAGTCTCTAATTTTACAAGAATCATAGTACACGAAATGCGCAAAACGCACTCCACCACAGCAACAAACCAACAATCACACCCTTAATCACAAGCCAGAGCTATTAGTATTATTTATACTCAAAAATAAAAATCACGTCTTCGATAACATCCAACCATGTTCATTCATTCATTCACTCACTCCAAACACCTATGCAGAACGCTCAGACCAGAGCTAGGCTTACAAAAACTCATTTGTAAGTGTCAGCTGTACAACAACAACTACAACAACAGGGGCAGAGAACTATGTCAGGTTTCATGTTGCACCAACCATGTCACAAAACATCACAGCCAACCCCGTGCTACGACAGGCTACACTCCTCCACACAATACAGTGGAACCTCTCAATTACGACAATAACAAATCTGGGAGAATCGGGTCTCAAAATAAAAAAGAGGAGTCTTAAAATATGGGGGGGAGGGGGGGGGGGAATTTATAGGCCAGGGACGACACATCTGGGGGAAAAAAGGCGCACGTGTGGGTGTGGGGGGGGGGGGGAGTCCGGTCTCAAAAGGGGGGTTATACTGTGCAGCACTTGCCACTGTTTTGCCAGCGTTAACAAATGGTTCATTGGTTGTGCCTTTTTTCCCTGCTACATGAATACTCACACCAACAAAAACACTCCCATGTTTTGAGCTTCTTCACAAAAAGTACTATGTGTGTGGGTGTGCGTGTGTGTAAGTAACCTTGCCTCTGTGTGTGTGTGTGTGTGTGTGTGTGTGTGCGAGAGGGACTCTGACCCAAGCAGATTCCAGATAAAGAGGACATCACAAGCCAAGGTGACACAACACTGCCAAAAGCCGATTAAGAAGGAGAAGACGTGGAGGAAAATATGTCCAACACTACGGTAACAGCTTGCATCTATCATTCACCTGATTGGTGAAATCAATCACCCAACCAATCAGCTGCTCTGATCTATCACTCAATTCCTTAAATCCATCAGCCAATCAAATTATTCAATACATCACCCAGTAGCAGTCTGAACAATGTGCATGTGAGACAGCAGAGGCAGACCTGATTACCACTAAAATTTCCTGGTGTACAAATGAGGCTAAAAATGTGTACAATCAGAATTTTAAGGTGTACAATTCATTCTCGCGGTACACACTGTGCTTTATTCCCCCCTCAAACCCCATTATTTAAAGACTGTAAATACATGTAAGAAAGAATTTGTGCTGAAAGTAAATTAAAACATTTTTGTTGAAAAAAAAACCCCATACACTATTAGATATTTGAAAATGTGACACAAAACGAATGATAGAAAAACATAATTTTTATTTTTGACCTCTGAGGAAAATTTGCATCAGCTGCTGTCAGCAGTATTGAGTCAGCCCTTCATTTCTGTCACTGCACTGGTCAGTATTTTCTGGTCTCATACAGTCCTCTTTACACATTGCTTTCTAGGCTCACACAGTCCTCTTCAGACTTATATATCTTTATTTTTTTATTTTTTTATTTTTTTATTTTTTGGGGGCGTATGATTTTAATGTCTGGCGTATAATCGTACAGCGGTCTTCAATTTCGTAAGATTGTACGCAAATTTCGTACAGTAACCAGGTCTGCAGAGGACACAAAGCCCAAGATAGAGCTAGTGCAAACAGAGTGCAATCCCAACAGGAGGGATAAGACTTCATTCCCTTTTAAGACCATAATTATTGTTGTAAACCTCAGTACAATGACCCCCGCGGGTTAGGGGGAAGAATTTACCTGATGCTCCCCAGGCGACTAACGGATTCTGTTTCTCTTTGTACCCTTGTTAAGTGTTTCTTGTATAGAATATAGTCCATTTTTGTAAAGATTTTAGTCAAGCAGTATGTAAGAAATGTTCAGTCCTTTGTACTGGAAACTTGCATTCTCCCAGTAAGGTAATACATTGTACTACGTTGCAAGCCCCTGGAGCAAATTTTTGATTAGTGCTTTTGTGAACAAGAAACAATTGACAAGTGGCTCTATCCCATCTCCCCCCTTTCCCCGTCGCGATATAACCTTGAATGGTTGAAAACGACGTTAAACACAAAATAAAGAAAAGAAATCAGTACAATGACCCCCTGTCAGACTCCCTATACAGACCCGATTTTAATATCAGATTGTTGGAGGTCTGAAATGGAGAGGGGGGGTGGGGGGGGGGGGGTCTGCTGCGCTGCACAGCCCAGCGGGAAACAGAGAGAGCAGTGTGGCAGTAAGAGAGCAATAAGAAAAGCAAGAAACCCAAAACCTGTCAACCCTCCCCCGCCTGTCTCCATGACGTGAATAGGCCTCTTATGGGGGCACGGTAGCTCAGTTGGTAGAGCACTGGACTTGTGATCGGAAGGTCGCAGGTTCGAATTCGGGCCGGGACGGACACGGGTCAACTTTATGTGCAGACCCAGAGACGGAAGCCATGTCCCACCCCCGTGTCATCACAATGGCACGTAAAAGACCTTGGTCATTCTGCCATAAGTGCAGGTGGCTGAATACACCTAAACACGCAGACACCTGGGTAGCGCGACTCCGTTGCTGCTAGCTTTCCACTGGGAGGAAACGACCCGAATTTCCCAGCGATGGGACAATAAAGTAATGAAAATGAAAATGAAAATGAAAAAATATTTAGACCGGCGCACCGTAAGACGTGGGCCTCCTAATCGGGAGGTCGTCAGTTCGAATCCCGGTCGCTGCCGCCTGGTGGGTTAAGTGTGAAGATTTTTCCGATCTCCCAGGTCAACTTATGTGCAGACCTGCTAGTGACTTTAACCCCCTTCGTGTATACACCCAAGCACAAGACCAAGTGCGCACGGAAAAGATCCTGTAATCCATGTCGGAGTTCGGTGGGTTATGGAAACACGAAAATACCCAGCATGCCTTCTCAACGAAAGCGGAGTGAAGCTGACTATGCTCTCAGAGTATAGTTTGGGGAACCCAAATGGGCAAACAAGCTCACACATAACCAGAACATTCTGGAACGCTGAAGAAGTACCTATTAATTGAAGGTGTATGATTTGGCGCACACACATACACACACACACACCGAGTTTCAGGTGTTTGCAACATTTCCCTTAATACTATAGAAGAGTGAAACAATAAAATTCACAGAAATCAGATGAATCAACAAGTTCACCAGTACATTTATTGTATTTCTAATTCTAATAGTGAAATTATACAACATTCTTGCTGTGTGTCATGTTAAACTTCCAAACATATCTCAAGAGTTTTGAAAATTATGATAATTTGATGATACGTGCTGTGTAAATTATGATCTTCAGCGTTCCAGAATTTTCTGGTTACATGTGAGCTCGTTTGCCCATTTGGGTTCCCCACACCATACTCTGACTCTGAGAGAATAGTCAGCTTCACTCCGCTTTCGTTGAGTAGGCATGCTGGGTATGTTCGTGTTTCCATAACGCACCGAACTCTGACATGGATTACAGGATCTTTTCCGTGCGCACTTGGTCGTGTGCTTGCGTGTACACACGAAGGGGGTTAAGTCACTAGCAGGTCTGCACACAAGTTGACCTGGGAGATCGGAAAAATCTCCACTCTTAACCCACCAGGCGGCAGCGACCGGAATTCGAACTGACGTCCTCCCGATTAGGAGGCCGACGTCTTACCACCACGCCACTGCGCCCATCAAATTATGATCATAAACCACCACAGATCTGTCTTGGCATTACGTGGGATAAGAACACCTTCCACTGGGGACATAATAACATAGCAAAAAGTCAACGGCTTGACAGCTTTCTATGCAGAGAATTTTGTGCGTGCTGAATTCATTTTGAGGATCGACAAAAAATTTTGTAAAATGAATTCAGAAAACAATGCTTGCTGGGCAAAAAGAGCAGGCAAGCTGTCGAGTTGTGGTATGTGTCCAAGTGGAACACTGCCCTCGCTCCATGCGACAGCCTGGACTGATCTGAGCTACATCTGAGAAACAAAGGGAAGTAAGCGCTCTAAATGCACCCCATGTGCAAAAGAGTAAGGCAGAGTTATGCAGAACCAATCTCCTGGCACCTTGACCTGAGCTTGTGGAGGCAACAGAAAGTCGCTTGTTCATTTTAATGCTTGTTATTCTCGCGGGTGCCGGGAGAGGGAAAATCTTAAAATAAAGATGTGAAAACGTCGCTCTGCCTTATTTGTTTCAGATTCTTGTATATGTGCTATTTTTATTAACAAGATCATGAAGATGGCTCGTATACACGATAAAGGAAGCATTTTTAAACAACCGCACAAAAGGAACATCCAACCACCGGATGGAAAACAATGTAAATATCTTGATCATCCCAATGATGTAGATTCGGATCATAAAGTCCAGGAAATGAAAGAGAGGAAATTCCCAGCATTAGAGCAGTTTCATCGACTCATCATTTGTCACCAATGAAAGACACTGTCAATGTCACGAGAGGAATTACCTCTCACAGCTCTACACCGCTTAGCAAATTGAGAGCAAATCAGACAATTGGTGGCGACTTTCAACTGAAACTTGATCGAGCGCCGACATCAGTGAGAAGCAATGCCACTGCAATTTGCACAATACGAAAATGGGCGCAATCCGGCCATTAGGCGCAATTCCACATTTGTGACATTTACCGCAACAATTTCCTCACTAGCCGCTAAATGTCAAACAGGCCGCACGCTGGCAGAGGGAGTGATTTCAGCCATTTTAGACGGCCACCAACAATCACACAACAACCTTCCATGAAAAGCGGCACGAATATTAACGAGGCGTAATGAATATTAATCGCCCGTTATGTCAAGAGGCAGGGGTAGCAGAGTTCTGTAGCGCCCAGGGATGATCTTTTCCCAAGGGCAGCTCACCGCTGCTTTTTGAGGGCTAATCTGCATCTATTAACCCCCCTTGCTGGCAATTTGGCGCCCTCTTTTAGGGGGAATGGGGGTGGGGGGAGAGGGGTCAGGGAGTCTGGGACTGGGAGGACCCTGGCATGTCGCCATTGTTTTATGTTAAGTGTAATAATATAGCCTTGCCATGGGAGATGTATGAATATATTCTGTCACACTTAATGGCTGAGAGAACAATCTCAGTTCATTCCCTACCAATTCGGCCATCGCCCCGGTCTTTTAGTTTTACTTTACCACAAAGAAGGAAAAAACATAAGTTCTTTATAAATTGAATGCAACCTTTCTTCGACAATTTATCAGAATCCCAAAAGCTTAAATCCGTGACACCCAGCAATGCACACATACGTACAACGAAGACCAGTCCACATGATCACAAATCAGCATGACACAATTAGTCTCACCACAAAATGACACTTCTATTTCTAATCTTATCCCCTGCTTCTTGCCCTATAACCGCTCTTATCAGTGCATGCACACATTTACACCAACAACTAACCTGGCCTACCCATGCCAGTGCTACACCCCCCCCCCCCCCCCCCCCCCCCATTCATTGCAGGAGATCTCTTCATCATGCTTATAATCTCAAATGACGTCATTTTCATGTTATTTTCAATGCGTCACACACATCCTTACCAACAATGCCGCCATTACAACTGTACTTTGTCATTCCCTAGCCTCCACACATCCCTCTTTCCCTCACAACTAAAAACTGGTCTATACAAACACTACGCACATAATGACAAGGGAGGCAAACTGTCCAAAACCACATCCCAGGGGAAGCAACTAATGCCAGTATAGGGGAGGCTGGTAGTGGTACATGAATTTTACCAGGGCCCTTAGACCCAGGAAAGGCATTGTTCTACACGATTACCAAGGAATGATGGACGGTTTTTCAGTAAATATTCATCAACGAATGTTCATCGTGGTACTCTGCCTAGTTTACAATTCAACCGTGTGACACAAGCAATAACACTTTGCAAGACTTTGAAGTTAGAGTAACAGGTCTGCCTACCCTCCAAGTGAAGCTTCAGGGACAAAGTTCTGTTGAAGATTAAAATAAGTCGATTTTGTGCGAAGCGCAACAGTCGAGGTTGCGCAAAGCGCAAGCGACCCAGCTAGGGGAGTCCGGGGGCATGCCCCCCCGGAAATTTTTTTTTGCCAAAAGGACACAATTGGTGCAATCTGGTGTCATTTTACCCTAACATTGCCTTCAAATCATCTTGCCAAACTTGAACATTGTCACTGTAAATGTCACTGAAAAAATGAAATTCAAACTTACAATATTTACATTTTGGACAAGGTGATTTTACTAGTATTGGTGTTTGCCTTTTCGCGTGTTTCTTTATTCTTGATGTGATTCGGGCCTTCCACATGTCGTCGAATGTCATCAATGCCGCCAGATTTACAACCGAATTCACAAACACAAATCGTGCACAAAACCTTCGTTTCGACACTTCCTGGCTTGATACACGGGTATGTCTCCGTATATTTCTCGATGTATTTCTGCGGACGCTTCATTTTTTTCGCAGGGTCATTATCGGTTTCACACACAGCGAGATTTTCTTTCCTTTTTGACGCCATCTTTTCTTCGACCTTTTCTTCTTGCAAGAAGTTGACGCGCATGCGTATTAGCTACAAAAAGCTGCTCGGCAATAGTCGGAACCCGCCTACATCATTTCTCAGCTGTGACTTCGGCAATTTCCGGAAGTCATTCACCAGGCAATCTCTCTCGCTCACACTGTTGTGAGTGTGTTTGGAATTTTTTTGAGTTTCCGGGACGCATTTCGAACATCCGTATTTTCCGGAACACTTGATAAAATTTATTGATTTCCGGGACAAATACGGAAATTCCGTAACGGTAGGCAGACCTGGAGTAATTGCAGGGCTCAAAAAGCTAGTCTAGGTAACAACATCAACGCTGCTCTAGAAGATGAACATGAAACACAGCCTTTAAACATTGTAACCTCAAGTGTGTCAAGTATTGTGCAAGCAGGCGTGCTTAATCATATGCACATTCATCACAGCTACATAATCAGGCTTTTCTTGGCGCAGGTCATCAAGTAATTCAAAAGGTATCATGATCTTTGACTGCATAATGATTTTACGGTGAAATTGCCCCGCAAGTCATAAGCTCACTTATGCAAGTTGCGAGTACATGGTAGAGTTGCAGCCCACAAACAAACAAGAAAGTTACTGAAACACAAGTCCTACTGCCTATAAGTACTTGGCTTCCATAGACCTTTGGTCCACCTCTTCAGTATTAACGTTCTCCATCTTTATTTGTCTGACAGGATTTGCTGAGTGAAAGCTATACCACAACAGCTTGTGAATGCGTGTGGTTTGGGATGAGTGTGGTTTGGGATGAGATTCGGGGAGGTGGACACAGAAGTCCTGTTCTAGGAAATGAGTGGCCACATTTCTTCCCCACACTCTGATAATTGAAATCAATAACAAGGCACTGGACAGTCTGGGCTCAATAGTTCTCCTTGCACATTCACTCTCTCTCTCTTTCTATTCTGCACCAGTGTACCTTAGTAGTTCGGCCTAAAAAAAAAATAGGTGTGGTTACGGTAACCCGACCTACCCTATTTTTAGGGGCCGACCCTATAACTTTTTATTACATTTGTCAACAAAAAAACAAAAAAAAACAGTGCAGAAAACGCAATGAAAGCAAAAGCGCTTGAGTCGCACACTTATTTCCCTGTCAAGTAAGTTTAATTTGTACACATTAAAAAAAAAAGTGATTGCCTACCTTCCTACCCTATTTTGTTTGGCTATGTTACCTTAACCACACCTAATTTTTGGCTCACGTAAGTGTAGCCTATGCGTTGGTAAACTTTGTCTGTCTGTGCGTGCGTGCGTGCGTATGTATGTATGTCTGTGGTAGAAACTTTAACATTTTTGGCTAAACACCGAAATACTCATTTCACGTGGTTAATTTTCAAGCACCATCTTCAAATTATTGAAGCAATGATCAACATTGTGTCGGCATGTGTGTAGTTAAAGCGTGTATCCAAAGAAAACGGGTGGTGGGGGGTTTTGAAGGGGTACAAGCAGTTGACTGGTTTGTGTCGTGTTTGGCATGTAGACGGCAGGTCAGGTGTCAAGATCAGGTCAGGGGTCGCGCGAAGGATTGTGGTCCAGTTCTCACCTCGCCGATTCGCCGGGGAAGACGATTTCATGTTGTTCGGTTTCTAAGCTCCAGAAAAGTAAATAAAGAAGATACCAAAGGGAGATTTCCTACAATTTGATCTGCACAGCGTGTTTCCAATGTCCACGCGAGGAACAGCTGTCGAAAGCGCGGCAGTCAGTGTCGATCTTGCAGCCGTATCCCGGTAAGTTCACTGAGAGACAGATCTAGTGTCTCCCACTCTGATAACGTGTCACCTACTGTTAATCCGTTTTGTTTTAATTTCTTTTTATTTCAGCAGACACGGATGTCAAACACAGTGCTAGGCAGTCACCTCTAGTGAAATGAGTTGATCTAAAGTGCCTGTAATGTTTGGATGTCTTTGCTCGTGGTTCGATTTATGTGAATTTCAAGACTTGCAGTAGAGTCTCAAGTTAAGTTTACTCTGCCCGAAAAAAACTGTCCACCATTTACTTGAACATGCAGATATAAGGAAACGGAATGAATCTGTTCTCAAAGTCAAAATGATCACGATTTTTTCCTCAGATTCAAAACATGCACTGTCATGGTTTTGTCTGTACAATTTAGTAAGTCTTAAGTACTTTGCAACAACTTCCTTGAACGTGAAAGACAGTTTTTGAATGCTAGATCTGTATCGCGTTTCATTCCAGACTCGATCCTCTCTTTGATTGTAGATCTACTGTTTGCTGTTTACGCACTATCATATATGATTCGCTATGTAACGTTTGGTAAGCTTACCTTGCAACAGCTTTCTTGTCTTTGTTGGCATTTCTGGCTGTGTTGACCGTCAGAATTATTTTAAGAACCAGGCTGCTGCAGTCGACATGTTTCGCATATTGTAGGGTTACCATGCTGCATAGGTAAAGTGGCTTGTATAACCTGACTATTCTGTTTCAAAACACTGTTTATATTTGTGTAGGTTGTAGTCATCATAACTAATCGCATTTTGCCATTTGTTTCAGAAAGGAGGTTAACCTACAACAAGATCGACGCTATGTCAGATATATGCCTCAGCCACATGAAGACTTCCGAATTTAGATCTACTCGGCATGGTGACAAGTCTTGATGAAAAGTATAGGACTGAGGACAGCAGTGGAAAAAGTGCCCACATGGCAGGTACCTAACCTATTACCCTAGTCATTTTATCTGTTTGCCTTCTTTTGAAAATTATACATGGAGTTGATATGATGCGTTAGTTTTAACTCTGTGTGTGTGTGTGTGCGTGTGTGTGTGTGTGTGTGTGTGTGTGTGTTTGTGTGTGTTTGTGTGTGTGTGTGTTACGGAGTGAGTGAGTTTGTGTTATGTTACTGTTTGTTGATTTCTTACGGGAGCCTTGAAGGCTTCGCCTCTTGTTTTTTTTGCCTTAGTAATATTGTTGTGGAAACAATACATTTGGAAATGAACAGAACTTGTATTAGGGTGGGGGGGGGGGGGGGGGGGGCATGCTGGTGTTTTCCTGTTTCAATAACCCAACGAACTTGGACATGGAATTTAAATGATTTTGACTGTGCATATTTTGTCGTGCATGACTAGCTCTGCCCATAACTAAGCTGACCTCTGAGAGTCACCCCCAGGAGATTGAAACAATCTTCTTCCTTAACCAAACAGACGCAGCCAGAATACGAACCTTGAACATTAAAATTTGGAGGCCAATGTATTTACCACTAGGCCATTGTAGTATGAATGAAACACTTCTCCTCTCAATGACGAGTACACTGAGTCATTTCCATGCACTTCAATACTATTTTGTCACAGCAAAAGGAAGTAAACATTTATGATTTAATGCACTGACAGAAAAGTGTGTGCTCAAAAAACCCTATGCAAAAGCACAGATATTGACAGGACAGTGACCAATACAGATGACACAGTGAACGGATTAACTAACAGCTGACTCAGATGGTTAAAAATAATCAACAATGTATTAATTGAGTACAGGATTTCCTTTCTTCCGGTATTGTTACATCATAATCCGACTAAAACTCTAATTTAGGTGGCTGACTTAGTCTAATTCAAATTTTAAAAATCTTACTTAAATGGATTGTTACATAAATCATTAATTTGAACAAATTATAACTTTTGAGTTTTTGACAGTTATTGCTCAACTCAACCACTAGCGCCATATTATATTTGTAGAAGACTGCCTCAAAACTCTACAGTGTCATATTTTGGTCAAAAATGCAGATAATGTATGACATTAATTATGTCGGAAAAATAAAGCTACAGCAATTCATCCAATTTCCGATATCATCCTCAACATTTAGAGTAACTGTAACTTAGTGTAAGACATCATCAATTTATCCCTGATGTTTATCTATTCAGGAAACAGAAATATGTCTGAGGTTTTCCCAACTTTTCTAACATAAAAACAACTGTGATCATTTTTTGACTGAAAGAATTTTAAATGACTCACAACATAACAATTTACACTAACCGAATCATGTCTAGTCTATTTTCCCGATTAGTCTGTTATGTGTAGGTCTAAAGATTTTCTGAGATATATATATATACATGTATGTATACATAATAATAGCAATTAGAATTGCATACACTGTAGTTGCAATTAACTTTTGTTAACTCTCTTTCCGTGAATGATAAAACAAACATTCGTCATGGATAATACTGATTAGTGTAATTTCTCTAACATTATGATTATGAGGCAAGTGCTGATGAGATCAGAATAAGTGATAGTGATTGTGAGGCTTAGCCAAAATCTGAGTGAGCCTGCCTTCCAGATGCTAGATCCTCTGACTGACAAGAACCCTAAAATAAACACTGAGCACATGAAGGGCACCCCCCCTCCCCACAAACGAGTTTGAGGGGAGGCGAGTGATGCAAAGAGAAGCAGACAACCAATCCTTCCCCACAGGCCCAACTGCATACCAGGGCAGAGGCATTGTATGCTGAATCACTGGTTCTCATCTCAACCGCTGCCCTCTTTTCCCTCACAATAACTGTATTGTTTCCCGTTTTGCTTCACTAGCTAGTCATCTAGCCGTTAGGAATGAAATGAAGAGAATTAGAAGAAGGGAAAGGACGTTAGACAAGTGAGCTGGCCCCCAGAGAAAAGATGCCGGCTGGCGGATGGTGCTAGGACGACATCGCGGGGAGGCAGCGCCGAAAACATAGAACCAGGCACAGCGCCCTGCCAACCAAAGAGCGCACTGTGCTTTAGTCCAAGTTTGTTTTGGGTCCAACCCCATTCTAGGAACACTCCCAGATTTCCTTCGCATTTTCAGCGTGGACATGAAGCAAACAGAAGAGATGTGCAGCTAGGTCTGTGGGGCAAACGCATAGTTTAGGGGTTGATTCAGTCATTTTAAACCCAGGCACTTTTTGTGCCCATATCGGGAAGCAGGGCTTGCAGACTCCAACAGTACAAGGCAAGGGGGAAGCAACTGCAGACAGCACCTGCTGCGAACGAGAAAGAAACGCGGCCCACGGCTAAATCTCCGCTGTCATACGTTTCAGACAGCTTGATGAAAGCGTCAAAATTATTCTATCGTCTTCGTGCGGGGATCAATCAAACAAAAAATAAGCCACTCACCCTTTCAAATGCCCAGTCGAGCTTCACTGCCGTCCGCCCTCGTTCTGGGGAAATTATGGCGGAACTCTGACGTCACCGGAAATGTTTATTCTATCGCTGTTCGTCGCGTGGCGCAGACTTCGACTGGTGTGTTTGGAATGTTTCTGCTGATTGTGTTCACTTGTTTCATAACACGAAACATGTTTCACAGAAATTAGATGTTATAATTATTTCTTCTTCCGGGTGTTTTATTTTCTTTGCTGTATCCGCGCTTGAAAGCAGAGAATGGTGCAAAATGTCGTCTGCTACAAGAGGACCACGCCCACATGTGCTGAGCGCAGCGGAAAGTCTCATTGCTAAAATACACGCGCGCGTGAGCGTTCTTTCCACTGAAACTGTGACAGAAAGTACAGCAACACACGTACGCACGCACAGACACGCACACAAAATTTAAAAATTGGTCGGAAAAATGTGACCCCATGACTGTAAAGTACCCAAGGTCGATCGTCAGTACTATCTTTGTTCAGTGTGGAGTTTATACAAAATCAACGAGGCGGCCGAATCGCTGAAAGGTGACAGAGGAAGAAATCTGACATAGCAACACCGGCATTGATTGATGTTTACATTCATTATTAAACTACCTCGTATTTTCATCATCAAAGATGAACAAATCACCCATTGCCGTATTTTTGTCAATCTTTCCAGATAAAAGTGTCATTACTTTGGCCACACTAACATTTGTCAGAGTAAAAATAAATCAATCAATCACTAAAGGTAACTTGTGAAACAATTACAGTAAATAACGTTTCCTCAAGAACAAAAGTACGTCCGCATATACGCACACACACACATACACACACTAACACACATACACCCGTACACACGCACTGCGGCCGCACGCACGCACGCGGCACATGTGACACGCACAAACACACACACCGTCACACACACACAGTGACACCCACACACACACACACGTGTACACGCGGGCCATACATGAGTATAAACTTCCATACCTGCGTATGTGCATTTACAAGAAAAACAACGTACGATATATAACTACTGTAGTATGAACGTACGATATATAATACTGTAGTATGAACGTACGATATATAACTACTGTAGTATGAACGTTCATCACAAGATTATCAGCTGTAAACTAACCTGTTCATAAACCAAAAACGTTTGAGGTAGTTTTAAGGGTATTTTTAGTACAAAAGTCCCCACAAATTTGATGAAAAAGTATTCCCAAAAGAATAACCGAGGTTGTAAAAAGTGTAACCTTTACATCTTTTTGTATTAGCCCCCCGAATAACGAATAAATGAAATGGTCGCTTCTTATTGACATTGAGCGTATTGTACGTGTGCTCTGAATCTGATACAACAACTGACCGAGAGTACAGTAGAAACGGAAACACCGTCTGATTGGGTAACGGCAGCTTATGTGATGTGAAAGTAGCCATGTCGCGGTAGTACGTTTTTATATTTAGTCAAGTTTTGACTAAATATTTTAACATCGAGGGGGAATCGAAACGAGGGTCGTGGTGTATGTGCATGTGTGCGTGTGTGTGTGCGTGTGTGTCTGTGTCTGTGTGTGTGTGTAGAGCGATTCAGACTAAACTACTGGACCGATCTTTATGAAATTTGACATGAGAGTTCCTGGGTATGAAATCCCCGAACGTTTTTTTCATTTTTTTTGATAAATGTCTTTGATGACGTCATATCCGGCTTTTCGTGAAAGTTGAGGCGGCACTGTCACGCCCTCATTTTTCAACCAAATTGGTTGAAATTTTGGTCAAGTAATCTTCGACGAAGCCCGGACTTCGGTATTGCATTTCAGCTTGGTGGCTTAAAAATTAATTAATGACTTTGGTCATTAAAAATCTGAAAATTGTAAAAAAAAATAAAAATTTATAAAACGATCCAAATTTACGTTTATGTTATTCTCCATCATTTGCTGATTCCAAAAACATATAAATATGTTATATTCGGATTAAAAACAAGCTCTGAAAATTAAATATATAAAAATTATTATCAAAATTAAATTGTCCAAATCAATTTAAAAACACTTTCATCTTATTCCTTGTCGGTTCCTGATTCCAAAAACATATAGATATGATATGTTTGGATTAAAAACACGCTCAGAAAGTTAAAACAAAGAGAGGTACAGAAAAGCGTGCTATCCTTCTTAGCGCAACTACTACCCCGCTCTTCTTGTCAATTTCACTGCCTTTGCCATGAGCGGTGGACTGACGATGCTACGAGTATACGGTCTTGCTGAAAAATGGCATTGCGTTCAGTTTCATTCTGTGAGTTCGACAGCTACTTGACTAAATATTGTATTTTCGCCTTACGCGACTTGTTTTTTCTGCGCGCAATCAGTACTCAAACTACCAGGCACAGCAACAAACAAGATCAGAAATTTTCGAAATTTCAGTCGCCTGGCATCTCAAAAAGGGGAAAGTTGCATTATTTTTGGTGGCCGCTTACCCCGTCATTAAATGAAAAGAGCTCCATGATCTTACACCTATGTCTCTGCTTACACGCACCAGTCATCTCAGTTACCAACGCCTCTAGCTGCGAGGTACCGATTCGCCCCCTCCTATCTCGCCCCCGCTTTGTAGAAGCCGACTTCGCGGTCGACTTGCTTTCAATCTGTCAACTCGCCCCCGCAAGCAGTGCCAACTCAACCCCGCAAGCACTGAGTGCCAACTCGCCCCCGCAAGCAGTGGCAACTGACTCACCCCCGCAAGCAGTGCCAACTCACCCCCGCAAGCAGTGTCAACTCACCCCCGCAAGCAGTGTCAACTCACCCCCGCAAGCAGTGTCAACTCACCCCCGCAAGCAGTGCCAACTCACCCCCGCAAGCAGTGTCAACTCACCCCCGCAAGCAGTGCCAACTCACCCCCGCAAACAGTGCCAACTCACCCCCGCAAGCAGTGGCAACTCACCCCCGCAAGCAGTACCATGCAACTCGCCCCCATGTATTTTATGCGATGAAGTTGATTTTGACGTTTCTCGTGTAAAACAGGTAATACAAAATGACACGTTTACCTGGTTTTACCTGGTTTTACCTGATTTATCTTGGATGGGGATCAGTGTGAAAGTCACTCACAACAATGGCTCTCCAGGTCTTGACCACCAGGTTTTATACAACAATTTTCAGTTTAGGTTTGACATAACAAACGGAGAAAAAAAACATTTGACGTCACCTGTTGGACTTGGACATTCGTATTTTTGATTAACGTTTCCTTTTACCGCATATGTGTGTACGTGACAAACGCAACATTTTGTTTGTTCTTCTTCTTCTTCTTCCATATTGTTTGTTTGCTTAACGCCCAGCCGACCACGAAGGGCCATATCAGGGCGGTGCTGCTTTGACATATAACGTGCGCCACACACAAGACAGAAGTCGCAGCACAGGCTTCATGTCTCACCCAGTCACATTATTCTGACACCGGACCAACCAGTCCTAGCACTAACCCCACAATGCCAGACGCCAGGCGGAGCAGCCACTAGATTGCCAATTTTAAAGTCTTAGGTATGACCCGGCCGGGGTTCGAACCCGCCACGACCTCCCGATCACGGGGCGGACGCCTTACCACAAGGCCAACCGTGCCGGTCAAACGCAACATAACGTCACATAGTAACTGAACTGAAAAATGCACATGCGTATTTTTGATTGACGTTAACTTTGTTACTTTTTAATATGTGTTTGTCAGCTAGGCACCTGTTGGACTTGGACATTCGCATTTTTCATTTACCTTACCTTTTGCAGTATATGTGTGTACGTGCCCAATACACAAAGCCAAACTCTCTGTGTTGGTACTGAGTGTTTCTTTCATTGTGTGCGTGCGTGAGTGTGCTCATGTGTGTGTGTGTGCGTGAGTGTGCTCATGTGTGTGTGTGTGTGCGTGCGTGAGTGTGCTCATGTGTGTGTGTGTGTGTGTGTGAGCCTGTGCTCATGTGTGTGTGTGTGTGCGTGCGTGAGTGTGCTCATGTGTGTGTGTGTGTGTGTGTGAGTGTGCTCATGTGTGTGTGTGTGTGTGTGTGTGTGTGCGTGAGTGTGCTCATGTGTGTGTGTGTGTGTGTGAGTGTGTGTGTGTGTGTGTGTGTGTGTGTGTGAGTGTGCTCATGTGTGTGTGTGTGTGCGTGCGTGAGTGTGCTCGTGTGTGTGTGTGTGTGCGTGCGTGAGTGTGCTCATGTGTGTGTGTGTGTGCGTGCGTGAGTGTGCTCATGTGTGTGTGTGTGTGTGTGCGTGAGTGTGCTCATGTGTGTGTGTGTGTGCGTGTGTGTCGTGTGATTTTTACGATCGGGGGCGAATCTCCTCTCTTGCAAAACCCAAGATAATTGGGGGCGAGATGGGAGGGGGCGAGTTAGGAAGGGGGAACGGGGACGTCACCCCGCCTCGTCTCGGGCGAGGTACCGATCCGCCCCCTCCTATCTCGCCCCCGCTTTGTAGTAGCCGACTTCACAGTCCACTTGCTTTCAATCTGTCAACGGTGTCAACTTGCCCCCGCAAGCAGGGGCAACTCGCCCCCGTGTATTCCATGCGATCAAGTTGACTTTTGAAGTTTCTCGTGCAAAACAGGTTATACAAAATGACACGTTTTACCCGACTTGACCTAAACATTCGGACTCCCTACTTTCAAAACTTCGAACTTGAGCTTGATATTAAAATAATTATTTTGTGCTTGAACAATGTGTGCCTGACAAGCTGTACATTTATTCTCTATATTTCAAGTTAGGTCTAGCATCATAACTAGGCGTCCGATCCATACCTATACGTTAACGCGAAATGAATTCTTTGAAAATTGCTCGCTCTTTATGTCGTTTGTAAATGCTTGATGGTGGTGTCTGTGATCAAAAACTGATGGTTTACGGGAGGCTGGGAGGGCCTTTTCTGCGCAGTAGTTTTCTGTGTCTCGCTCTACACACACACATTGCCAGTCTAACGGAATGAATTTAGACAAATAAACACACACACACACACACACCACACACCACACACACACACACACACACACACTCAGTTAACCAAATGGTCCCCCAGGGGGACATTCTCGGATTGGGAGGGGGGAAGGGGGGGGGGGGGGCATTCTGGAGTAAATGTTCGTACGATAATGTTACTCCCTTTGCGAAAATACTTCTCCCCCATAACACGAGAAAGTTACTTCCAACAATAGGTGTGTTCCCAGTCAACATTTCGGTCGAAAATGGTACTCCCCTGACGAATAAATAACGAATAAATTAGTCCACCCTAACACGAGCAATTTACTGCCCACACCAGGTGTACGCAATTTCTACTCCCCTATCCCCTGTCTTGGTGGTGGAAGGGGTGGAGGGAGGGTAGCGCGACATTTGTTTGCGCGAGATCATTATTGGGCATTATCCCTTCGCCCACATCCCATTTTGGCGTACGAGATATTTACGGGAAGTAAATATTTGGGGAGTCAAAATTTTGTGGAGGGAGTATTTTTTTTGTTCCATGGGGAGTTCTTTTCTCGTATGAAAGATGTACTCGGAGTAAGAATTTTGTACGACATTTGTGACCCTCCACCACGAAATGAGTCACATGTCACCTTTGCATGATTTTCATATTTTTACATTTTCCTAAAGAGTTTTTTATGCTCTATCCAGTGGTGAAAACCGTTTTAGAAAAGAGCTATAAGCCTGTGACTAAGGTGATCCTCACGCTGTTACCATACACTCTCCGGACTTATATCAAGCCTAGCGCAGAACCGCGCGAAGTGACATGCGACTCATTTCGTGGTGGAGGGTCACATTTTTACTCCGGAGTAAATTTTTCGTGGAGTAAATATTTTGTGTTACACCGGGGTAGCGAATTCAGCTTTCCCCCCTCATTCAGCTTTCTGATTCGGCCTCGTTGATCTTGTATAAACTCCTAACCGGCTGAAATGCCCCCCCCCCCCCCCCCTCTCTTCCATAGTATAGTACGGATGATCGAGCTTAGATACTTAGAGATACTGAACTTGTCAAATCCAGGTGCACGGAGCCCCTGGGGCTTTTAGTCATACCTCAGGCAGCTATCCGTTAGAAGAACTACCAAGTTTCATTGACTTGCACCCTGTGATTGGTGATGATCCAGTCTTCCACCTCTTCGCATGAGGCTTTAGAAGAGATGGAGGTTCCAAAACAAGCGTCTTCAATTTAGCTGCCTCGACTGCAGGACATTTTCAGTACAATACACGTAAGTCAGTACAGTATGTAGGATAAACAGAATACTACATGGCTTGCTGTGTCGTACCAGATGCCTTCGCTCGCAGTTCAATATTTAAACAAAAAACTCGTGTAAATCTGGTACGACACAGCAAGCCATGTAGTATTCTCTATTTACTATTGGTGTGAGATGGAAACCGTCGGTCGAACCTCAAGGACTTGTATGTCGAACAGAACGAATTTCATTCTTGTTGCGCTATCTTTCATTCAAAACACATTAGTTTGCTGAAATCTGTGTCAAATTTTCCCGGGAGCAGGACTCGTGCCCGAAAGAGAGCGAGAGTGACTCCCCCTGTTACTAGCGCTGATGGGGTCTATGTCGACCAAAAGAGTGGGATTCCCTGTTCCTGGAGAGGGATTCCCTGTATACAGCAGGGGTGAGTTTTGGCGCTCGCCCGCTCGCCCGCGGCGACTTCAAATCGCGTCGGGTGAGTTCGAAATTCCTCTGAAATCGCCCGCCGGGCGAGTTCAAATTTTGCTGAAGTACAAAGTCGTTAGGCAACGTAGTCAATCGGAACGGCTGGCCAACAAATATCTCTGCGGGCGATCTCAAAATCTGTCACTTCTCTACTGCCCACTCATCCCCCCCCCTTCCCCCCACTTTGAGGACTCAGGACTACCATCAATCAATGTCAGACACATTGGCTAGACAGCTACCCCCCTCCGCCTCACTTGACCGTGTCATCACCCCTCCAGTGCCACGAGCCGCTGGCGATTGCATCAGCAGTCAAAATAGTTAAACTCCCCCCTCTTTGCGCTATTCACTTCACCCCCGCTCTGATCTTATCCTGCGCTCACCAATCCTTCAGAGACTTTCACATGTTGTAAAACAGTTTCCTCTCAGATAAAAACTCGGTCATTGACCCCGAGTAAGAAGGTCAGTGTCTCGACAGGCAGCTGTGTTCAGATTGCAAGTAACGGTCATTGACCCAGGTCTCAAGGCCAACCAGCTTTTACAATGCATCTGCCTTTGATCTGACCGCCCATCCAGAGCAAACATATTCCCCCTAGCCCTCTGTATTTTTCCTTTGATGTGCCTGCTATGTACCACTGATCCAGTTTCTGGGAAATGTATATAATTATGTCATTGACTGCAGGGATACTCATTGAGACCGTTTTCCCAAATATGTTAACACCAGCTTTGCTGACCAACTTAGTACAAGTAGTGACAGTACTACTGCTGTCAATTATTTCCCTTCAACTAAGGAAGTAAAAAAACCCACCCAGATCCACTATATAAAGAAGAAAAGACAGACCTTCAACAATAGGACAAGGGATGCAACTCTGCTGAATCAAAAGCATAAAGATCACCTGTGAACAATTCTAGGATCAGGAAATCTGAACATCTGTTTGTTTTCATTAGGAAATAGAAATGAAATGTAATGCTTTTGATTATTTATGACTTAAGCTGTGGTAAATTTGGCTGGTATGCAACTTTTACAGTAATATTAATAACACAGACATAAAGAAAAAGAAACAAAACAAGAAAGCAACTTAGAAAAATGTTTTGTTTGTAGTCAGTTTTTTATACTTGGTTTTATACAACAAAAAACATAATTTAAATTAAAAAAAAATGCTGATTTACTCTTTTGTAGTGTGTGTTTATGTGGTAAGTAAAGTTCCATAGTAAATTACTTTGTAAATTGTGTGGTTGGGGTACATAAAGGGGGTAACTTTTAGTGAGGTTTAGTGTGTGATTGTGTGATAGGGTGTGAATGTGGTTTTGATTTCTTGTTTCTTTGTGGCGGCTTTTATTTTAAATTCTTTATTAAAACAAGGTTAATTATCATTATATTAAAACATAGCATTTTAGTCATCAAGTTTTCTGTGTGTTTGTGGTAGTTATTAGTAGTGCAAATCCACATGTATGCATTATAAGTATGAATGTACGTCTTTTGTGTATGTGGTTAGCAAGCGACGAGCCGCTGGGGCGGTTGTAAGAAATCCCGGCAAGTTGGGGGCCGGTTGGGATTTGGGGGGGCCGGTTCAATTTTTGACTTACCGGCCCCCCTGGTCGGTAGCCAAAAAAGTTCAGGTACACCCCTGATACAGGATTTACAGAGTTCCTGTAGCGTGTCGCTGATATCGCTGAAAGTCACGTGATGCTTGGCGACATCGCTAGAATTTGATGTTTTTCAATCTTTTTTGATATTTCTTAGAAATTCGAGTATGGTTTGCAAGTTTTATTGAAAAACTCCACCCTGTGGGATTCCCTGTATACAGGGAATCCCCCTCCAGGAACTCCACCTACAGGGAATCCCACTCTTTTGGTCGACATAGACCCCATCAGCGTTACAAGCCTTTGTGAAGCAAATATATCCACTGAGTCATCGCGAAATCAAGCTAAGAAGTTGCTGGTGCTTTGTCTTTGTACCCACTGAGCCATCGGGGAGACAAATAGATCAGTGGAGATAACTGCGGAATTTTAACACCAGCCGATCATACCCTAAAAGATCTGAAGTTTTGTCCCCTTGTTTTTCCGCTGAGCCACCACGTAGTAACATGCAGACAATGGAGATAACTCTGGAAAATAAACGATAAAGTAAGACAGCAAATAATGTGAAGTTTTGTCCCCCTGTTATCTAACAGTGAGCCACCGTGGATTTTCTTTCTTTCTTTATTTGGTGTTTAACGTCGTTTTCAACCACCAAGGTTACATCGCGACGGAAAAAGGGGGGAGATGGGATAGAGCCACTTGTTGTTCACAAAAGCACTAATCAAAAGATTGCTCCAGGGGCTTGCAACGTTAGTACAATATATGACCTAACTGGGAGAATGCAAGTTTCCAGTACAAAGGACTTAACATTTCTTACATACTGCTTGACTAAAATCTTTACAAACATTGACTATATTCTATACAAGAAACACTTAACAAGGGTAAAAGGAGAAACAGAATCCGTTAGTCGCCTCTTACGACATGCTGGGGAGCATCGGGTAAATTCTTACCCCTAACCCGCGGGGGGACACCGTGGATTCAAAGTGGTCAATGGAGACAACCGTGCTCTGGAAAATAAACGATAAAATAAGACGGCTGAAAATGTGAAGTTTTGTCCCCCTGTTTTCTTCCAATGAGCCACCGCGGATTCAAAGTAAAGTCAATGGAGACAACTCCTGACTCAGAAAAATGAACTAAGCAAAAGCGGTTATGTCCCATACCTTTCTGTAACTTTAATGAGTGACCGTGGACCCATTTTGATGGTATTGAACTATCGAGGAACCCCGCTTCCGGCACGGGAAACAACCGTGGAATTAAATCAGGAAACTATAATCTCAAAAGTTTTGTCCCCTTCACTTGGGTCGATCATACGGGAACGTGAGGGATAAGCTTACAGCGGAGGGGATGAAAGAGAGGTCATCAGTGGAGTTGAAGACTGAAAAAATTGTGGCAGTCTTACTGATTCGCTCAGCCTAAACATTGTTTGTTTGGTTAAGTCTGTGTTTTCATTAATTAAAGTATGTGCAGTGGATTTTTGTCAGACCCGTTGCGATTTCAATCAGAACTGATTCATGAACTGGCACAACTGAGTCCATCGCCGTCAGTTCAGTTTGTGTCCCTCAGGCACGACTTAACGGAACTTTCGTCACCTGTAATGCACGTCAAACTACTGAGAATAATTTATGGCTTCGAGTGGTTTTGACTTTTATTAACATGCAAAGTTCTTTTCTCCATCTTTTGTTTTTTGAAGACGAGCGGCTAAAAACTAATGTGCCGTCTGCTTGAAACAAATTTACGCCGAGAGTGCTTTCCCTTCGCGGCTCAGTCACGGAGCACTGCCGTATGTCGAGACCGGATGTAAGAAAGTCGTCGGGACCCACTTTTTGTCTTTCATACATCCGGTCTTTACTAAATCCGGTTAACCGGATGTATGAAAATATTGTGGATTGACTTTCATACATCCGGCCACGCGTCTGTTACTTGATAAAAGTAGGGTTTTTTTCATATCATTTTTGTATTTATTTGTTTTTTTATGTTTAAATGTTTTGATACATATCCTTGTTAGAAGAAAAGGTTTGTGAATAACAAGTGGAAAAGTACATGTACTTACATACACTGACACTGTCAGGACAACCGATAGAAAGAGCAACTGTTTGTGTAAGGAACTGTTCTGCTTTGCATAAGGCCGTGCACTCTCCCCCCCCCCCCCCCCGTCCCTGTGTGTGTGTGCGCCGGCGTACGTGTGTGTGTGTGTTTGTGTGTGTTTGAACTGTATTGTGTGTGTTCCCTCCACAACCCTTTTGCGCTTTTGACAATGTTTTTGGTCGTGGAAGCTTTGTAATGACCGTTGGCGTAGCAAATAACATTTTCTGAGTTCTCTCTCTCTCCCTCTCTCTCTCTCTCCAAAACGCACACATTTATAACACACACGCGCGCGCACTGAATACAAAAAAGTGAGTTAAACTTAAAACCAGTTTAATGGATTAAAACAACAACAACAACATAAAAACAAAACTGAGTCACACCCACGACCAATGCCTCTGGTTCTAATTGTACAAAAAAAATGCCTTCCTGGGCTATTATGGCTCTTCAGTCATGACAAATTTATAACAGGCTAAAATGACTGAATAGACAAACAAAACAGATTATTAATGGAGTTAAACATAAAATCAGTTTAATGGATAAAATCAACAACAACAACAACAACAACATAAAAACAACAACAAGAACATAAAAACAAGAACATAAAATACAACAAAATAAAATACAACATAAAATACAACAACATAAAAAAAAAAGAAAAGATAACAACTGATTCACATCCATGACCAATGTCTCTGGTTATAAATGTAACAAAAATGCCTTCTGGGCTTTTATGGGTCTTCGTGACGAATTTGTAACAGGTTAAAAAAATGATTGAATGGAGAAACAAATTAAACAGAACAACTCGTTGACAGCTATAGAATCTGGATAAAAATCAGTTGGTGGGGAAGTTTTCAGGGCATCCTCATTTAGAATACCTTTGTGGACACCACCCGCCACAGAGATTTTGGAGGTAAATGTTCTCCTCGGACCTGTCTACCCCATTTATCGGGAAAAGGGGTGGGTGTGGCAGCCATCCCCGCGAGCATTCGAAAGAGGCTGTGTACACCACAATGGTGGTTTGAAGGAGTGTGGCAGCCGCGAATATCTCTACATCCGAACCCCATGAACGGGGTCGGAGGGTGTTGTGAGCGAGATAATCACCTACATCTCCATCCACGTATGCAGAGAAAGCCTGGTGATTCCTGCACATGGTGTCGATTATTTTTTCTCGGACAACCATGTGCTGAGCCTGGCTACCACACAAATCAAGGCTTATGGCACGATACAGGCAGTTCCCATCCCCTACAATGTGGTTTAACTCCGAAGGGACCCCAAGATCTTGGGTTGGACACCGTTCGGGCAAAAACAAAGGGCCCGGAAGGCCCAATCTTGCACACTGGCGAACCCTCCATTCCACATTAGTGGGATGAAAGGCTAGAGGCTGCCCTTCGTGTGCACCACAACATGTTACTTCTTCTTCCCCGTCTTCCCATTTTCTTTTCTCTCCGCTACAACTGCCCCCTCTCTTACCCCCTTCCTCTCCTCTCTCCCTTTGCTTTCCCATGTCCTTCCAAACTCCTCTCTCTCCTTTCTCCTCCCCCCTGTCTCCCGTCTCATCCCAAGTCCCTCTCTCTCGCCCCCTCTCCTCCCACGCAACTCCCTTCTCCCTCTCCTCCTATGCCACTATCTCTTTCAAAAAAGTCTGACACCCGTGTTTGCTTTCCAAAGTCATCCCAAGTCTCTCTTTCTCCTGTCTGTTTCCCACTCTGTCTCGTCTCCTCTCTTTCCACGCCCCGTCCTCCTTCTCTTCCACTCACGCCACTTCCCCTTCCCCTTCCACTCACGCCACTTCTTCCTCCCTCTCCTCCCACGCCACTTTCTCCTCCTTTTCCTCTCACGCCACTTCCTCCTTCCCTTCCTCCCACGCCACTTCCTCCTCTCTTTCCACTCACGCCACTTCCTCCTCCTTCTCCTCCCGAGCCACTTCCTCCTACCACGGCACTTCCTCCTTCCCTTCCTCCCACGCCACTTCCTCCTCTCTTTCTACTCACGCCACTTCCTCCTCCTACCACGGCACTTCCTCCTACCACGGCACTTCCTCCTTCCCTTCCTCCCACGCCACTTCCTCCTTCACTTCCTCCCACGCCACTTCCTCCTTCCCTTCCTCCCACGCCACTTCCTCCTTCACTTCCTCCCACGCCACTTCCTCCTTGCCTTCCCTTCCTCCCACGGCACTTCCTCCTTCCCTTCCTCCCACGCCACTTCCTCCCACGCCACTTCCTCCTCCCCTTCCACTCACGCCACTTCCTCCTCCCCTTCCACTCACGCCACTTCCTTCTCCCCTTCCACCCACTCGACTTCCTCCTTCCTCTCCTCCAGTGCCACTGTCTCTTTCAAAAAAGTCTGAAACACGTGTCTGTTTTTTGGAATCCTCAATGTGGCGTAAGAGAATCTCCTTGAACCCATTGAAGCACTTGATCAGTTCCATCTTTCCTGTCAGCATACAAAAATTGCTAATGATCGCTGCGGACGCCATAGCCTCTCTTGATGACACCTGGGGCATTTCTTCGTCTTCTTCCTCTGAAGATGCATCGGAATCTGGGATTCTAGAAGTGCACGGTTCTGCTGCTACATCCGGTGCGGCTGTTGGATCCTCGGTGAGCACGTCCTCATCAACAGTGAAGTAATCAGATGGGGTGACGTTCCACTCCTGAAACAGGCGAGAAAGGAGCGGCTCCACTTCCTGCTGATCTTTCTCAAGGCAGGGTTCTGAATCTGATGTTGTCTGGTCATCTGAGGAATGACGGAAGCCAGCGTTGCGAAAGCAGTGGGCAATGGTGTCTGTAGTGACCTTTTCCCACGACTGCGTCGTCATGTGTATGGCATCAAGAAGAGTTGGCTGGTAGGTACCTCCTCCGCCCTCAATGCAGGCGAGAAGGTTCAAACACATGGACCTCCTGTACTTCACTTTGAAAACATGAATGATGCCCGCATCAAGGGGCTGCAGTTTCGATGTCGCATTTGGCGGAAGGAACAGTACCTCGACTGCACGGAGATCAGGCAATTTGTGACTGGAACAGTTGTCCATCACGAGTAGGACCTTCCTATTTTGCCTTTCCATGTCTCTGTCACACTGCATGAGCCAGGGTTTGAAGATTTCTTTTGTCATCCAAGCAGATGCGTTGCTGTCATATTGCACAGGCAAACCTTTCTTGACGTGTTTGAAGCATCTCGGATTCGCGTGTTTGCCAATAAAGATTGGCTGACGCTTGTCTGTTCCGGTCATGTTGCAACAAAACGTGATTGTCACTCTCTCGCGCGATTTCTTCCCTCCAGTGCAAGTCTCCCCTCTAAAGGCAAATGTTCTGTCAGGAAGAAGTTTCCAAAACAGACCTGTCTCGTCCACGTTGTAGACGTCGTCGGCCTTGTATCTGTCTAGCGTTGGGCGCAAAATGTCTTCGACCCAAGCGTCTGTTGACTTCTCGTCGACGGAAGCCCTTTCGCCATGCATCTTTTTGAAGACAAGGCCATGTCGAGTCTTCCAACGCTGCAGCCAGGAGTTTGTGCATGTCCAATTGCTTTCTCCCATCGATGCAGCCAAGTCCTCGGCTTTGGAGCGGATGATCAAGCCGTCAAGGGGAACGTTGCTTAACCTGAATGTGGAAATTAAAAAAAAGTTGAATTACATTTTTGAAAAAGAAATCAGTAGTGGAATTATGCACTCATTGTTCATTTCTTGACAGCCAATTCAAATTCAAATTCAAATTCTTTAATACACTTCCATGCGGAAAACTCATGTGTGGCTGGTCAGTAAATGAAGTAAAGCATTCTAAAAAGGAATTCTCTTTAAAAATCATGAAATAAACAGGTGGATACATATTCCATACAAATACTCATGCAATATATATTTTCTAAGGATATCGTGCCATCACACACAAACACACACACACACATACACGCACATACACACACACCTACATACACACACACACGCACACACATACACACGCACGCATACACACACACCCACCTGCCGCACCCCCACCACTTCCTCCCCTCCTCCTTCCACACATACACACTAATGCGCTCACACACACATTAATTAATTAATTAATTAATTAAGAATAATAAACACAGAAAGATGTTAAGCAGATTAAGGACTAGCACACATTGTCTAAAAATTGAAAGTGGAAGACATCAGAATATCCCTAAAGAAAATCATCTTTGTATTGAATGCAATGTGAATGTCATAGAAGATGAAATACATTTTCTAGATAAATGCAATAAATATGTTAAATTAAGGGATGAATTTAAAGAAGATGCTTCACATATCAATATGAAATATGCTAACAAAAATCCAAGTAACTTATTTTTAGAAGACGAAGTTCAAGTTCGTCTTGGCAAATTTGTTACGGATTGTTTTAGCATTGTATAATGCATTATTTGTTGTTTGTTGTGTCAATAACTTTACTGGTTCATGACAATAAACATTATTCTATTCTATTCACACACTGACACGCACACACTGCAGGGCCGGACCAAGTTTGTTTGAGGGGGGGGGGGGGGGGTTCCAACTGAAGGCAGGGGTCCAAAGTCCACTTTTTTTTTTCTCTGAGAGGTACATTTGGATGGCCAGGGGGGGGGGGGGGTTCTGGAACCCCAGGAACCCCCCCCCCCCCCCCCAGATCCGGCCCTGCACTGTGACGCACGCACACAGGTGTACATTATAAAGTATGTACATGTTGTATCACAATTGTGTGTCAAGTATCACAGATGTCATATCACATTGAAGCAGCCAGTACTGGAGCGACTAGGGTAAGGGCTAGAAGCGGAATTCAGCCAGTACTGGAGCGACTAGGGTAAGGGCTAGAAGCGGAATTCAGCCAGTACTGGAGCGACTAGGGTAAGGGCTAGAAGCGGAATTCAGCCAGTACTGGAGCGACTAGGGTAAGGGCTAGAAGCGGAATTCAGCCAGTACTGGAGCGACTAGGGTAAGGGCTAGAAGCGGAATTCAGCCAGTACTGGAGCAACTAGGGTAAGGGCTAGAAGCGGAATTCAGCCAGTACTGGAGCGACTAGGGTAAGGGCTGGAAGCGGAATTCTGCCGCACAGGTAGTGTAGAATGTAGAACTGGATATGGAACGCCCATAACTTGATATACCCTTCCCCCGGCCCCCATATCCATAAGTTTTAAGGCTAGCAGACAATCAGGCACTGAGGCACAAAGTACAAGAAGACAGACAGACAGACCAGCAAACAGACAGACAGGGACAGGGGCACCGAGACAGGAAGATAGACAGACAGGCAGACAGACAAACACAAACACACTAGCACGCACGCATGCGCGCACACGTACACACACTGACACGTGCACACACATACACACACTGTGACACACTGATACCCACGTTTAGAGCGCGGACAGTATCAACATACAGTTTCAAATCAATCAAAAAATAAAAATTCATAAGGAAAAAATTAGAATAGCCCACCTGCATGACGTAAACCAGTCCAGCAGCGCTTTGTCCACAGACGGCAGCTGAGAGCTCCGTGCCCGCTTGCTCGTCGTCACAGTATCGCCGCTTCTTGCCTGAGCAAGATATTTGTTCTTGTCTTTCATGATGTTCGACAGCGTTGGCAGGGGGACACCTAAATCAATGGCCATCTGTGTTCGGGATTTGTGTGGACTGTCCTCTACTGCCTTTATGATTTTAAGGCGCCCAGACAATGTCAACACTCTACGTTTGCCTGTAGCTTTCGCTTTGCTGTCCGCCATTTTTCAAGCTCGAGTCGCTGTGGAAGGGAAATCGAAGTGGATTCACAGCGCGCGGCGCGTTGTGCAGCGTTGCGATTTACAACGCGCGGCGCCGCTACGAGGAGCGCTGCGATTCACGACGCGCGATGTATTCTGCCGATACATTTCCTTCACAATCGCAACGTTTACAACAGCTACATCTATCTGATCTATTTGAGAAATAAAACTGTCAATAAAACGAAAAACAGATCTCCACTGATTCGCTCTGTCTCAGTCACTCTTTCAACTGAATTCACCATATATCGCTGCGCCGATGTAAAAACGTGCCTACCTCTGCTGAACAATCCTTCTCATTGCGGTCAATGCGCATGCGCCAATCTTGGACTTATGACAAAATGCGACCCTTTGACCGATCGAACCATGGGTTAGGGTTCGGGTTAGGATTAGGGTAAGGGTAAGGGTTAGGTTGTTCACGACCTGATTAATCTCCCCATGTTAGCGCCGGCTTGCGCATCAGTTGACCGCAATGAGAAGGATTGTTCAGGCTGAGAGTCAGTTTTCAGTTCGTGACACCGGCCTTGAATACTTGGCAGTCATATCACTACATGTCATTGCAATGGCTTAGAACTACTAATGATATGCCGGAAAGGAGCTGACGGTTTTTAAACTGGGATGACGTTTTTAAACAATTATCCGAGTACAGTGCCGCGAAACTGTTAATCGGTGTCACACCAGTTAACACTGACTTCAGCAGCCATTTTGGAATTCGCGCATGCGCAGATCGTTTTTTTCCCGGTTGATTTGAACGCGTATACTCAGTCTGCAGAAAGTGCAATTTTGTAGTCTTGCAGCCCTGAAGTTGCTTTTAAGTGTCCAAAGAAAGAGTGTAAAATGTTGCTGATAATCATGCATTCATACATGTACAAAAATAAAGCGCGTCAACAATCTGCGCAGGTGAGAGCAATAGCCGCGCTCTGGGAATCGCTGCGCTGCACAACGCGCCGCGCTCTGTGAATCGCCGCGCTGCACACTTACTCTTACCACACTTTGGTGACTTGGGTCTACTTTCGTTTTCTTACAACCGGTCTTGCAACAACGCATTTGTGCTGCTCGGGACCAGAGATTTGCTTTCATACAACTGGACTTTTATACATCCGATTTTCATATAACCGGAAAATTTTAAGTAATAACAAAGAGTAGCTTTCATACATCCAGACTTTCATACATCCGGTGTTTTATACATCCGGTCTATACTATAGTAGCTAAGCTTATCCCAGAACAGATTGTGCAAGTAGGTTTTACAACTCATAATTTCCAAATTTTAGTGCTCTCAGCCGAGTGAAGTGTGTGTGTGTGAGTGTGTGTGTGCGTGTTTGTGTGTGTGTGTGTGTGCAGGGACCTATCTATATCTATATATATATACGACTAGTGTCTGTCTGTGTGTCTGTGTGTCTGTGTGATTGATCGCCATGCACGGCCAAAGTTCTCGATGGATCTGCTTCAAATTTGGTGGGCTTATTGACAGAGACCCCGGACACAACCTGATCGATGAGATATTTCAACACGTGCTCTCAGCGCGCAGCGCTGAACCGATTTTCGTTTTTCACTGCACGTTACTATTTTTAGATCTCCCTTCCTTCGTGCGCCGGCGTCAATCGATATTCCCGTTTGTACGTTTATATTTAGAAGGTCACTGCACGTTACTATTTTTAGATCTCCCTTCCTTCGTGCGCCGGCGATGCCGGCGTACACCCGGCAAAGCCGGGTCCCCGGCGACGGCCGGGTATTCGGCTCTACTTCTTCCCGGCGAAGCGGGTAATCATCTAGTATATATATATATACGACTAGTGTCTGTCTGTCTGTCTGTCTGTCTGTTCGCGATGCACGGCCAAAGTTCTCGGTGGATCTTTTTCAAATTTGGACACCGTATTCAGCTACACCCCGGACACAACCTCATCGATGAGATATTTCAACACGTGCTCTCAGCGCGCAGCGCTGTGCGCGCTGAACCGATTTTTGTTGTTGTTGTTGTTGTTTTTTGTCTGGATCCACTACCAGTAACTAACTCTTCCTTATCTTCTCCAGTGTTTTCAGCCGCGATTATCTCCCTTCCTCCGTGTGGCGTCAATCCATATTCCCGTTACTACGTTACTATTTTTAGGTCGCTGCACGTTACTATTTTTAGAAGGTCTCCAGTGTTTTGCGCGTTTATCTCCTTTCGTTCGTGCGCCGGCAAAGCCGGCGTACACCCGCACAGCCTGGTATTCGGCTCTACTTCTTCCCGGCGAAGCCGGTAATCATCTAGTCTATATATATATACGACTAGTGTCTGTCTGTTCGCGATGCACGGCCAAAGTTCTCGGTGGATCTTTTTCAAATTTGGACACCGTATTCAGCTACACCCCGGACACAACCTCATCGATGAGATATTTCAACACGCGCTGAACCGATTTTGTTGTTTTTTGTCTGGATCCACTACCAGTAACTCTTCCTTATCTTCTCCAGTGTTTTCAGCCGCGATTATCTCCCTTCCTCCGTGTGGTATCAATCCATATTCCCGTTACTTCGTTACTATTTTTAGAAGGTCACTGCACGTTACTATTTTTAGAAGGTCTCCAGTGTTTTGCGTGTTTATCTACTTTCCTTCGTGCGCCGGCGACGCCGGCGTACACCGGGTTTGCCGGGTCCAAGGCGCAGCCTGGTATTCGGCTCTACTTCTTCCCGGCGAAGCGGGTAATCATCTAGTATCTTCTATATATATATACGACTTGTGTCTGTGTGTCTGTGTGTGTGTCTGTGTGTGAGTTCGCGATGCACGGCCAAAGTTCTCCATGGATCTGCTTCAAATTTGGTGGGCATATTCAGGTAGACCCGGGACAGGACACAACCTGGTCGATATTTCAACACGTGCTCTCAGCGCGCAGCGCTGAACCGATTTTGGTTCCACCTCAGCTACCCGGGCCCCCATACCGACACACCAAAGCCGCTACACCACATCACAACGCCAAAGTTCTCGGTGGATCTTTTTCAAATTTGGACACCGTATTCAGCTACACCCCGGACACAATATCATCGATGAGATATTTCAACACGTGCTCTCAACGCGCAGCGCTGAACCGATTTTGGTTTTTGTGTTCATTTCACCATTATAAGTAACTCTTCCTTATCTTCTCCAGGTTTTCAGCGTTTACCTCCCTTCCTTCGTATGGTGCACTATAGTATGAGTGGGGCATCTTCGGATATTCCCGGCGTTCTGTTACTATTTTTAGAAGGTCACCGCAGTGTCCAGAACGTAAATTGGACCCGTAAATTATCCTCACTGTAAAAGTGCAAAGGTCGAATCAATTTATAGCCACGCCAAAAATACACTGTCATCTATCTCTCTATATATACGGCTTCTCTGTGTTTGTGTGTGTGTGTCTCTCTATGTGGGCAACACCTGGGGATTGTTCAGTTCTGTTTGTGATGTGGTCTGGCGGCTTTTGTGTAATTGTATGTACTGGCCTTCCTTTGAGAAGCCATAACAGTTCAAAAGGGCTTAGAGATAAGCTCTAAATTGCTCAATCCTGTTTGAGTGGAGTTCGCCTCCAAAGGTGATTAACACGGTTACATTCGTCGACAAGGATGGGACTCGATATGGTCAGGAATGGCATTATGGCCACTGAATCATTTTCGTGCTGTTCCCATTCCACGAATCTGGGAGGGACCTAAGCTTGGCGGGTCCATTGTTCGGACCCGGCAAAGCCGGCGTACGGCTCTAAGTACTTCTTCCCGGCGAAGCCGGCTACCCGGCGAAGCGGGTATTCATTCTAGTATATATATATATACGACTTGTGTCTGTCTGTCTGTCTGTTCGCGATGCACGGCCAAAGTTCTCGGTGGATCTTTTTCAAATTTAGACACCGTATTCAGCTACACCCCGGACACAACCTCATTGATGAGATATTTCAACACGTGCTCTCAGCGCTGTGCGCGCTGAACCGATTTTGTTGTTTTTTGTCTGGATCCACTACCAGTAACTCTTCCTTATCTTCTCCAGTGTTTTCAGCCGCGATTATCTCCCTTCCTCCGTGTGGCATCAATCCATATTCCCGTTACTATGTTACTATTTTTAGAAGGTCACTGCACGTTACTATTTTTAGAAGGTCTCCAGTGTTTTGCGCGTTTATCTACTTTCCTTCGTGCGCCGGTTTGCCGGGTCCCAGGCGCAGCCTCCTGGTATTCGGCTCTACTTCTTCCCGGCGAAGCCGGTACCCGGCGAAGCGGGTAATCATCTAGTATTTATATATCTAATATAGGTCTATGGTGTGTGTATGTGCCAGTCAGTGTCAACATAGACCTATACCAGTCCTGAAAATACCCCAGAAAATCATTTCTCAGATAATACAGTCTCTCATCATTCAAATCAGTGAATGCTTTCAAGTCTGCCATGGATTCCTTTTCTGTACATTTTCCTTCAAATGTCTCACATTTAAACAATGCAAAAAATCGATTCATATGTTTAATGAAGCTTACATTTTCAGACACATCTCTTCCGTAGTTTTTCTCAAGAGAGTCTGCAACAGTCTTGCTTAAAACTTGAACTGCAAACTTCACTTTCATCTGGTTAAAAGCTGTCAAATTTACATGATTGCGAGTGAGCTTGTGTGTCTCGCTAAAAATTTTACCTTCAACATGATTGGTGTACAGATCAACAATATGCTGCCATTTTAGTTCAAAGCCGTTTTTCCACAGTGTCCTGGTTCTCCTGTGGCCAGAGGAGTTTGCAAAGCAATTTCTAGCAGTCTTCATAAGATGTGGAACATCTGAAATGAAGTACAGTTTACGTCTTGGAAAAGAATACCTGTTCCAGCACCAATAGCCTTCCTCTGTCACAGCATTGTACTTGAAAAATTTTCTGTTGGGAGTTGCACCATCACATGTAACAAATATCACTTTGAGATTACAGACCAGTTCAAGAATCCGTACAGCCTCCCAAATAATAGAACACAAGTATTCTCCAGTAGCACCTGTAGTTGCAAAGCAAGCAAATGGGTATTTGAGACTTGTGACAGCTCCTCTTACCATGACAACTAACATGTTAGTAGCGACCTGGTTAGACTTTTCATTCATACATTTGTGGAGATTGTCCAGTTCGTTTGCTGTCTCATTTAGGTCTACATATCCAATCAGGTTACCGGTGTGTCGGTCATAGACCAAACTCTGGTTAATTTGTACCTCATCTTGCAAAATGCCTACATAGCTCTTCCACTCATGCTCAAACAAACCTAGCTTTTCTGCCTCTTCCTTGAGATGTATTGCACACTGGGTTGAAAATCCATTTGTGTTTGGCAAATAATTCGAGTAGTCAAACAAAGTACGTGAACTTGGTAGAACTAAAAACCCAGTTTCTCTCATTGCATCATATGCCTTTGAACTCACATTATGGATATACAAACACCACTTAATGATCATGGGGTGCCATCTTATGCCAGTTGACTTGCCCTGAGCACACTTCAGTTGCTGTTCCCAAAGAACTTTTGGTAGGGAATTTTCATTAGGAAAAGCCTTTTCCACACCAGACTTATGGTTACGTAAAAGTTGCAGCATATCAGAGTTATCTATATCATTCAGGTCATGTCCTTTCTGTGCAATTTCTTTCAGAATATCGCGTCTCATTTTATCCATTATGTTTGACAGAGATTTGTTTTCATCTTGTAGGTCTTTGATTTTTCTATGCAGTTGAGCTCGACTCATGCTACAATGTGCCACACGTGAGGTTCTCAGGCCCACAGCATTGTCATTTTCTGACTTGCTATCGCGATATGCTTTACTCCACAGTGTTCTTCTGTACACTTTGCAGTGGCAACACCTCTTGTCGTTTCTCACCAGAAACTGACAGTTCACTGTCCTTATTGTGCTTGTATACTGTGCTCCCATATTTCCTTCTTTGTAGGCCTTCGTTTGCATCTGATTGTCACACAAAACAGCATTGTCTGGCAAAAGCTTCTGAAACTGCTCATCGTTGTTCCCCTCACAAATAGACCACCATGGGGCTGTCAGCTTTTTCACAACAAGCTGCACATCTTCAGCTGAAAAAACCCGTTTTGGAAGCCCTTCCCAAAAATTGTGCACTGCAGAAAGCGGCCTGTTGTGAACTGACAATGATAATGTAAGATCACGTTCTACATGCAACACAGTTTTCACTCCCAACAAAATCACAATCATTGTACAGAAGCAAAAGACGTATCAACTGGCGACTCCCTGCAATAAGGCCCCCCCCAAAAAATAGTCTGTTTACGGTAACCCGACCGACCCTATTTTTTTCGCGCGACCCTAGACTTTTTTTTGGCATTTGGGAAAAAAAAAATCTTTTGTTATTTTTGCAAAATAACGTAAAAATATGGTTTTTTGGAAAAAAAAAAATAATAATCCCGACCTACCGACCCTATTGTTTTGGCCTATGTTACCGTAAACAGACCTTTTTTTTTTTGCCTAACAAGGAAGAATCCATCTGCCAGATCACCATCAGAATCTGCTACTTCGGTTCCTGATGAATCGGGATCAACAGTTAGCCCAGGGCAGTCCTCAATCAGAAAATCACCCCACTCCCAAGGTTCTGCTTGAGCACCCTCGTCAAGCCTGACAAATAAAAAGAAAATATAGTCATTTAATCTAACTTGATATTTCCAACAAGTACAGAAGTAGCCTTGGAAATGTGTTTATAGACAGACGGGCGCAGTGGCGTGGTGGTAAGACGTCGGCCTCGTAATCGAGAGGTCGGGAGTTCGAATCCCGGTCGCTGCCGCCTGGTGGGTTAAGAGTGGAGATTTTTCCGATCTCCCAGGTCAACTTATGTGCAGACCTGCTAGTGACTTAACCCCCTTCGTGTGTACACGCAAGCACAAGACCAAGTGCGCACGGAAAAGATCCTGTAATCCATGTCAGAGTTCGGTGGGTTATGGAAACACGAAAATACCCAGCATGCCTACGCAACGAAATCGGAGTGAAGCTGACTATGCTCTCAGAGTATAGTGTGGGGAACCCAAATGGGCAAACGAGCTCACACGTAACCAGAAAATTCTGGAACGCTGAAGAAGAAGAAGAAGAAGTATTTATAGAAAGACTAGTAGGTTCTTTCAAGTCAAAAACTGAAAAAGGCTCTGCCTTGTGAAAATTTCATTGGCCCTGTTGTCATTGTGTTATGTTATTATGTATGGCTTTGCTTTTAACTCTGTCTCACAGTTGGGAACAGGAGAAATATGTAGTTAGTCCCTCCTTTTTGCATTTCCCTTCACAAATCATAAATCCAGGCTAGAGTACTTGACATACCTAAATTCGGTCATCCCTTCTACATTCAAATCTGCTGACAATATAGTGTATTATTTTAAATTCAAATGAAAAATACTTACTGGATCTGAGTACAAAACTGCAACAACTTGTCTTCCTCAGTCTTCATATTCCTTTCTTCAGCATTCTTTCTGCATGCTCCAGCCTGTTTGGATCTCGATCCTTTCCGAGGCATTCCAACACGTTTCCACCGCCCCATCTGGAAGATCATTAAAATACTGACATCATAAACATATTACAAATGCCCCTACATAAATAACCAATTAAATGTGTTTCTGATTCCTTGTTGCAACACTCTTTGCAAACAATAATTATTATTATAAGTATAAAATTAACAGCTCACCACTAACAAAATTTAAAAAAAAAAAATGTATACGCTTTGACTTTAAGGTAACTGTAAATCTGTTAAATTATCATTATTATATGAAATTAAAGTCAGATAAACAGCAGTACAGATATTAAACATGTACAGATGAATGGTGCAGGAAAAACCCTTTCTTTTCATATATATATGACATGCCATATTTCATGATTTATTTGACTCTTTGATTGTCGGTAGAGTCATGCAGCAATAGCTCTTAGACTAGGACTGAAATTCTGTTATCATCTGCAAATTTATATGTCCAAATATCCCAACTTTAATGCAATGATTTAATTAAAGTAAGAAAAAGAAAGGAACCATGGATGCACCTTGCTTTCAAAAACATACTCATTAAAGGCATATGTACGCGCTCCCGTGTTTACAAAGTGTAGTTTGCCCATAATCGATGTCAAACGCACCATAAGACCATATAATGACGATATGTCACCATGCGCGGACCATAATACATGCATTACAGCTTGTTCTAGCCAGCCTCTGAAAAAGTGAGGATGTCAACAAAGCCGCGGTGTTAGCTCCCTTGCATCAACGTTACATGTGTTGCCAAATCTATAAATAGGACGATCCAGATCAAAATGAAAATTAACATATCTCAACATTGAAGGGGTCCTAGACCACAATATTTTGCAGGGAACTTAATTTAGCATGTCTCCAGCTGTTGGTAAAGCAATTAGCGTGTATAGTCATCGAGTACATATGCCTTTAACACCATTACATTTTATCTGAAATTTTCTGAATTTTTCTGTTGAAGATATTGATTGCAAAACTTTTGGAAATTAGCAAAAAAAGACGCATTTTCGAGGCTTCCCTGCTGAAAACATTTTAATTCTGAGACTTGAGGAGACTTTTTAGTATAAATCGTGGACTTCATGTTTAAAAAGCTCGCCGCCATGCATTACTATCATAAACAAATTACAAAACACACAGGGCAGCTCTAAAATCAAATGCTTCTTTATATGTATTTTTCTTGTCACAAAATGCAACTTTTGCACATCGGACTTCGAAACTTTTCGGCCCTGTTGAATAATTTCACGGGACACCGTTTTCAGTTTTACTTTCAACAATAACAACTAGCGTAAATCAGTTAAAATTTCAAAATTAGTTTTATTACTTACAAAGTTAGTGAATGCTTGCCCCTCTGCCGATTTTTAAAAAATCCACAATGAATGATTTCATCATGAAAATGGAACCATCGCGTGTTGGTGCATGAAAACGCCATTTTTTCTCAAAGCCGTGACCGGCGGGGTAACCGACTGCCAACTTCGATGCTAACTTACGTCTGTTTTCATGAGTTGAATGACAAAAAGAAAACAAAAACTTGGACTCCTGATAAATATAAACACTCACCTTGAACAAGAGATGTCGAATTCCCAGTGAAAACGCAGTAAACAGAAATAAACTGGACGGTAAATTCCCATGCGCAAAGTCTGTGATCTCTGGCACTAGTCAGCTGTAGGCAAGCATTTCGCGTGAGGCGGCGGAGTTTCCTATCCCTCTAAATAGGTCCCTGGTGTCATTCACTGCCACGGCTCACTGTGTCAGAGTCGGTGTGTGTAACCGGGCCATAAATACGATAGCCTATCCTGTGATCTTGATCTTGCACAATGATATACTTTGACTTGAGGGGAAAAACGAAAGACAAAATTAAACGACACACACACGCACACACACACGTACACGCACATTCTTGGTGCGATTCTCATTCTTTCACTGAGAGTCATTGGAAGCAGGGACCTATATTAGGCCCCCAAAAAAAGGTCTGTTTACGGTAACATAGGCCCAAAAAAATAGGGTCGGTAGGTCGGGATTTTTTTTTCCCCAAAAAAACCATATTTTTACGTTATTTTGCAAAAAAACCCAAAAGATTTTTTTTTTTTTTTTTTCCCCAAATGCCAAAAAAAAGTCTAGGGTCGCGCGAAAAAAAATAGGGTCGGTCTGGTTACCGTAAACAGACCTTTTTTTTTTTTTGCCTTAGATAGGTCTATGTTGGAAGGGAATGATTTCAGTGTTGGGGCGGAAAAGTCAGCCAATGTTAGATAGCTAGCTGGCGAGTGGAGTGAAAATGCACGGCTTTTTTGAACAGATAGATAATTAAGTTTGGCTGTTCTGTCTATGATGACAATTTACACATTTAAACAATTAGCAAGAATGATTCCGTATTAGAGACAATCGTCACACAGTGCCATTCCCAAAATGGTCAAGACAACATGTTCATTCGCTTTCGTCCAATCAGATAGCGCAGCACCTGCTTGGCAACTCGACGCGTTTGCAAAATGGCGGTGTATTGAGCGAGCAGTCATCAGTCTTCCGATTGACACAATGTAAACAACGGCCGCTCTACACCCCGTGATCGAGTTGTGGATGGATGTAGCAAAGCTACTGCAAGTGTCGTCGTCGTTGTAGACTGTGACGTTAGCCTGTGTACTTGCTCAGGGTAAAAGTAACGACGAAAGTAAACACGAGGATAGAATACTGCGTGAAGAAGTGTGTAGAGTTTTAACATTTGTGATAGATAGATAGGCCTGTGTGCAGTGTTGGCCGCGTATTTCGTATCTTCTCTCCGTCACCATCCTCAACTATACACATTGTTTTAATGTTGTTTTAGCAGATAAATCACGATCTGGTTGAGCTCACGCCTGTGATATTTTGATTCGGGTAGAGAACTGGAGCAGAGTGTAACTCACTAACTGTTTTTACCTGGAAGTGCTGTGTGACAAGAGAAACATGTCGGTGTTGTCCAGTCCAACACGGTCTACCCGTGAACCGCTGTATGAAGCCAGCAAGAGTCCAGAGAGACAGGAGAGGTAAGGAAGTATACGTAGAGCAATGAAGAAACTAATTTACAGTAAGACGACCCAGTGGTCTTTGAAGCAGACAGACAAACAGACAGACAGACAGACACACAGACACACAGACAGACAGACAGACTGACCAGACAGACTGACTGACAGACAGACAGACAGACAGACGTCACAGACAGACAGACGTCATAGACAGACAGACAGACAGACAGACGTCACAGACAGACAGACCAGACAGACCAGACAGACAGACAGACAGACAGACAGACAGACAGACAGACAGACAAACACTTATGATACAAATAACAAACTTAGGCCAAAAAAAAATAGGTGTGGTTACGGTAACATAGCCAAAACAAATAGGGTAGGAAGGTAGGCAATCATTTTTTTTTTTTTTTAACTTTTTTTCTAATGTGTACAAATTAAACCTATTTGACAGGGAAATAAGTGTGCGACTCGGGCAATTTCGCTTTCATTGCGTTTTCTGCACTCTTTTTTTTTGTTTTTTTTACAAATGTAATAAAACGTTATTATTATTATTATAGGGTCGGCCCCTAAAAATAGGGTAGGTCGGGTTACCGTAACCACACCTATTTTTTTTTTTAGGCCTTATCTCAAAATCACTGATAAATCTCGCATGGAAGATGCCAGCGAGGTAATTCATGTTTTTGAATTTTCAGTCCTTGACTTCTCCTTCCAAGATACATCAATGGAAACAAATTAAGTTTGGCAGATATCTGTGTGTGTGTGTGTATATATATGTGTGTGTCTTTGTGTGTGTGCGTGTCTCTCTCTCTCAATATGTGTGTATGTATCGTTCTTTATGTCAATGTGTATACATGTGTGTGTGACCCTGACTGTGTGTGTTGATTGCAGAAAGTCAGTGGGGTTGGATCAAAAGCTGGAGAACAGGTTGAACATGAAAGACTTGGAGAGACTCAAGAGTTCCTTCATGGTAAGAACTTTCATGGAGTCATGTGTGTGTTGCACTGTGTATGTGTGTGTGTGTCTGTGTACATGCAGGCATGTCTGTGTATGTGTGTGTGTACATGAGTGTGTGTCACATGCAGTCATTTGTCAATGCTTGTTCATCTGTGTTAGTGTGTTTGTTTGGTCCTTTGCAAAAATTTCAAACATGTTATTGTGCATGCTTTGTGTGTGTGTATTATGATTGTTGTATTTAAGTATTTCTTTGTGTATAATTATAAACAGTACGCAATAACGGAACAAGCCTTAATTTAGATCTGTGAAATCACTATCTGCATTGGATCATGTTGCATGAGGATGCTAGACAAATTGATGATTGATCAAAGTGGTGCTTGTGGTGCTTGTGGTGGTAATGACAATGATGATAACGAAAATTACAATAATTAAAAGTACAAAAACAACAATAACAACAATGACAATGTTGATGATGATCAATATATAATGACAACAACCGTGTTGAAAGTGGGTGGTGGTGTGTGTGTGTGAACATATGTGCGTGTGTCATACACAACAACACAACATCAACACAAGTTCAACAATGATGTTGACAAGACTATGACAAAAGAGATAGCAATGATTATGACAACAATATCAATGATGATGGGGCCCGGTAGCTCGGTAGCTCAGTTGGTAGAGCACTGGACTTGTGATCGAAAGGTCGCTGGTTCGAATGCGGGCCGGGACGGACACGGGTCAACTTAATGTGCAGACCCAGAGACGGAAGCCATGTCCCACCCCCGTGTCATCACAATGGCACGTAAAAGACCTTGGTCATTCTGCCATAAGTGCAGGTGGCTGAATACACCTAAACACGCAGACACCTGGGTAGCGCGACTCCGTTGCTGCTAGCTTTCCACTGGGAGGAAGCGACCCGAATTTCCCAGCGATGGGACAATAAAGTAATGAAATGAAATGAAATGAAAGAAAATGACAATTATAGCAACAACGACGATGATGATTTTGTTGTTGATGATGTTGATGATGATGATGATGATGATGATGATGATGATGATGATGATGATGATGATGATGATGACTGCAGGTGGAGGGAGAGGGCTACGACAACAGGCTGAGCCTGACAAGGGAGCAGTTCTGTGAGGCGCTGTCGCTGTTGTTGAAGAAGGGAAGCAGAGAAGAGGTAGAGTCATGTTCACGCTCAGGTATCATTTGGCTGCCATTGTGCTCGTCACTGTATGGCCCTTGATTCAGTCTTCTGTGGTTAGTTGGGTCTCAAGATTTCAATCATCTCTGCTGACCGTCTTAGTCTGTGTGGGATACTGTGTGTTTATGTATATGAGAGAGAGGGAGGGAGGGTGGGGTGGGGGGGGGGGGTGGTGGGGGGGGGGGGGGAAAGGATGAAGTTGAAACGGTATTTTGTCTTCAAACTGATTTTTCAGTATGCAGCTGCAGCTCTAGTGTATACATTTATACTGTGTGTGTGTGAGTATGGGGGTGGGAGGGGGGGAGGCCGCGTGTGTGTTCTGTTCCACAGTATGGAGAGCTCTTTGACAAGATCAATGTGACAATATATCTGTTTAACTATGTTCTGTTTCTCTTTGTGTGTGTGTGTGGAGGGGTGGGGGGTGGGTGGGTGTGTCTACATCACACACAGTATGGAGAGCTAATTTACAAGCTCAACGTGACAATTTATCTGTACTGTATGTATTTTGTATGATTGTGTGTATATACTGTGTGTGTGTTTTTTCATGTAAATGTGTGTTGTGTTCCGCAGTACGGAGATCTGTTTGACAAGATCGACGTGACAAGGGAGGGCACTGTGGATTGGGACAAGTTTGCGTCACACATGCTCCTCGAGTTTTACGAGAAAGACGATCGGGTCAAGTCCACACAGGTTCCTCAGTGGAAAGACCTCAAGGCCCTGCCAAGGTAAGCAACCCATGCAGTTCGTATTCAAGCTAACTGTGGTAAATGATGCAGTTCTTTCCCTTATCAGGACAGTGCTTGTCTCCCCCAGCTAAAAGACCATGATTCCTTGCTAATGTAAGCAACCCATGCAGTTCGTATTCAAGCTAACTGTGGTAAATGATGCAGTTCTTTCCCTTATCAGGACAGTGCTTGTCTCCCCCAGCTAAAAGACCTCAAGGCCCTGCCAAGGTAAGCAACACATGCAGTTCGTATTCTAGGTAACCGTGGAAACATGATACAGTAGTAGCCCTTGTCGTGACTTGCTTGTCTACATTGCAACACATGATACAGTAGTAGCCCTTGTCGTGACTTGCTTGTCTACATTGCAACACATGATACAGTAGTAGACCTTGTCGTGACTTGGTTGTCTACATTGCAACACATGATACAGTAGTAGCCCTTGTCGTGACTTGCTTGTCTACATTGCAACACATGATACAGTAGTAGCCCTTGTCGTGACTTGGTTGTCTACATTGCAACACATGATACAGTAGTAGCCCTTGTCGTGACTTGCTTGTCTACATTGCAACACATGATACAGTAGTAGCCCTTGTCGTGACTTGCTTGTCTACATTGCAACACATGATACAGTAGTAGCCCTTGTCGTGACTTGCTTGTCTACATTGCAACACATGATACAGTAGTAGCCCTTGTCGTGACTTGCTTGTCTACATTGCAACACATGATACAGTAGTCGCCCTTGTCGTGACTTGCTTGTCTACATTGCAACACATGATACAGTAGTAGCCCTTGTCGTGACTTGGTTGTCTACATTGCAACACATGATACAGTAGTCGCCCTTGTCGTGACTTGGTTGTCTACATTGCAACACATGATACAGTGGTAGCCCTTGTCGTGACTTGGTTGTCTACATTGCAACACATGATACAGTGGTAGCCCTTGTCGTGACTTGGTTGTCTACATTGCAACACATGATACAGTAGTAGCCCTTGTCGTGACTTGGTTGTCTACATTGCAACACATGATACAGTAGTAGCCCTTGTCTTGACTTGGTTGTCTACATTGCAACACATGATACAGTGGTAGCCCTTGTCGTTACTTGGTTGTCTACATTGCAACACATGATACAGCAGTAGCCCTTGTCGTGACTTGCTTGTCTACATTGCAACACATGATACAGTAGTAGCCCTTGTCGTGACTTGCTTGTCTACATTGCAACACATGATACAGTAGTAGCCCTTGTCGTGACTTGCTTGTCTACATTGCAACACATGATACAGTAGTAGCCCTTGTCGTGACTTGGTTGTCTACATTGCAACACATGATACAGCAGTAGCCCTTGTCGTGACTTGCTTGTCTACATTGCAACACATGATACAGTAGTAGCCCTTGTCGTGACTTGGTTGTCTACATTGCAACACATGATACAGTAGTAGCCCTTGTCGTGACTTGGTTGTCTACATTGCAACACATGATACAGTAGTAGCCCTTGTCGTGACTTGGTTGTCTACATTGCAACACATGATACAGTAGTAGCCCTTGTCGTGACTTGGTTGTCTACATTGCAACACATGATACAGTAGTAGCCCTTGTCGTGACTTGCTTGTCTACATTGCAACACATGATACAGTAGTAGCCCTTGTCGTGACTTGGTTGTCTACATTGCAACACATGATACAGTAGTAGCCCTTGTCGTGACTTGCTTGTCTACATTGCAACACATGATACAGTAGTAGCCCTTGTCGTGACTTGGTTGTCTACATTGCAACACATGATACAGTAGTAGCCCTTGTCGTGACTTGGTTGTCTACATTGCAACACATGATACAGTAGTCGCCCTTGTCGTGACTTGCTTGTCTACATTGCAACACATGATACAGTAGTAGCCCTTGTCGTGACTTGGTTGTCTACATTGCAACACATGATACAGTAGTAGCCCTTGTCGTGACTTGGTTGTCTACATTGCAACACATGATACAGTAGTAGCCCTTGTCGTGACTTGGTTGTCTACATTGCAACACATGATACAGTAGTAGCCCTTGTCGTGACTTGCTTGTCTACATTGCAACACATGATACAGTAGTAGCCCTTGTCGTGACTTGCTTGTCTACATTGCAACACATGATACAGTAGTAGCCCTTGTCGTGACTTGCTTGTCTACATTGCAACACATGATACAGTAGTAGCCCTTGTCGTGACTTGCTTGTCTACATTGCAACACATGATACAGTAGTAGCCCTTGTCGTGACTTGCTTGTCTACATTGCAACACATGATACAGTAGTAGCCCTTGTCGTGACTTGCTTGTCTACATTGCAACACATGATACAGTAGTAGCCCTTGTCGTGACTTGGTTGTCTACATTGCAACACATGATACAGTAGTAGCCCTTGTCGTGACTTGGTTGTCTACATTGCAACACATGATACAGTAGTAGCCCTTGTCGTGACTTGCTTGTCTACATTGCAACACATGATACAGTAGTAGCCCTTGTCGTGACTTGCTTGTCTACATTGCAACACATGATACAGTAGTAGCCCTTGTCGTGACTTGCTTGTCTACATTGCAACACATGATACAGTAGTAGCCCTTGTCGTGACTTGGTTGTCTACATTGCAACACATGATACAGTAGTAGCCCTTGTCGTGACTTGCTTGTCTACATTGCAACACATGATACAGTAGTAGCCCTTGTCGTGACTTGGTTGTCTACATTGCAACACATGATACAGTAGTAGCCCTTGTCGTGACTTGGTTGTCTACATTGCAACACATGATACAGTAGTAGCCCTTGTCGTGACTTGCTTGTCTACATTGCAACACATGATACAGTAGTAGACCTTGTCGTGACTTGCTTGTCTACATTGCAACACATGATACAGTAGTAGCCCTTGTCGTGACTTGCTTGTCTACATTGCAACACATGATACAGTAGTAGCCCTTGTCGTGACTTGGTTGTCTACATTGCAACACATGATACAGTAGTAGCCCTTGTCGTGACTTGCTTGTCTACATTGCAACACATGATACAGTAGTAGCCCTTGTCGTGACTTGCTTGTCTACATTGCAACACATGATACAGTAGTAGCCCTTGTCGTGACTTGGTTGTCTACATTGCAACACATGATACAGTAGTAGCCCTTGTCGTGACTTGCTTGTCTACATTGCAACACATGATACAGTAGTAGCCCTTGTCGTGACTTGGTTGTCTACATTGCAACACATGATACAGTAGTAGCCCTTGTCGTGACTTGCTTGTCTACATTGCAACACATGATACAGTAGTAGCCCTTGTCGTGACTTGGTTGTCTACATTGCAACACATGATACAGTAGTAGCCCTTGTCGTGACTTGGTTGTCTACATTGCAACACATGATACAGTAGTAGCCCTTGTCGTGACTTGGTTGTCTACATTGCAACACATGATACAGTAGTAGCCCTTGTCGTGACTTGGTTGTCTACATTGCAACACATGATACAGTAGTAGCCCTTGTCGTGACTTGCTTGTCTACATTGCAACACATGATACAGTAGTAGCCCTTGTCGTGACTTGCTTGTCTACATTGCAACACATGATACAGTAGTAGCCCTTGTCGTGACTTGCTTGTCTACATTGCAACACATGATACAGTAGTAGCCCTTGTCGTGACTTGGTTGTCTACATTGCAACACATGATACAGTAGTAGCCCTTGTCGTGACTTGCTTGTCTACATTGCAACACATGATACAGTAGTAGCCCTTGTCGTGACTTGGTTGTCTACATTGCAACACATGATACAGTAGTAGCCCTTGTCGTGACTTGGTTGTCTACATTGCAACACATGATACAGTAGTAGCCCTTGTCGTGACTTGGTTGTCTACATTGCAACACATGATACAGTAGTAGCCCTTGTCGTGACTTGGTTGTCTACATTGCAACACATGATACAGTAGTAGCCCTTGTCGTGACTTGCTTGTCTACATTGCAACACATGATACAGTAGTAGCCCTTGTCGTGACTTGGTTGTCTACATTGCAACACATGATACAGTAGTAGCCCTTGTCGTGACTTGGTTGTCTACATTGCAACACATGATACAGTAGTAGCCCTTGTCGTGACTTGCTTGTCTACATTGCAACACATGATACAGTAGTCGCCCTTGTCGTGACTTGGTTGTCTACATTGCAACACATGATACAGTAGTCGCCCTTGTCGTGACTTGCTTGTCTACATTGCAACACATGATACAGTAGTAGCCCTTGTCGTGACTTGCTTGTCTACATTGCAACACATGATACAGTAGTAGCCCTTGTCGTGACTTGCTTGTCTACATTGCAACACATGATACAGTAGTAGCCCTTGTCGTGACTTGGTTGTCTACATTGCAACACATGATACAGTAGTCGCCCTTGTCGTGACTTGGTTGTCTACATTGCAACACATGATACAGTAGTAGCCCTTGTCGTGACTTGCTTGTCTACATTGCAACACATGATACAGTAGTAGCCCTTGTCGTGACTTGGTTGTCTACATTGCAACACATGATACAGTAGTAGCCCTTGTCGTGACTTGGTTGTCTACATTGCAACACATGATACAGTAGTAGCCCTTGTCGTGACTTGGTTGTCTACATTGCAACACATGATACAGTAGTAGCCCTTGTCGTGACTTGCTTGTCTACATTGCAACACATGATACAGTAGTAGCCCTTGTCGTGACTTGCTTGTCTACATTGCAACACATGATACAGTAGTAGCCCTTGTCGTGACTTGGTTGTCTACATTGCAACACATGATACAGTAGTAGCCCTTGTCGTGACTTGGTTGTCTACATTGCAACACATGATACAGTAGTAGCCCTTGTCGTGACTTGCTTGTCTACATTGCAACACATGATACAGTAGTAGCCCTTGTCGTGACTTGCTTGTCTACATTGCAACACATGATACAGTAGTAGCCCTTGTCGTGACTTGCTTGTCTACATTGCAACACATGATACAGTAGTAGCCCTTGTCGTGACTTGCTTGTCTACATTGCAACACATGATACAGTAGTAGCCCTTGTCGTGACTTGCTTGTCTACATTGCAACACATGATACAGTAGTAGCCCTTGTCGTGACTTGCTTGTCTACATTGCAACACATGATACAGTAGTAGCCCTTGTCGTGACTTGCTTGTCTACATTGCAACACATGATACAGTAGTAGACCTTGTCGTGACTTGGTTGTCTACATTGCAACACATGATACAGTAGTAGCCCTTGTCGTGACTTGCTTGTCTACATTGCAACACATGATACAGTAGTAGCCCTTGTCGTGACTTGGTTGTCTACATTGCAACACATGATACAGTAGTAGCCCTTGTCGTGACTTGCTTGTCTACATTGCAACACATGATACAGTAGTAGCCCTTGTCGTGACTTGCTTGTCTACATTGCAACACATGATACAGTAGTAGCCCTTGTCGTGACTTGCTTGTCTACATTGCAACACATGATACAGTAGTAGCCCTTGTCGTGACTTGCTTGTCTACATTGCAACACATGATACAGTAGTAGCCCTTGTCGTGACTTGCTTGTCTACATTGCAACACATGATACAGTAGTAGCCCTTGTCGTGACTTGCTTGTCTACATTGCAACACATGATACAGTAGTAGCCCTTGTCGTGACTTGCTTGTCTACATTGCAACACATGATACAGTAGTAGCCCTTGTCGTGACTTGCTTGTCTACATTGCAACACATGATACAGTAGTAGACCTTGTCGTGACTTGCTTGTCTACATTGCAACACATGATACAGTAGTAGCCCTTGTCGTGACTTGCTTGTCTACATTGCAACACATGATACAGTAGTAGCCCTTGTCGTGACTTGCTTGTCTACATTGCAACACATGATACAGTAGTAGCCCTTGTCGTGACTTGCTTGTCTACATTGCAACACATGATACAGTAGTAGCCCTTGTCGTGACTTGCTTGTCTACATTGCAACACATGATACAGTAGTAGCCCTTGTCGTGACTTGCTTGTCTACATTGCAACACATGATACAGTAGTAGCCCTTGTCGTGACTTGCTTGTCTACATTGCAACACATGATACAGTAGTAGCCCTTGTCGTGACTTGGTTGTCTACATTGCAACACATGATACAGTAGTAGCCCTTGTCGTGACTTGCTTGTCTACATTGCAACACATGATACAGTAGTAGCCCTTGTCGTGACTTGCTTGTCTACATTGCAACACATGATACAGTAGTAGCCCTTGTCGTGACTTGGTTGTCTACATTGCAACACATGATACAGTAGTAGCCCTTGTCGTGACTTGGTTGTCTACATTGCAACACATGATACAGTAGTAGCCCTTGTCGTGACTTGCTTGTCTACATTGCAACACATGATACAGTAGTAGCCCTTGTCGTGACTTGGTTGTCTACATTGCAACACATGATACAGTAGTAGCCCTTGTCGTGACTTGCTTGTCTACATTGCAACACATGATACAGTAGTAGCCCTTGTCGTGACTTGGTTGTCTACATTGCAACACATGATACAGTAGTAGCCCTTGTCGTGACTTGGTTGTCTACATTGCAACACATGATACAGTAGTAGCCCTTGTCGTGACTTGCTTGTCTACATTGCAACACATGATACAGCAGTAGCCCTTGTCGTGACTTGCTTGTCTACATTGCAACACATGATACAGTAGTAGCCCTTGTCGTGACTTGGTTGTCTACATTGCAACACATGATACAGTAGTAGCCCTTGTCGTGACTTGCTTGTCTACATTGCAACACATGATACAGTAGTAGCCCTTGTCGTGACTTGCTTGTCTACATTGCAACACATGATACAGTAGTAGCCCTTGTCGTGACTTGCTTGTCTACATTGCAACACATGATACAGTAGTAGCCCTTGTCGTGACTTGGTTGTCTACATTGCAACACATGATACAGTAGTAGCCCTTGTCGTGACTTGGTTGTCTACATTGCAACACATGATACAGTAGTAGCCCTTGTCGTGACTTGGTTGTCTACATTGCAACACATGATACAGTAGTAGCCCTTGTCGTGACTTGGTTGTCTACATTGCAACACATGATACAGTAGTAGCCCTTGTCGTGACTTGGTTGTCTACATTGCAACACATGATACAGTAGTAGCCCTTGTCGTGACTTGGTTGTCTACATTGCAACACATGATACAGTAGTAGCCCTTGTCGTGACTTGCTTGTCTACATTGCAACACATGATACAGTAGTAGCCCTTGTCGTGACTTGCTTGTCTACATTGCAACACATGATACAGTAGTAGCCCTTGTCGTGACTTGGTTGTCTACATTGCAACACATGATACAGTAGTAGCCCTTGTCGTGACTTGCTTGTCTACATTGCAACACATGATACAGTAGTAGCCCTTGTCGTGACTTGCTTGTCTACATTGCAACACATGATACAGTAGTAGCCCTTGTCGTGACTTGGTTGTCTACATTGCAACACATGATACAGTAGTAGCCCTTGTCGTGACTTGGTTGTCTACATTGCAACACATGATACAGTAGTAGCCCTTGTCGTGACTTGGTTGTCTACATTGCAACACATGATACAGTAGTAGCCCTTGTCGTGACTTGGTTGTCTACATTGCAACACATGATACAGTAGTAGCCCTTGTCGTGACTTGCTTGTCTACATTGCAACACATGATACAGTAGTAGCCCTTGTCGTGACTTGGTTGTCTACATTGCAACACATGATACAGTAGTAGCCCTTGTCGTGACTTGGTTGTCTACATTGCAACACATGATACAGTAGTAGCCCTTGTCGTGACTTGCTTGTCTACATTGCAACACATGATACAGTAGTAGCCCTTGTCGTGACTTGGTTGTCTACATTGCAACACATGATACAGTAGTAGCCCTTGTCGTGACTTGGTTGTCTACATTGCAACACATGATACAGTAGTAGCCCTTGTCGTGACTTGCTTGTCTACATTGCAACACATGATACAGTAGTAGCCCTTGTCGTGACTTGCTTGTCTACATTGCAACACATGATACAGTAGTAGCCCTTGTCGTGACTTGCTTGTCTACATTGCAACACATGATACAGTAGTAGCCCTTGTCGTGACTTGCTTGTCTACATTGCAACACATGATACAGTAGTAGCCCTTGTCGTGACTTGCTTGTCTACATTGCAACACATGATACAGTAGTAGCCCTTGTCGTGACTTGCTTGTCTACATTGCAACACATGATACAGTAGTAGCCCTTGTCGTGACTTGGTTGTCTACATTGCAACACATGATACAGTAGTAGCCCTTGTCGTGACTTGCTTGTCTACATTGCAACACATGATACAGTAGTAGCCCTTGTCGTGACTTGGTTGTCTACATTGCAACACATGATACAGTAGTAGCCCTTGTCGTGACTTGCTTGTCTACATTGCAACACATGATACAGTAGTAGCCCTTGTCGTGACTTGGTTGTCTACATTGCAACACATGATACAGTAGTAGCCCTTGTCGTGACTTGGTTGTCTACATTGCAACACATGATACAGTAGTAGCCCTTGTCGTGACTTGCTTGTCTACATTGCAACACATGATACAGTAGTAGCCCTTGTCGTGACTTGCTTGTCTACATTGCAACACATGATACAGTAGTAGCCCTTGTCGTGACTTGGTTGTCTACATTGCAACACATGATACAGTAGTAGCCCTTGTCGTGACTTGTTTGTCTACATTGCAACACATGATACAGTAGTAGCCCTTGTCGTGACTTGGTTGTCTACATTGCAACACATGATACAGTAGTAGCCCTTGTCGTGACTTGGTTGTCTACATTGCAACACATGATACAGTAGTAGCCCTTGTCGTGACTTGCTTGTCTACATTGCAACACATGATACAGTAGTAGCCCTTGTCGTGACTTGCTTGTCTACATTGCAACACATGATACAGTAGTAGCCCTTGTCGTGACTTGCTTGTCTACATTGCAACACATGATACAGTAGTAGCCCTTGTCGTGACTTGCTTGTCTACATTGCAACACATGATACAGTAGTAGCCCTTGTCGTGACTTGCTTGTCTACATTGCAACACATGATACAGTAGTAGCCCTTGTCGTGACTTGGTTGTCTACATTGCAACACATGATACAGTAGTAGCCCTTGTCGTGACTTGGTTGTCTACATTGCAACACATGATACAGTAGTAGCCCTTGTCGTGACTTGGTTGTCTACATTGCAACACATGATACAGTAGTAGCCCTTGTCGTGACTTGGTTGTCTACATTGCAACACATGATACAGTAGTAGCCCTTGTCGTGACTTGGTTGTCTACATTGCAACACATGATGCAGTAGTAGCCCTTGTCGTGACTTGGTTGTCTACATTGCAACACATGATACAGTAGTAGCCCTTGTCGTGACTTGGTTGTCTACATTGCAACACATGATACAGTAGTAGCCCTTGTCGTGACTTGCTTGTCTACATTGCAACACATGATACAGTAGTAGCCCTTGTCGTGACTTGGTTGTCTACATTGCAACACATGATACAGTAGTAGCCCTTGTCGTGACTTGCTTGTCTACATTGCAACACATGATACAGTAGTAGCCCTTGTCGTGACTTGGTTGTCTACATTGCAACACATGATACAGTAGTAGCCCTTGTCGTGACTTGGTTGTCTACATTGCAACACATGATACAGTAGTAGCCCTTGTCGTGACTTGGTTGTCTACATTGCAACACATGATACAGTAGTAGCCCTTGTCGTGACTTGGTTGTCTACATTGCAACACATGATACAGTAGTGGCCCTTGTCGTGACTTGGTTGTCTACATTGCAACACATGATACAGTAGTCGCCCTTGTCGTGACTTGGTTGTCTACATTGCAACACATGATACAGCAGTAGCCCTTGTCGTGACTTGCTTGTCTACATTGCAACACATGATACAGTAGTAGCCCTTGTCGTGACTTGCTTGTCTACATTGCAACACATGATACAGCAGTAGCCCTTGTCGTGACTTGCTTGTCTACATTGCAACACATGATACAGTAGTAGCCCTTGTCGTGACTTGCTTGTCTACATTGCAACACATGATACAGTAGTAGCCCTTGTCGTGACTTGGTTGTCTACATTGCAACACATGATACAGTAGTAGCCCTTGTCGTGACTTGCTTGTCTACATTGCAACACATGATACAGTAGTAGCCCTTGTCGTGACTTGCTTGTCTACATTGCAACACATGATACAGCAGTAGCCCTTGTCGTGACTTGGTTGTCTACATTGCAACACATGATACAGTAGTAGCCCTTGTCGTGACTTGGTTGTCTACATTGCAACACATGATACAGCAGTAGCCCTTGTCGTGACTTGGTTGTCTACATTGCAACACATGATACAGTAGTAGCCCTTGTCGTGACTTGGTTGTCTACATTGCAACACATGATACAGTAGTAGCCCTTGTCGTGACTTGGTTGTCTACATTGCAACACATGATACAGTAGTAGCCCTTGTCGTGACTTGCTTGTCTACATTGCAACACATGATACAGTAGTAGCCCTTGTCGTGACTTGCTTGTCTACATTGCAACACATGATACAGTAGTAGCCCTTGTCGTGACTTGCTTGTCTACATTGCAACACATGATACAGCAGTAGCCCTTGTCGTGACTTGCTTGTCTACATTGCAACACATGATACAGTAGTAGCCCTTGTCGTGACTTGGTTGTCTACATTGCAACACATGATACAGCAGTAGCCCTTGTCGTGACTTGCTTGTCTACATTGCAACACATGATACAGTAGTAGCCCTTGTCGTGACTTGGTTGTCTACATTGCAACACATGATACAGCAGTAGCCCTTGTCGTGACTTGGTTGTCTACATTGCAACACATGATACAGTAGTAGCCCTTGTCGTGACTTGCTTGTCTACATTGCAACACATGATACAGCAGTAGCCCTTGTCGTGACTTGGTTGTCTACATTGCAACACATGATACAGCAGTAGCCCTTGTCGTGACTTGGTTGTCTACATTGCAACACATGATACAGTAGTAGCCCTTGTCGTGACTTGCTTGTCTACATTGCAACACATGATACAGCAGTAGCCCTTGTCGTGACTTGCTTGTCTACATTGCAACACATGATACAGTAGTAGCCCTTGTCGTGACTTGCTTGTCTACATTGCAACACATGATACAGTAGTAGCCCTTGTCGTGACTTGCTTGTCTACATTGCAACACATGATACAGTAGTAGCCCTTGTCGTGACTTGGTTGTCTACATTGCAACACATGCAGTTTGTATTCAGGATAACGTTGGGAAAATGGCGCAGTCAGTTCTCTTTGTCTTGACAGCCTTGCAGTGGTTGTCTCCCTTGCTCCGCTCAACAAGACTGGCGTTGATTGATTCGTTGTGGTGTGTTTATGGTTTGAACAATGAAGCAAGAGGGAGATTATTTCTTGTTAATTTAATTCAACAACAAAATCTTCATCTTCATGGAAGCAGAAAGGGTTTTGATTATTGGCATGTGTGTAGGCTGCAGGGTGCTGTTATCTTGTGTAAACACCTGGACACTACTGTGGCGCTCAACAGGAAAACACCTCTATAAGACTTAATATACCTCTAAGCCAGAAAGAAAGACACCCTCCCCCCCCCCCCTCTTCCTGGCCAATCTATCCCCCTTGCACATACGCACACGCACACACACACACACACACACACACACACACACACACACACACACTCATGGACCCCTTCTTACCAAGAAGCAACACCTGCTTGATTTTATCACATACAATCTACCCATTCTTGTCCGGATTCAAATAATTTTCCATTGAAACACAAATTTCTCTGACTTGTTAGAAAGTGATTGATTTCATTTGGTGATTGTGTTCAGGTTTTTGGAGGTCTGTAGGAGCAGGTTACACTGTGATGCCGATCTGATGGACTTGTTATGAAGTGATTGATTTCATTTGGTGATTGTGTTCAGGTTTTTGGAGGTTTGTAGGGACAGGTTACACTGTGATGCAGATCTGATGGACTTGTGAAGTGATTGATTTCATTTGGTGATTGTGTTCAGGTTTTTGGAGATCTGTAGGGACAGGTTACACTGTGATGCCGATCTGATGGACTTGTTGTGAAGTGATTGATTTCATTTGGTGATTGTGTTCAGGTTTTTGGAGGTCTGTAGGGGCAGGTTGCACTGTGATGCCGATCTGATGGACTTGTTGTGAAGTGATGATTTCAGTTGGTGGATGATTGTGATCAACGTGGCTGATGAAATTCTTGCTGTTGAATGTCCTCAGCCCACACAAGGAGATCGTACAGCGCGTGGCGTACCTGAAAAACACAAACAGATATATCGCCATTAGCAAGGTAAAAGTGTGTGAGGGTGAGTGGGTGTGTGTGAGTGGGGATGAGGGTGATTGGGGGTGTGATGTTGAGAGGGTGAGTGTGTGTATGTGGGTGAGTGGGTGTGTGTGAGTGGAGATGAGGGTGATTGGGGGTGTGATGTTGAGTGTGGGTGAGTGTGTGTGTGTGAGTGGGTGTGTGTGAGTGGAGATGAGGGTGATTGGGGGTGTGATGTTGAGTGTGGGTGAGTGTGTGTGTGTGAGTGGGTGTGTGTGAGTGGAGATGAGGGTGATTGGGGGTGTGATGTTGAGTGTGGGTGAGTGTGTGTGTGTGAGTGGGTGTGTGTGAGTGGAGATGAGGGTGATTGGGGGTGTGATGTTGAGTGTGGGTGAGTGTGTGTGTGTGAGTGGGTGTGTGTGAGTGGAGATGAGGGTGATTGGGGGTGTGATGTTGAGTGTGGGTGAGTGTGTGTGTGTGAGTGGGTGTGTGTGAGTGGAGATGAGGGTGATTGGGGGTGTGATGTTGAGTGTGGGTGAGTGTGTGTGTGTGAGTGGGTGTGTGTGAGTGGAGATGAGGGTGATTGGGGGTGTGATGTTGAGTGTGGGTGAGTGGGTGTGTGTGAGTGGGTGTGTGTGAGTGGAGATGAGGGTGATTGGGGGTGTGATGTTGAGTGTGGGTGTGTGTGAGTGGGTGTGTGTGAGTGGAGATGAGGGTGATTGGGGGTGTGATGTTGAGTGTGGGTGAGTGTGTGTGTGTGAGTGGGTGTGTGTGAGTGGAGATGAGGGTGATTGGGGGTGTGATGTTGAGTGTGGGTGAGTGTGTGTGTGTGAGTGGGTGTGTGTGAGTGGAGATGAATGTGATTGGGGGTGTGATGTTGAGTGTGGGTGAGTGTGTGTGTGTGTGAGTGGGTGTGTGTGAGTGGGGATGAGGGTGATTGGGTGTGTGATGTTGAGGGGGTGAGTGTGTGTGTGTGAGTGAGTGTGTGTGTGAATGAGTGGGTGTGAGAGAGAGTGGGTGTGCGTGTGTGCGTATGTGTATGTGAGACTATGCCTACGTGTAATCAAACGCTGGAATAGCAATTGTTTGACAGCAATTATTCAGATATGAATGAAGGAGAAAGTATGATTCATTTTTATTCCATGTTAATGTTATTTTCACTGCAGGAGGGATGTGTGTCCATGTGGGGGCAGGACATGAAGGCACAGCGGTCACTCAAGACGGGCACAGACTCCTGTAAAGCCAGGGACCTGTGGATCACTCACTTCGTGCCGCTACAACTTATCAACAAGATGGCTCTTGCCTTCACCAGCAAGGAGATAGGTACCTTGCCCCCCCCCCTCCCTTTAGACTTGACCCTATAAAAAATGGATACCCCCTGCAGTTACACCCATCAGCTAGTGTGTCTGGAAAGAGATGTAGGATGGTTTTGATGTGAGGACCCGGTAGCTTAGTTGGTAGAGCACTGGACTTGTGATTTGCAGGTCACTGGTTCCAATCCAGGCTGGGATGGACACGGGTCCTCTTTATGTAATGCCTCAGAGATGGTTTCCATGTCCCATGCCCCTGTCACCCCGGTTGCACAAAACAAAACTTGGTCATTCTGCTACAAGTGCATGCAGGTGGCTGATTACACCAACCATGGACCCCCCTCCTCCCCCCCCTCTAAGACTCCTCAATTTAGGACTCCCTCCCTTTTAAGACCTTGTTTGTTTGTTTGTTCGTTCATGGGCTGAAACTCCCACGGCTTTTACGTGTATGACCGTTTTTACCCCGCCATTTAGGCAGCCATACGCCGCTTTCGGAGGAAGCATGCTGGGTATTTTCGTGTTTCTATAACCCACCGAACTCTGACATGGATTACAGGATCTTTTTCGTGCGCACTTGGTCTTGTCCTTGCGTGTACACATGGGGGGGGGGGGGGGTGTTCGGACACCGAGGAGAGTCTGCACACAAAGTTGACTCTGAGAAATAAATCTCTCGCCGAACGTGGGGACGAACTCACGCTGACAGCGGCCAACTGGATACAGTGACTGAGCTACATCCCCGCGCGCCCTGACTGAGCTACATCCCCGCCCTGACTGAGCTACATCCCCGCCCTGACTGAGCTACATCCCCGCCCTGACTGAGCTACATCCCCGCCCTGACTGAGCTACATCCCCACCCTGACTGAGCTACATCCCCACCCTGACTGAGCTACATCCCCGCCCTGACTGAGCTACATCCCTGCCCTGACTGAGCTACATCCCCGCCCTGACTGAGCTACATCCCCGCCCTGACTGAGCTACATCCCCATTTTAAGACCCCCTCCTTGTTAAGACCTGATTTTGTTGGACGTCTTATAAGAGGGGTGCCACTGTATAAACACCACACACCTGCATAGGTGGCGCCACTCCTTTGCTGCTACCTTTTCATTAGGAGAAAGTGCAGCGAATTTCCCAGTAGTGGAACAATAACCAGGCCTGGGAATGATACACCTTTCGTCGTAAATACGACGAAGTCCTTCTCTAATTGTGTAAGAAAAGAGCCTCCGTGTGCCCTTAAAAATGCTTAAAACGCAACATTTTCCCGTCAGTACGACCAAACCACTTTTACTCATTCCCAGGCCTGAATAACAAAATGGAAAGGAAAAAGCAAATGTGTTATTCACTGTTGAATTTTGGATTTCTACAGTAATTAAATGTTAACAGAGGTGAAAGGTTGATATTTGTGTCCTTGCTAAACTCTCAGTGTTGATTTTGTTTCAGCTATCTACGACCTTAGCAGCAAAGTAGAGTTCAACTGTCAGTACAAAGTACAGGACCTGTCGTACACACCTCTCTGTCTGGATTACTGGTCAGTGCACACATACACACACACACACACACACACACACACACACACACACCACACTCACACACACACACACCACACACATGTGCACACACACACACACACACACACACACACACACACACACACACACACACACACAAACACACACACACACACGATTCGCAAAAAAAGAATACAGGGTTAAGAATGACATGTTTGTTATCCTACGTTCCAAGGGAAGGCAGAGAAATGCTCGGAGAACATGATAAAAATGAACTGGAATTGTCAGGTGCTGTTTCAGAACAAAACAATGTTGCACAGTACATGTGATGCCATACCTTACGATATTGCCCAACCACCTGGGGTTAGGCAAGAGTGAGGTGTGGTATATTAAGATTAGATATAGAAACAAATCTTATATTTCAGCAGGTTCGTCAAAGAAGAAAACACTGGGTTTTTTTTTGCATTTGCAGGTCCAACCCCAACAATGCTAACGAAGCCATCTTGGTGTGGGGAGACGTGGGGGGCTACATAAACATCCTCTTCTTCAACTCTGCAAACATCGCTCTCTTTGAGCGCCCCCCAGCCCCTGCTGGAGAGAAACAAGGTGAAGGTCAATTTACTGGTGTCCTTGAAGTGACCTTGAAATGGAATGAAAACTCTGATTTTTTAAACTTTTTTGTTTTTTGTTTTTTTGTGTGTGTGCTTTCTTCCTTGAATCTTCTTTTTTTCTAAATTTCTTTTTTGTTTCTTTATGTCTTGATTTCCTTTGTTCTTTCTTTCTGTTTCTTTGATGCTTTCTTAATTTCTTTCTCTCTTGCTCAATTTCTTTTCTTCCTTTCTTTCTTTTTTGTGTGTGCTGTGTGTGAAACTTGCACAGAATTTATTTTTGGAGCACAGGTGTTTGAGGGTAACATCTGATAACATAGTGTGTGGTGTAATAGATAACATATTCTGTGCAACTGTTACCTGACATGACAATTTTTTATGGTTTGAATCAATTTGTTTCTTTGTTGATAAAACCTTTACGTGAGTAGCACTTCACTCTTGGCCAGCATTCCATTTTTGACTTGATTCATTCTGAAAGGCACATGCAGTCCTTATCATGTAACGATACACCATCTCAGATGTGTCCAGGCTTTTTACATGGGATAAGGCCATCCCTCTGTAGTGGTGTAGTGTAGTGTGTAGGTGGAACTCTCACACACGCATACAACATGTACTAACACAGCTAGTGTGTTTCAGAAAACTGTAAGGGTTCTTTTCTTTGGAGGTATGGTACATTGTTTACATGGATAATCGTGCAGCCATCTTGTCTCTCTTAATACCGGGTCTGCCTTAATACCGGAATCTAGTAGAACTACATTATCACTGGCTTACAACTATCAGGTACAGAAACCAGTTTCAGATTGAGGACACTACACCCTCCTCCACTTGAACATGCACCAACATTCCCCAGCCTGGAAGCTTGCTATGCAGAGTGAGATTTTGGTTATTATTAATTATTCATCAGAAACAAAAAAACAAAACAAAATATCCACCTCTGAACAGAAACAAATCGGGATCTTGATTTGTGGTATAGTGTGTCAAAATGGAGGGGTGGTCTTACTCAATGTAAAAGCCTCATTCCATAGATCTGTTGTAGTGAGCACAATCGTTTCACAGACTTAAGGACTGTGCTTCAAAAACCCATTCAAGTTTGATGAAAACCTTTCATAAACTCGGCTAGTTACTGATATACTGTCCGTGGTTAATGGGACTAATTGAGTACTCTACTAATTACTCATACTGTATGTGGTTAATGGGACTAATTAATTAAGGACTCTACTGGTTATTGATAATGTGTGTGGTTAATGGGACTAACTGAGGACTCTACTGGTTATTGATAATGTGTGTGGTTAATGGGACTAACTGAGGACTCTACTGGTTATTGATAATGTGTGTGGTTAATGGGACTAATGATGGGATGGTGTGGTGATTGATTGTTGACTGATGTGCTGGTTTCTCTGTGCTTGCCTTTCACAGCGTGGCAAGGTGAGTAAGACGGTAGACACCAGTGGACTTTTCTATGCATCTGTAGTTTACTAGGTTATTTGTCATCGTTGTTAGGTAGAACTGATCAGCTTTTGCAAGTTAGCACTAATAGTCTCATCCCGACTCCAATCTATCTCCCCTCCACCACCACCACCTCCCCCCCCCACTACCCCCATAACATCAACCCATCCTCCCTCCCTCCCTCCCCCCCTCGCCCCCTTCTACCCCCCTTTCAACCCCACCTCCCCTCCCACCCCCCTCTAACATAACCCCTCCCACCCCCACACCCAAAAGAAGAGTGAAGAGAGGGAAATTGAAAAGATTATCTCTTTTTCGCAGTGGTCCCTCCACCCTCCCCATCTCCCACGGCATCCTCCGCAGTCCACCTTGGCTTTAAAGATGATGCAACCCCCCCCCACCCCCACCCTTCCAATTTTGGAACCCCCCACCCCTCCCCCCCCTCACTCCCGCCCCCTTCTTTTGAGACCTGGCTTTTTTTCCCGATATCCTCTTCGTGATTCTTAAATTCACTCCTTTTCCAGACCCGATTGTCTCAGATTAATTTTGTTTAGATGACTTAAAAGGGGGGGTTCCAATGTCCCCACGTTTGCATGCACATGCATGGTTAAGCTCATATAGTTTGTTTTGTGGCTAGCTATAGCTTTAGGACAGAAATATTGTTGTTGGTGTCAATCACCCTAGTCATGCATGCTGTTGTGTTTGTTATACAGTGATTTTGCAGCTCTAGAGACAGCTGCTGTGTACCCCCCCCCCCCCCTTTAAGACCCCTCTTTTGTTTAGATTGTCTGTTCATAACCTGTGTAAATGTACCCCCATTTTAAGACTCCATCCTTTTTACATTTAGTCAAGTTTTGACTAAATGTTTTAACATAGAGGGGGAATCGAGACGAGGGTCGTGGTGTATGTGTGTGTGTGTGCGTGTGTATGTCTGTGTGTGTGTGTAGAGCGATTCAGACTAAACTACTGGACCGATCTTTATGAAATTTGACATGAGAGTTTCTGGGAATGATATCCCCGGACGTTTTTTTCTTTTTTTCGATAAATGTCTTTGATGACGTCATATCCGACTTTTTGTAAAAGTTGAGGCGGCACTGTCACACCCTCATTTTTCAATCAAATTGATTGAAATTTTGGCCAAGCAATCTTCGACGAAGGCCGGACTTCGGTATTGCATTTCAGCTTGGTGGCTTAAAACTTAATTAATGACTTTGGTCATTAAAAATCTGAAAATTGTAAAAAAAAATTTGTTTTTAAAACGATCTAAATTTACGTTCATCTTATTCTTCATCATTTTCTGATTCCAAAAACATATAAATATGTTATATTCGGATTAAAAACAAGCTCTGAAAATTAAAAATATAAAAATTATTATTAAAATAAAATTTTTGAAATCGATTTAAGGCCAAAAAAAAAAAATTGTCTGTTTAGGATAACCCGACCGACCCTATCGATTTGGCGCCGACCCAAAAACTTTTTTTTGATTTAAAAAACAAAAACAAAAAAAAGAGGTAAAAATGCTAAAAAGAGACATTTGGCGTTTCTTTCTCTCCCTTTCTCTCTGTTTTATTTATACGTTAGTTTTGAAACATGTATTCATCAAATATAAGAAGTGAATTTACACACACACACAAAACAAAACAAAACAAACAAAAAAAACTACCTACCTACCGACCCTACTTTTTTTGGTCATGTTACCCTAAACAGACAATTTTTTTTTTTGGCCTAAGAACAATTTCATCTTATTCCTTGTGGGTTCCTGATTCCAAAAACATATAGATGTGATATGTTTGGATTAAAAACACGCTCAGAAAGTTAAAAAGAATAGAGATAAAGAAAAGCGTGCTATCCTTCTCAGCGCAACTACTACCCCGCTCTTCTTGTCAATTTCACTGCCTTTGCATCGAGCGGTGGACTGACGATGCTACGAGTATACGCTCTTGCTGTAAAAATGCAGTGAGTTGAGTTTCATTCTGTTAGTTCGACAGCTTGACTAAATGTTGTAATTTCGCCTTACGCGACTTGTTAAGACCTGCATTTGTCAGATGTCAGAGGTGTTACAGGGTGTTCCACTGTGGCTGTTCTGTGCACAGAGCTAGTTTTGAGTGTGACAGTTTGTGACTGCAGCATATCCCGGTACAGCTATTATAAGGTGGACCTTCATGCTGGTGGATTGTGTATGTCTGTGTGCGTTTGAGAGTGACAGACAGACAGGCAGACAGGCAGACAGACAGAAAGACAGACAGACAGACAGACAGACAGACACAGAGAGAGAGAGAGAGAGAGAGAGAGAGAGAGAGAGAGAGAGAGAGAGAGAGAGAGAGAGAGAGAATGGGTGACAGAGAGACAGAGAGAGATCGAGTTTGTGTGTGTGTGTGTGTGTGTGTGTGTGTGTGTGTGTGTGTGTGTGTGAGAGAGAGAGAGAGAGAGAGATAGAGAGAGAGAGAGAGAGAGAGAGAGAGAGAGAGAGAAATCTCCTCAGGGAGACTGTGTGTGGGAGTGTGTGTATACAGGGAATTAAGGAGTGAGGGGGGGGGGGGGGGGGGGGGGGGGAGAGTGTGTTCATGACGAAACCATGACTGGGTTAGGGTACTCGTTATATAGGGGGATGAGGATGACAAAGGGAGAAGAAGAGAAGCTTAGCACAACGCATCACACGCTGCACATTTGATGTTTTGTAAGTTTGTTTGTATATAGACTAGCGCATTAACTTCTTGCTTCAGTAGCAAGATTGCATGTCATTTTGTTGTCTTAAAATCAATTTGTTCTAGCTATGTTGTTTGCATAACTCTTAATGTGGATTTTCAGAGATATAGCAGCTTTTTATGTTGTTTGTCCAGGTAAAATTTTAGCTTGATGTTAGACTTGCTTGCAGTATCATAAAAGCATCAGAGGTATTAGTATTAGACATGCTTGTATGTATTTCTTTTTCTGTGTTCAGTAATGTGTTTGAGGCAGTAGATCTTCCAATTTTAACCATGTTCATAGACAGTTCTTACCTTGATACAGCAAAGTCATTTATACGAACCAAAATGCTGCATCAAAAGTTTTGTTAATTAGTGACTGGAGTCATCAGTTGAAAGTAAACATGCAAAACATACATGATTAGACACACTGCTCCGACAGGCACAGTGCTTAACCTGCCATGGAAGGCCCCTCAGATGAAAGGCCACCTGTTCTCCCTTATTTATTATCTTGATCGCAATCTAACTGTCATGACAGACCACATGTCATGTAGGGGACATTTTTGTCTGGTCCCAAGGTGTTTCTTTCGTGTCATGTAGCGCGGCGGGCGGGGATGTAGCTCAGTCGGTAGCGCACTGGATTTGTATCCAGTTGGCCGCTGTCAGCGTGAGTTCGTCCCACGTTCGGCAAGAGATTTATTTCTCAGAGTCAACTTTGTGTGCAGACTCTCCTCGGTGTCTGAACACCCCCCGTGCGTACACGCAAGCACAAGACCAAGTGCGCACGAAACAGATCCTGTAATCCATGTCAGAGTTCGGTGGGTTATAGAAACACGAAAATACCCAGCATGCTTCCTCCGAAAACGGCGTATGGCTGCCTAAATGGCGGGGGTAAAAAACGGTCATACACGTAAAATTCCACTCGTGCAAAAAACACGAGTGTACGTGGGAGTTTCAGCCCACGAACGCAGAAGAAGAAGAAGATCAATGTGCAATGAACTCTTCTCGGTTGGTGGATCTCACAACAACAAAACACGTCCTCTCTCTCCTGTGTCCGGCAAAGTTCTCTTTCTCACATAGCATGTACAAACTCAATCAGAATTTAGCTAAAAAAACAGCTGGCATCCACTCAAAATCTTAGTAGCCTTTAGTACCACTGTGACGGGCGCTGTGGCGGGGTGGTAAGACGTCGGCCTCTTAATCGGAAGGTTGAGGGTTCGAATCCCGGCCGCGGCCTCCTGGTGGGTTAAGTGTGGAGATTTTTCCGATCTCCCAGGTCAACTTATGTGCAGACCTGCTTAGTGGCTTATCGCCCTTCGTGTGTACACGCAAGCACAAGACCAAGTGCGCACGGAAAAGATCCTGTAATCCATGTCAGAGTTCGGTGGGTTACAGAAACACAAAAATACCCAGCATGCTTCCTCCGAAAGCGGCGTATGGCTGCCTTAATGGCGGGGTAGAAACGGTCATACACGTAAAATTCCACGTTAGTATAACCATTAGTGCCACTGTACATGTATGTTATAATGTGCGACGCTGTTGGATGACTGTGGAGTTGATGTGTGTGCCATTGGTGTGTGCAGAGCCTTGTCTGAACGTGCACCTCCATGACATCGTGTCGGGCAAATACAAGAACGCTGCCTTCGCCAAGTACGAGGCGCACAGAGAGAACGGCAAGGGGGAGTGGATCAGAGAAGGTTGGTGGGGCATTCTTTGTTCACTTTCATCACTGTGAGTGTGTGTGTGTGTGTGTGTGTGTGTGTGTGTGTGTGTGTGTGTGTGTGTGTGTGTGTGTGTGTGTGTGTGTGTGATTTGATCCTGGATAATTGCAGTTTTGGTTCTTCTCCACAGTGCGGTACTCACAGTACCTGGAGTGTTTTATCAGCTGTGCCACCACCACCACCAACGCTGTGGTCATCGGCTGGATGGAAAAACACACCAGTGTCAATCAAAACGTGGCTACTTCCAAGTGCGTTCCTGTGTGTGTGTGTGTGTGTGTGTGTGTGTGTGTGTGTGTGTGTTGGTGTGGTGGGGGAATGGATAGGTGTGTGTGTGGGTGGGTGTGTGCGTGTGTGTTTGTATGGGTGTGTGTTGGTGTGCGCATGTTAGTATGTGTGTGTTTGTGGGTGGGTGATAGTGGGTATGGGTGGATGGGCGAACGCAACAGTGTCAATCAAAACATGGCTACTTCAAAGTGTGTTTCTGTCTGTGTGTGTGTGGGTGGGAAGTAGATGGATGTGTGTGTGTGGGGGATTGGTGTGCGTTTATGGGTGTTAATGGGTGGATGGAAATACAACACACCAATTTCAATCAGACCTTGGCTACTTAAAAGTATGTAAGTGTGTGTGCTTGCGTGCTGCATACATATGTGAGTGTGTTTGTGTGTGCTTACCTGTGAACATGCCTGCATACATGTGTGTGTGTGTGTGTGTGTGTGTGTGTGTGTGTGTGTGTGTGTGTAAGCTTTGTATTCATACCTCTCTTTTTTGTGTTCTCTTTTCTGCTGCCCATAAATGTTAAATCTCACAAGTGTTTTCAATGTTTCTGACATTTAAAATCAATTCTATCACTTGCAACGGCATATCCAAGTAATGGTTCTCTTTATTTGTGATGATCTTGGCATCTTCCAAGAAATCACTTTGACTGCATGTGCATCATACAGTGTACTTTATTATAGAACTAAGAAGGCAAACTTCCATTTATTGTCACAACAGTGCATTTGCAGGAAAGAAATGTGAAGCTCATCATGTGTATTTCTGATACAGGGGGAAGCAACCTGAAAAGAAAGGGATCCAGAGAAAGTGAGTACACCATTATCCTTCAAATGGAATATGGCCTGAATATATCATGGGTGCTGTGCCGTAGCTGATTTGTTTTACAGACCATGTATGTGGGAGTGCTTGGAAAAAGGCAGTTTTTAAGTTGCACCACACACTTTTTAATTTTTTACTAAGAAGGCAGTTCAAAAGGGCAGATTTGTCCATTTTGAGAGTTGTGGATATGAAATATGTTTACAAAGTACAAAAGCATAACCAGTTATTTTCTAAAGACTCTGACAGTTTCTGTAGATCTGATATTTTCCCAAGTTGAATTCCCACAAAGCTGGGCCGGGGTGTCGCTGTGCATTCTGAAGCTTGAAATCGTCAAACTAAGACAGAACGTTCCTCCGAAAACGGCGTAGCGGGGTAAAAAACGGTCATACACGTAAAATTCCACTCGTGTAAAAAACACGAGTGTACGTGGGAGTTTCAGCCCACGAACGCAGAAGAAGAAGAAGACAGAACAGAATGAATCTGGGTTTTTTGTAAGCTACGAAACATCCTTTGCTCTAGTTCATGACTTTAAAAAAACTAATTTTGTCCATAACATTCGTGAGTGCTCCTGTTCCTCATACACACAGCTGTCTCATAATTTTTATATTATTGACAGTGCCACGGGGTAACAATTGGTGAGAAGAGGCTACCCTGATATGTGTGTGTGTGTGGTGGGGGGGGGGGGGGGCAGGATGGGGATGGGGGAAAGGAAGTTGAGTTCTCATAATGATCTGAACATGTCCAGCTTTTTAAGTACCAAGCTCGTTCAAAAAGCAGCTGAAGATTTGTTATTTTTTGAAACATTCAAATGTTTTTTTAATGTGAACTTCAGTTTAAAATTGTGTTGCTTTGGACAATATGTTGTTGTTGTATGAGAGCGGGGATATAGCTCAGTTGGTAGCGCGCTGGATTTGTATTCAGTTGGCCGCTGTCAGCGTGAGTTCGATCCCAGGTTCGGCGGAAATTTATTTCAGAGTCAACTTTGTGTGCAGACTCTCTTCGGTGTCCGAACTCCCCCCCGTGTACACTACATTGGGTGTGCACGTTAAAGATCCCACGATTGACAAAAGGGTCTTTCCTGGCAAAATTGCTTAGGCACAGTTTATAATTGTCTACCTATACCCGTGTGACTTGGAATAATAGGCCGTGAAAGGTAAATATGCGCCGAAATGGCTGCAATTACTGGCCGTATAAAATTTCATCTCACACGGCATCACTGCAGAGCGCCTAGAACTGTACCCACGGAATATGCGCGATATAAGCCTCATTGATTGATTGATTGAGAGCTGTAAAGAAGTGTATTTTGAAGAGGAAGTTTGGTTGTTCTGTTGTGTAGGTTTGAATTCAGCGTGGCCCAGGGTGTTAATTCATTTGACTACAATGATCACTTGAATCTTATCGGTGAGTTGTGTTTCTGTGTTATGTGTGAGTGTGGGTGAATTATAGGCTGTTTATATATGTGTGTGTGTGTGTGTGTGTGTGTGTGTGTGTGTGTGTGTGTGTGTGTGTGTGAGGGTTTGAGAGGGTGTATTTGTATGTGTGTGTGGTGGGGGGGGTGTGCATTTGTGAATGTGTGTGTGGGGGTTTGAGAGAGTGTGTTTGTATGTGTGTGTGTGTGTGGGGGGGGTGCGCATGTGTGTTTGCGTTAGGGTGCATGTGTGTGTGCCTGCCTGCCTGCTTGCCCACCTGTCTGTCTGTCTGTCTGTCTGTCTGTGTATGCAATTGCAAGTATGTGTGTGTGTGTATGAATGCATACATGTATGTGTGTGCTTGTCTGTGTAAGTGATTTCTATTTTTAACTTTGAGGATGCAGTATACCCTCAAAAGACTAACATCTGTAAGTTTCTCATTATACTCTCATAGCGCTAAATAAAACAAGAAATGAATAATTGTAATCTAATTTGACAACAACATCTTTGTGCAGCGACGGCTGGGGTGAACAACCATGTGTGTCTCTGGAACCCCTACGTTGTCTTCAAGCCAAATGGGGTGAGTTGATATGCGTTTGTGTGAGTGTGTCTGTGTGTGCCCATATGCTTGTGTGTGTGCATGCATGTGTTTGTGTGTGTGTGTGTGTGTGTGTGTCTGTGTGTGCCCATATGCTTGTGTGTGTGCATGCATGTGTTTGTGTGTGTGTGTGTGTGTGTGTGTGTGTGTGTGTGTGTGTGTGTGTGTGTGTGTGTGTGTGTGTGTGTACACATGCGTGTCTCTAAATCTGTGCGAGTGTTTGTCTGTAGCTGTGTCTGTCTGTCAGTGTCTCTTTGTCTGTGTTTGTGTATTTTATGTCTCAGGGATTACAGAACTATGCAAAACAGGAACGAAACAAAGAAATACTTTAACTAAATATAGGGGGAAAGAAAAGACAAAATGCATGTGCATTCACACACACATACACACACACACACACACACACACACACACACACACACACACACACACACACACACACACACACACACACACACACACACAGGCGCGCGTGTGTGCACAAACACGCCGAACCGATGCAAAATGTAAAAAGCAGACAACTATACATTACTTACCTGTCTCTTACCTCTACCCCATACCTGTCTTCCAGGTGTTGCGGGGTCACATGACCAGTGTGATCCAGGTGCAGTTCATCAAGAATCGCGGGCAGCTCATCAGCTTCTCCAAGGACAAGGTGCTGCGTATCTGGGACGTCCAGCTGCAGGTCTGCATCCAGAGACTGGCCGGCATCTTCCCCAAGGGACCTGAAGGTATGGGGGAAGGTGTGGGGGGGGGGGGGGGGGGGGGGAAGGGAGAGAGGTTGTGGGGTGGGGGAGGGAAGGGAGAGGGGGTGGTGAAAGCACGGGGACGTCCAGCTGCAGGTCTGCATCCAGAGACTGGCCGGCATCTTCCCCAATGGGCCTGAAGGTGAGGGGGAGGAAATGGAGGGGGGGGGGGGGGGAAGAGGGAGGGGAGAGGCGGTGGTGGAAGGGGTTGGGGGCATCCAGCTCCAAGTCTGCACCCAGAGATCTGCAGGAATGCATGTTTCTCAAGGGACCTGAAGGTGAGGGGGGAGGGGGAGGGAAGCTGGGGATTAGGGAAGGGAGTTGGATACAAGTCCAAATCTGCAACCAGAGGCTTAAGCCGGCATGTTCCCCAAGGGACCTGGAGGTAAGGAGGAGGGAAGGGTAAAGAGTGAGGGGGGTTGGGGGTGAGAGAGGGAGGTTGGGTGTTTGGGAGGAGGGAAGGGAGAGGGGGTGGAGGAAGAAGGGGGGTTGTACAGCTCCAAGTCTGCATCCAGAGACTGGCTGGTATGTTCCCAAAAGGGACCTGAAGGTAAGGGGGTGGTAGGGGGGGGGGGGGGGATACAAGTCCAAATCTGCAACCAGAGGCTAGCCGGCAGGTTCCCTAAGGGACCTGAAGGTAAAGGGTCAGGGGGGATGGGGTGTGTTGGTTGGGAGTGTAGGGTGCATGGAATGGCAGGTTTTTTGTGGCTGGGGAGAGAAGGGATGAGTATGGCATGTTTTCTAAGGGGCTTGAAGATCTATGGGCGTGTGTGTGTCTGTGTGTGTGTGAGGGGGGCGCAAGAGGGTAGATAGTGAGGTGTGGAATCGGGGGATGTCCAGAGACTCACCGTCATGTTCCTCAGGGTGTGTGTGTGATTTACACTAACCCAAGTGCAGTTAAATATTATCATTCTATTAAAACATGACAAACCCTAACCCTAACTTTGGCTCAAAGCTTGAATCATGAAGTGAGATGACTCAGAGGAGAGCACGACTAACACAGGAGTGGGTAATGCAGTCTGATCCTATTGTTTCCACAGTGTACAGTACGCTGTTCTACGATGAGGGGAAAGATCGTCAGGGCCAGGAACGCAATCGGCTCTTCATCACCTTCAACTATCAGATCACCGTCCTTGACATGAAGACGGAGGTCAAGGATCGCATCATGAGTCACGAGAAGCCCGTTGTCTCGGGGCTGTACAACAACGTGTACAACCAGGTGGGTGCAGGGAGACTGGATCCCTGGTGTGACTTAATGTCAATAATGATCCCTGGTGTGACTTAATGTCAATAATGATCCCTGGTGTGACAATGTCAATAATGATCCCTGGTGTGACAATGTCAATAATGATCCCTGGTGTGACAATGTCAATAATGATCCCTGGTGTGACTTAATGTCAATAATGATCCCTGGTGTGACTTAATGTCAATAATGATCCCTGGTGTGACAATGTCAATAATGATCCCTGGTGTGACAATGTCAATAATGATCCCTGGTGTGACAATGTCAATAATGATCCCTGGTGTGACAATGTCAATAATGATCCCTGGTGTGACAATGTCAATGATGATCCCTGGTGTGACAATGTCAATAATGATCCCTGGTGTGACTTAATGTCAATAATGATCCCTGGTGTGACAATGTCAATAATGATCCCTGGTGTGACAATGTCAATAATGATCCCTGGTGTGACAATGTCAATAATGATCCCTGGTGTGACAATGTCAATAATGATCCCTGGTGTGACAATGTCAATAATGATCCCTGGTGTGACAATGTCAATAATGATCCCTGGTGTGACAATGTCAATAATGATCCCTGGTGTGACAATGTCAATAATGATCCCTGGTGTGACAATGTCAATAATGATCCCTGGTGTGACAATGTCAATAATGATCCCTGGTGTGACAATGTCAATAATGATCCCTGGTGTGACAATGTCAATAATGATCCCTGGTGTGACAATGTCAATAATGATCCCTGGTGTGACAATGTCAATAATGATCCCTGGTGTGACAATGTCAATAATGATCCCTGGTGTGACAATGTCAATAATGATCCCTGGTGTGACAATGTCAATAATGATCCCTGGTGTGACAATGTCAATAATGATCCCTGGTGTGACAATGTCAATAATGATCCCTGGTGTGACAATGTCAATAATGATCCCTGGTGTGACAATGTCAATGATGATCCCTGGTGTGACAATGTCAATAATGATCCCTGGTGTGACAATGTCAATAATGATCCCTGGTGTGACAATGTCAATAATGATCCCTGGTGTGACAATGTCAATAATGATCCCTGGTGTGACAATGTCAATAATGATCCCTGGTGTGACAATGTCAATAATGATCCCTGGTGTGACAATGTCAATAATGATCCCTGGTGTGACTTAATGTCAATAATGATCCCTGGTGTGACTTAATGTCAATAATGATCCCTGGTGTGACAATGTCAATAATGATCCCTGGTGTGACTTAATGTCAATAATGATCCCTGGTGTGACTTAATGTCAATAATGATCCCTGGTGTGACAATGTCAATAATGATCCCTGGTGTGACTTAATGTCAATAATGATCCCTGGTGTGACAATGTCAATAATGATCCCTGGTGTGACAATGTCAATAATGATCCCTGGTGTGACAATGTCAATAATGATCCCTGGTGTGACTTAATGTCAATAATGATCCCTGGTGTGACTTAATGTCAATAATGATCCCTGGTGTGACAATGTCAATAATGATCCCTGGTGTGACAATGTCAATGATGATCCCTGGTGTGACAATGTCAATAATGATCCCTGGTGTGACAATGTCAATAATGATCCCTGGTGTGACTTAATGTCAATAATGATCCCTGGTGTGACAATGTCAATAATGATCCCTGGTGTGACAATGTCAATGATGATCCCTGGTGTGACAATGTCAATAATGATCCCTGGTGTGACAATGTCAATAATGATCCCTGGTGTGACAATGTCAATAATGATCCCTGGTGTGACAATGTCAATGATGATCCCTGGTGTGACAATGTCAATAATGATCCCTGGTGTGACTTAATGTCAATAATGATCCCTGGTGTGACAATGTCAATAATGATCCCTGGTGTGACAATGTCAATAATGATCCCTGGTGTGACAATGTCAATAATGATCCCTGGTGTGACAATGTCAATAATGATCCCTGGTGTGACAATGTCAATAATGATCCCTGGTGTGACAATGTCAATAATGATCCCTGGTGTGACAATGTCAATAATGATCCCTGGTGTGACTTAATGTCAATAATGATCCCTGGTGTGACTTAATGTCAATAATGATCCCTGGTGTGACAATGTCAATAATGATCCCTGGTGTGACAATGTCAATGATGATCCCTGGTGTGACAATGTCAATAATGATCCCTGGTGTGACAATGTCAATAATGATCCCTGGTGTGACTTAATGTCAATAATGATCCCTGGTGTGACAATGTCAATAATGATCCCTGGTGTGACAATGTCAATGATGATCCCTGGTGTGACAATGTCAATAATGATCCCTGGTGTGACAATGTCAATAATGATCCCTGGTGTGACAATGTCAATAATGATCCCTGGTGTGACAATGTCAATGATGATCCCTGGTGTGACAATGTCAATAATGATCCCTGGTGTGACTTAATGTCAATAATGATCCCTGGTGTGACTTAATGTCAATAATGATCCCTGGTGTGACAATGTCAATAATGATCCCTGGTGTGACAATGTCAATAATGATCCCTGGTGTGACAATGTCAATAATGACGACCGTTGAGACTACAGTGGAACCCCCTTTTAAGACCTCCAAACAGTGGAGAAAATCGGGTTTTAAAAAGGAGGGAATCTTAAAATGCGGGTATATTTACAGAGGTTATGAACAGAAAATCCGAAAAAGCAAGGTTTAAAAAAAAAGGGGGGGGGGGGGAGGTTTCACTGTATTGCCAAATGTACACTTCATTATTTCTTTGTGTTTAAACACGCACGCAGGGACGCGCACACACGTACACACACACACACGCACACACTGACACACACACACACACACTAAAGTATGTGTACACACAACATTTAGTGTATATTTGTGTTTTTGAGAATTGCAATGATTGATCAGGAAAATCCTTTGAATGTATTTCTGACATAACAAAAAGAAACACCTCGTACAGTATTTTCTATCTTTAAAATGAAATGAACATACAAACAAATGAATGAAGCAAAACACAACAACAGGAAAACAGGCTGAAAAATGTAATCTTCATGAAAGATCTAAGCCTTTGTTAATGGAGGTAAATTTAAATTTGGACTTGAAGATTGTGTTACTGTTTGGGAGTCGGAACCGAGTTTAAAACTTTGTGGGTCATTTTGGAATTCGGTCTCTCAGTGACTTGACCTTGACCTTGGTACAGGTGGTGAGCGTGTGTCAGGCGGGGACGCTGGTGATGTGGATAGTGGACTCGGGTCAAAAGGTCAAGCAGTTCAACCAGGTGCACGGCAACTCCGAGGTCACCTGTCTCGCTCAGGACCAGAGTCAGACGCGCCTCTACACCGGCAGCACCGACGGCACTGTCAAGGTCAGTTCAAGATCCAGGTGGTTTTAAAGGTCATGTGTGTTTGTCTGTATGTCTGCCCGTGTCTTTATGAGTGTGTGTGTGTGTGTCTGTTTTTCTGTCTGTCTTTGTGTGCGTGTGTGTGTGTGCATGTGTGAAGATTGCTGTCTGAGGGACAGAAAAAGTAACTGCATGTGTGACGTGAGTGTTCATTAGAAAATGAGCTTGCCTTTAGCGATGAACACATTCACAAGTGTGTAAAGATGACGCAGAAGTCACACGGGCAGGGAAATAGCTCAGTCAGTAGCAGCGCTGGCCTCAATCCCAGTTGCCTATCGCAATTGGCGTGGTTTCGATCCCCACGTTCGACAAGGGATTTATTTCCCTTAGGCAACTTCGTGCAGACTCTCCTTAATTGGTGTCTGAACACCCCCATATGCTCGCATGCACACGATACAGAACCAAATGTGACAGGGAGACTACCGTCTCCCTTCACAGCAGACTCTGCAGAGTTGTTCACCTTTGAAGTAGGCAACACCTGTGGATTGTAGAGTTCTGTTTGTGCGAGGGGGCTGGCGGCTTTTGTCTCTCTGTATGTTCATGGATTCCTTTGCGAATGCATAACAGTTTTTATAGGGCTTAGAAATAAGCTCTAAAATTCTCAATCCTGTTTGATTGGACTTCGCCTCCAAAGGTGATTGTGGTGTTTCGGCACTCGGTTACACAAAGTTCACAGCGAAAGTCTCAGGGCTTGGAAACATCAATATACGCATGCAGGAAAAAGCTAAAAGATGGGTAGCGCCGTACGGAATGGCAGCTTGCTTTCCCCAGAGAGAAAGCAACGGGAATTTCCATGAGGGTAATTAACCTGACAGGATTATATCCTGATCCTCATCCTTGTCATCATTGCTTACCTTGCAGGTGTGGGATTTCAACGGTCACTGCTACCACTCCCTGGAGTGCTCGGGGGGACAGCCGGCTGACATCGGGCAGATCCTGGTCCTCAAGCGAAGCATTCTGGTCGTGGGATGGGCCAAGTGAGTACATTAGTACAGTGGAACCCTCCTGTTAAGACCTCAACAGGGCGGGGATGTAGCTCAGTCGGTAGCGCGCTGGATTTGTATCCAGTTGGCTGCTGTCAGCGTGAGTTCGTCCCCACGTTCGGTGAGAGATTTATTTCTCAGAGTCAACTTTGTGTGCAGACTCTCCTCGGTGTCCGAACACCCCCGTGTGTACACGCAAGCACAAGACCAAGTGCGCACGAAAAAGATCCTGTAATCCATGTCAGAGTTCGGTGGATTATAGAAACACGAAAATACCCAGCATGCTTCCTCCGAAAACGGCGTATGGCTGCCTAAATGGCGGGGTAAAAAACGGTCATACACGTAAAATTCCACTCGTGCAAAGAACACGAGTGTACGTGGGAGTTTCAGCCCACGAACGCAGAAGAAGAAGAAGACCTCAACAAATCTGAGAAAATCAGGTCTTAAAAAGGAGGGAGTCTTAAAATGGGGGTAAACTGACAGAGGTTATGAACAGAAAGTCAGAGAAAACAGGGTTTTAAAAAAAAAATTCTTGCGCCAGATGTGCCTTTCCCAAGGTGTGTTGTACTGTGAAACAAAGAGACGCAAGTCTGTATTTTGTCATATTGTCAGCAGCTCCGTGTTAAAAACTCTGCTCACTCTGTCACCAAAAAAAAACCCATTGCAACAAGTGTTTTGAGTCTCACAAGATGTTGCCTTATAGTTTCCACTTTGTTTGGTCAGAAAAACAAGAAACATTTAGTTTGAAAATATTTATAAAAGTAATGAAAAGAAAATGTTTAAAAAATAAAATTCACCTCAATAGTTTATCTATCCTTGTTTTGCGTACATTAGTTTTTCTTCTTTTTTTGTTTGTTTGGCGCACAGTGTTGAGTAACGGGCGTGTCATGATTTACAGGTACATAGCTGTATTGTTTGTTTGTTTGGCGCACAGTGTTGAGTAACGGGCGTGTCATGATTTACAGGTACATAGCTGTATTGTTTGTTTGTTTGGCGCACAGTGTTGAGTAACGGGCGTGTCATGATTTACAGGTACATAGCTGTATTGTTTGTTTGTTTGGCGCACAGTGTTGAGTAACGGGCGTGTCATGATTTACAGGTACATAGCTGTATTGTTTGTTTGTTTGGCGCACAGTGTTGAGTAACGGGCGTGTCATGATTTACAGGTACATAGCTGTATTGTTTGTTTGTTTGGCGCACAGTGTTGAGTAACGGGCGTGTCATGATTTACAGGTACATAGCTGTATTGTTTGTTTGTTTGGCGCACAGTGTTGAGTAACGGGCGTGTCATGATTTACAGGTACATAGCTGTATTGTTTGTTTGTTTGGCGCACAGTGTTGAGTAACGGGCGTGTCATGATTTACAGGTACATAGCTGTATTGTTTGTTTGTTTGGCGCACAGTGTTGAGTAACGGGCGTGTCATGATTTACAGGTACATAGCTGTATTGTTTGTTTGTTTGGCGCACAGTGTTGAGTAACGGGCGTGTCATGATTTACAGGTACATAGCTGTATTGTTTGTTTGTTTGGCGCACAGTGTTGAGTAACGGACGTGTCATGATTTACAGGTACATAGCTGTATTCAGGAACAGCGCCTTGAGAGAATTTCACGTTCAGCCTGCAGACTGGAAGGGAGGACAGGTGAGACCCCCCCTCCCTTCACACACACGCCATATTCTTTATAAAAGATTGTAGTACCATGATTACATAAGTTTGTCTGTGCCCTTGTGAGTGTGAGAGAGAGAGAGAGAGTGTGTGTGTGTGTGTGTGTGTGTGTGTGTGTGTGTGTGTGTGTGTGTGTAAAAATGCCCAGTTTTCACCCACTGTACAAACCTCATTGCTTATCTTGAAGTGTGGACAAAATGAAAATGCCCAGTTTTCACCCAAATCAGAAGCCTACATTTTTATGGCAGTCAAATTATTCTGAAATGTTGTTGTTGTGTTGTTGTTGTTGTTGTTGTTGTTGTTGTTGTTGTTGTTGTTGTTGTTGTTGTTGTTGAGCTTACCTGGGCTTAACACTTGAGGCCGCTCGTTAATTACAGAGAAGCTATTTACTCAATTACAGAGAAGCTATTTACTCTGTCATCCAAATGGGAAGGTTATGTTATACATTGTACAACGCTTTTCAATCTCCCATGATACAGGCAGCTTTACTCCCATTTTTTCCCTTTTTTTCCTGTTTTTGATTTAGCCTCAGTGTGACAGGGTGACGCAGTAGTCCCCCTCTTGTCACAGGCAGTGACAGGCAGGCCACTCAAAACCATCACCTTTCATTTCTTTCTCCCCTTTTTTCTTCATCTTCAAGTGTTGTTACGTTAAGACATAGGACATCAATTATTGTCCGCACAACAATGCATGAGTCAAAAAACAAGAAAGGTATGTTATTGGAAAGGTTTAATTCGGCGGGGATGTAGCTCAGTCGGTAGCGCGCTGGATTTGTATCCAGTTGGCCGCTGTCAGCGTGAGTTTGTCCCCACGTTCGGCGAGAGATTTATTTCTCAGAGTCAACTTTGTGTGCAGACTCTCCTTGGTGTCCGAACACCCCCCGTGTGTACACGCAAGCACAAGACCAAGTGCGCACGAAAAAGATCCTGTAATCCGTGTCAGAGTACGGTGGGTTATAGAAAAATGAAATTACCCAGCATGCTTCCTCCGAAAACGGCGTATGGCTGCCTAAATGGCGGGGTAAAAAACGGTCATACACGTAAAATTCCACTCGTGCAAAAAACACGAGAGTACGTGGGAGTTTCAGCCCACGAACGCAGAAGAAGAAGAAGAAAGGTTTAATTCATGACAAAACAAAGCGTTACGTTTTTGTGTGACACAATGGATGGAAAAGTGTGGTTTGTTAAAATAACATTGACATACTGTGTGTTCAGGAGCATGCGGAGGACATCCTGTGTCTGGACTTCATGGGGCCAAACGCGCTGGCCAGCGGATCGTACGACGGGGAGATCGTCATCTGGAACACAAACTCCGAGCACGGCTCGCGACACATTGCCCAGCGGTCACGCCGTGGACTCAAATCACGCGGCAGGACTTTCTTGACCAGGGAGGTAAGTTGTCCCTATAAATTGCAGTACTGTGGAAAACCCCTTTGAAGACCACCCCCCCCCTCCCACCCCTGTCCCTCCTCATGCAGGTGTCAAGACAGGCACTCAGGCCATCTCTACACACACTCACCCTTCCACCACCGCTCCCACCATGCACTCACCCAATCCCACCCCAGGGGAAAAAAAAAAAAACCCAACCCCCACCCCAATCCTCCCTAAGAAAAGAAAAAAAAAACCACGTCCACATTCAATTAAAAACAGTAGTCAATCAATCAATATGAGGCTTATATCGCGCGTATTCCGTGTTAAAGCGCAGGGATTTATTTTTATTTTTAATTTTTTTAATTTTTAAAATTTATTTTTTATTTTTATGCAATTTATATTGCGCACATATTCAAGGCGCAGGGATTTATTTATGCCGTGTGAGATGGAATTTTTTTACACAATACATCACGCATTCACATCGGCCAGCAGATCGCAGCCATTTCGGCGCATATCCTACTTTTCACGGCCTATTATTCCAAGTCACACGGGTATTTTGGTGGACATTTTTATCTATGCCTATACAATTTTGCCAGGAAAGACCCTTTTGTCAATCGTGGGATCTTTAACGTGCACACCCCAATGTAGTGTACACGAAGTTTTTCGTCTCATCCGAAAGACTAGCACTTGAACCCACCACCTAGTAGTAAAGCAGTCCCTTGGTGACCACTTGCAGATGACCAGACAGGCCACTCAGTTTAACCTGGCCAACCTGGACACTTCGCTGCCTGCTGACCCAGGGGCCACCACCTTGCCCAAAGATGACCCGCGGTCAGCCAAGTCTCGCGCCAGTCGCATCAGCAAGGGCAGTGGAGATGACCAGGTGACTTGCTTCACTCTCTGCTCTTTGACCGCTCGGTTTGGTCATTTGCTACACCCCTTTGTAAATGGGAAGCGTTTGTTTGTTTGTTTTTATTATTTTTTGTTTTTTTGTGGTTTGTTTGTTTGTTTGTTGGTTTGTCTTTCTGTGTGCACTTAGATCTGTGATGAAATTTGGTGTGTATCTTGGTAGTGGGGAACACCCAGTCATAGCTAATGATACTACTAATAAAATGTTATCTTATATAGCGCTATTCACCACTAGACAGAAGTCTCATGGCGCTTTACAAAAAGCATTGGGCATTCAAATTCAACATTTCACGCATGAAGACGTCAGGCATATTACACATCACTGAAACATTTTTTACAGTAAACATTAATTTACTAACACAAGAGGGAATATGCAAAGGTGAATTATATTCGGAAAGAACTATGTTCAGGAATCTTTGGAATGGTCGTTAAAGGCTTATGGAGTAGTGGTCACCAGGACCGGTTGGACTGGACATGTCCTGCTGGAAATTAGACATAGAGGAAGGGTGGCATGTTTCCGACCTTGACCTTTTACCTATCACAAAAGAGTGTCTGACCTTGACCTTGACCTTGGTCCAGAACGAGTTCAGCTGGGCGGTGGTGAAGCTGGTGTACCTAGAGGCTCGGCGTGGCAACTCAGCAGGGGGCGGTGCGAACCTGGTGTCGTGCGGTGGCAATGGATGGGTTCGATTCTGGAACACTTTCCACAGCGTCCTGCTGGCCGAATTTGTTGCCCACCAACACGGTGAGTTACCAATGTTAACATATGTGTAATTGTTCGTGGAATGAAAGAACTAATGGAACACTTGTTGGCCAAGTTCGTCGCCCACCAAAGTGGTGAGTTCACAATGTTATAGGTACAGTGGTACCTCTCTTCACGACCCCTCTCTTTTATGGGTCCCTCAATATTACGACCGACTTTTCTCTGACGGATTTTTTCTCCTTCTTTGTCTTAGTATTTCTCACCTCCATATTACGTCCCCCTCTCTCATACGACCGTCCATACGTGGACTTATAACGACTTTTCCCAATATTATCACGGGTTTGGTTTATATCTCCAGTCGAGTCAGTACGCAATACGGACACAAACACGTGCTGAAATCCTGTACATGTAGAACATCACTTCGGCACGCAAACGGCTGAAGCCATGGTTTTTCATTTCTAATCCAGGTCATTACTTTATTTTGACTAGATAAAGGTCAGTTGCCAGATATCTGCTTCATTTTGCAAGGAACTGTGCAGGAATTCCTACCTTATAAACGGCAAAGTTACAGAAATGTCATGAAAGTAATCCGCAGATCGAACCAAAACCGAAAGTTGTGGTGACGTCATGACATTTTGCGATGTACGTCAACAAAGCTCGTGCACATGTGGTCTGTCTTGCTAAAAACAATGGCTGACGAACATGTTTTTTTGTTTTCCCCGATCCGTGGCCGAGTGACGCGATTTAGAACCACGCGTTCGTTTGAATCAATAAACTCTCCTCAGGCAGTGAAGTTTGAAGGTGTCAGTAGTGTTGTCTCCTAAATTGCTCAACACTGTGGACAGTCTGGAGTGCAGTTATGTCCCGTGAGTGAGCGAGTCAAAGTTTTATCGTGAAAACTGACGCTTTTCGCTACAATTTTACATCAGTTTCAACACACTGTCACGGTTTTTAACGTCTGCAAAGGCTTACAAGTTTTTGAAACAAGCGTTTGGGACACTTCTTTGTTTTTAACCAAATCTCTGCATGACTATGATTAGAATCTTTCGGATGAGACGAAAACCCGAGGTCCCTTCGTGTACACTACATTGGGGTGTGCACGTTAAAGATCCCACGATTGACAAAAGGGTCTTTCCTGGCAAAATTGTATCGGCATAGATAAAAATGTCCACCAAAATACCCGTGTGACTTGGAATAATAAGCCGTGAAAAGTAGGATATGCGCCGAAATGGCTGCGATCTGCTGGCCGATGTGAATGCGTGATGCATTGTGTAAAAAAAATCCATCTCACACGGCATAAATAAATCCCTGTGCCTTGAATATGTGCGCGATATAAATTGCATTAAATTGAAAAAAAAAAAATCCCTGCGCTTAGAACTGTACCCACGGAATACGCGCGATATAAGCCTCATATTGATTGATTGATTGATTGATTGATTGATTGATTGATTGATTGATTGATTGATTGATTGATTGATTGATTGATTGATTGATTGATTGATTGATTGATTGATTGAGAATCTGGTATCGAGATCCATGTGCATGCTTTGGCAACGCATGCTTTCGTTCGACCTCAGCGTGTTTTAATTTGCAAACCCTTAACCCACGAGTAGTTACCGCAACACGGTGGCCTAGTGGTAAGGCGTCCGCCCAGTGAGCGGGAGGTCGTGGGTTCGAACCCCGGCCGGGTCATACCTAAGACTTTAAAATTGGCAATCTAGTGGCTGCTCCGCCTGGCGTCTGGCATTATGGAGTTAGTGCTAGGACTGGTTGGTCTGGTGTCAGAATAATGTGACTGGGTGAGACACGAAGCCTGTGCTGCGACTTCTGTCTTGTGTGTGGCGCACGTTAAATGTCAAAGCAGCACCGCCCTGATATCACCCTTCATGGTGGACTGGGCGTTAAGCAAACAAACAAACAAAAACCCACGAGTAGTTACGGGGCTTCATTAAACAAGCAAGACAACTATGTGTGGGTAAATAATTGAATAGAAAACTGTTTACCATAACCGTTTTAAGGAAAGAATAACATTACTTTGTGGGTGGCATCAATCAAAATGCCCATGTCATTCCTGATCATTGACGGACTCGGACATTAACCAATCCTCCATGTTACGACCCCTCCATATAACGACCGAATTTCGGTTACATTTTCAAAGTCGTTAAAGAGAGACTTCACAGTCCAGATGATGTGGGTCGTGTGTGACCCATACTTTCTAAAGAAGGATTCAACATAACAAGCATGACCAACATAATCCAAATAGGGATAAGCACAATACAATTTCGTGTTTAATTCCTTGTGGGTCATGGACAACCCACAACATCCACAGTGTTTAGTTCAATTACGTCAACATTTGTTTGTTTGTTTGTTTGTTTACACAGATAATTTAAAAAAAAAGTCCATGTGAAGCTTCTATGGTGTTTGAGGATTAAACGAAATGTCAATCAAAAACTTCCAGCAGTTTGAGAGATACAGACACTTGTGTGAGGCTCTGGGTCGTCCATGACCCAGGAAGCATGGTGATTTCTTAGGTTAACAGAATGAAAGCACTAATGGAACACTTGTTGGCTGAGTGCATTGCATTCCCTGTATACAGGAAAAACGCCTACAGGAAATGCCTTCAAACTAGTAAAGGGAATGCACCCAGTTTTGTCGACTTAGACCCCTTTTGCATGAATTACGGCTCATGTTGATATTCATTTTCTCAACATGTCTGTTATCATTTGCTAACAGTCAGCATATTAGAAGTAACTCATATTGTCATCATTTTTCAAGAGTTTTCATTCATAACCAGCTGGGTTACAAAAAAAATGTTTGTATGTGACAAATCGAGGAGGCCTTGCGACCTTGGTCGATATAAATGACATGCTCCCCCCTCCGACCAACAAAAAAAGTTGGTCTGACGACAAGCCACCAAACATCTTATAATCTGACTGTGAATGTATGGTGCAGCGGGCAGCATCATCATGGCGTCGGACAAAATGAACCAGTACCTGGTCACAGCCGACGTGGACGGCTCGGTCAAGGTCTGGAACATTCTGGAGTATGCAACGTCCCACGTGGATGAGCCCATCACTGATCTGCCACGTGAGTTGTTTTCTCTCTTCCTCTCCGTCTCCCTCCCCCTCTCCCTCCCCCCCCTCTCTCTCCCTTCTTTCTCTCCCTCTCTCTCTCCCTCTCTCTCTCCCTCTCTTTCCCTCTCTCTCTCTCTCATTCTCTCTCTCTCTGTCTGTCTGTCTGTCTCTCTTTGTTTCAGCGAGGGCTGGATGTAAAAAAGCAATATTCTTGCTTATCTATTACCCTCGATAAGATTTTGTCTTGTCTTGTCTTGTCTTGTCTCTCTCAGGCTGCTCGAGGCCTCTCTCTCTTTCCCTCTATCTCTCTAAGTAACAGATCTTATGTTTTGCCCTGGTAGCGTTGATGTCGCAGTTCCAACCACACCAGGACATGATCAACTCGCTAGAGGTCTTCGAACGAAACGAGCGACTGCTCATCGTCTCCGCTTCATCCGACTGCAGCGTGGCATTGTGGGATATCTACGGAAACAAGATTGGCATTTTTGGACAGGTATGCGTGCAGTTTGTTGTTTTCTTTTTGATGGAGAGAAAGAGATGCATCGAGGCAGAGAGAGGGGTGGGAAAGAGGAAACTGTGAGTGTGTATGCTTTGCTAGACCCAGAAAAAAGCCATCTTGGAGAGAGAGAGAGAGAAGGAGAGGGAGAGAGAGGGAGAGGGAGAGAGAGGGAGAGAGAAGGAGGATCATGGACAGAGATGAGAGATGTGTATTGGAAGAGGGGGAGGAGGGGTGTGATGGTGTATTCTCAGTAAAATAGGAGATTTTGAGTAGTGCATCAAGATTTGACAGTGTGCTTGTTTGCAGGCATATGTAAGCGTGTGTGTGAGAGAAAATGTAAGTTTTACGCCCTCACGGCAAAGCCATTAGGGGCATGTTACATGGCAAATGCCGGCTTTGTATGATATACTGTTCAAAAAAAGAAACGCATAGTTGCTACTTGCCAAATTTGTTTTATTTTTCGAAAAAATTTACAGAAATTCCAATATTTAGATTATTTGTTTGAAATTTGGTATGGACACAGTTGAATGCACACACAGTTCATTTGCATCTTCAAATCAATCAGTCAATCAATACGATTGGGTGCCGAGGCTGTCAAGTCAGTAGGGGGTGTGACTGCCTTGAGCAGCAACAACTGCCCGGCACCTTCTGGGCATGGACTGGATCAGATGCCGGATATCTTGCTGTGGGATGGTGTCCCACTCCTCCTGAAGTGCCTGCAATAGATCGCGGTGATTTGCCGGCGCTTCTTCTCGCCTGCGCACACGTCTGTCCAATTCATCCCAGAGGTGTTCTATCGGGTTCATGTCTGGCGACATGGATGGCCAGGGAAGCACCTGGACGTGGTGGTCGGTGAGGAACTGGGTGGTGAGTCGTGCTGTGTGCGGGCGAGCGTTGTCCTGCTGGAATATGGCATCCTGGTCAGCCAGAAGAGGAAGGGCGTGTGGGCGCAGAATTTCCTCCACGTATCGCTGGGCAGTTATGCGCCCTTGGACGTGCACCAGGGTGCTCCTTCCAGCGGTATTGATCGCCCCCCACACCATGACGCCTCCACCACCATGAACGGGTGCCTCATCCACACAGTTGGGCGCGTAACGTTCGTTTACTCTCCGGTAGACCCTCCTCCGACCATCATGTCGCTGGAGCAGGAAGTAGGACTCGTCGCTGAACCACACGTGTCTCCAGTGATTCCGGACGGTCCAGCGAAGGTGCTGGTTGCCCCACTGCACTCGGTTCTGGCGATGGCGGCGGGTGAGGACAGCTCCTCTGTGAGGTCTGCGAGCTCTCAAACCAGCTTCATGCAGGCGGTTCCGCACGGTCTGGTCCGATAATCGGTGTGGCCCGGGGAGAGCCTGGACAGAAGATGAGGCCGACAGGAAACGATTCCGGAGGTGGCGGAGCCGTATGAAGCGGTCGTGAGCAGCAGTTGTCGCCCTTGGTCTTCCCGCTCGTGGCAAGTCAGCAACGGAGCCAGTGGCTTGAAACCTGACCCACAGTCTACTGATGGTGCTCTGGGACACGTGGAAGTGCCTGGCGATTGCACTTTGACTTTGGCCTGCTTGTAAACGACCCAATGCAATTTGGCGGTCTTCTCTGCTCAATCGGGCCATCTTTCGTCGCTGAATTGTCGTCTGATTTCTTTGTGGCGAACAATCCGCTTTTATGGGTTTTGGAAGACATGGTGAGAGCTCAATATTCCCCGAGTTTCACGAGATTACACTGAAGCATGACGAGTGGTCATGCCAAATGAGCAATTTTGACATTGTAGCCACTGATAGCGCATGCGTCACGTGCAGAGCTCACTTGTGGCAATGGACGAAAGGTCGACGACCAGATAAACATTTTCTGCAGTTTGGTGGATATCCTTTTAAATTAACCAAATATTACAAGCTATGCGTTTCTTTTTTTGAATAGTATATAAGCGTGTGTGTATGTGTGTGTGTGTGTGTATGTATGCCTTTGTGCATGTATGCATTGCTTTGCATATTTTATAAAGGACCTTGGGCCTCTGGACATTTACTTAAAACTGTAATCAGTGCAAGTGAATTATGCTCTACCAGGGATGGCCAAATTGTCCGCCTGGTCGCCAGGGGCAAGTAAAAAGCGTCTATCAGCTGGCCAGTAAAAAAAATTGTCAAATGTGACCCTCCACCACGAAATGTGTTGCATGTCACCTCGATCGCGCGGTTCTGCGCTAGGCTTGATATAAGTCCGGAGAGTGTATGGTAACAGCATGATGATCACCTTAGTCACAGGCTTATAACTGAAACAGTTTTCGCTCTTTTCTAAAACGGTTTTCACCACTGGTTAGAGCATAAAAAACTCTTTAGGAAAATGTAAAAATATGAAACTCATGCAAAGGTGATATGCGACTCATTCCGTGGTGGAGGGTCACAAATGCAAAACAACTTTTGGTTGTCATATCGAATGTTTAAGTCATTGAAACACTTTACAATGCAGGAACTTCTGTAGTCTGCAAAATAACCATGAAAGTCATTAAATTACATTCTTATCCCAACTCACATCAAGCAATTTACTCCAGTTTAGTGCTAGGACGCTGAATAGCATCGCCTTGGTAACAAGGGGAGGTCACCCTAAAAAAGAGCTACCTTGACCCCTTATCATGACAAAGTCACGCGTGACTTCCTGACCTTGCCGCCATCTTTGAATCATTCACTCTCCAGCGATCTGTGTCTACAGACGTGTTTTGATTTTGCTCCGGCTTTCAGCCGGTTTGTCTGACTTCTGCCTTTGTCAGACCCTGCCTTGGTACTTGCACACGGTCCCTCTGCTCCTACTGTGTGTTTGGGTGAGCTTTTTTGTCGTTTGTTATCGTTTTGTGACTTAGGTTTGGTCGAATACTTAGCTTTGTTTACATTTTTTCCGTTCGCCATGTCGGATAAGGAAAGAATAAAAATGCTAAGTTGGTGGCCGAGCCTTCTCTCACAAAGAAGCCTTCTCGTAAGTCGTAGAGTTCGGCATGTTAACCTTTGATTAAAGTCACAGATCCTTGACTAAATCCTCGTTTGATGTGCGATAGACTTACCTAATTCTCCGGCTATGCCTAGTTTGCCTTCAGCTGCTTAACCGGTCTTGTCCGGTTCAGGCCCTGTTAGCGAGAAGCAGGATGTTTATGCTATTTTGCACTCCTTGAGTGCTTAGATATCCTCTCTTTCAGCCGAGTTTTCGTCTACCAAGGCTGAGATGTGTCTTTGCCTTCCGGTGTGGGAGGTGTGCGTTCCCTTGCCAGGGTGTGTGTTCCGCCTTCCTCCACTTTTACGTCCGCCGACGTTCACGCCTCGTTTGAGGGCATCCGTGGTGTTTCCCTGCTGCGTTCCCAGGCCTCTTGGACTGACGACGATCAAGGTATTTATACTTCGCCAGTAACCGGGTTCTCCGGCCAAAACGAAGTGCGTGGTTTGGAGAGAGTAGCCACACCGGTTCGTGTGCGCGAAAGCTTAGGCCCTAGGTCTACGTCGTTCCGATTGAGTGAACGTCTAGATCGAGGGAAAAGCCCAGACACGCGTTCGGTCTCTGACCGAACAGGGGAAGTGCGTCCTCCTACACTCCCTAGAGGAACAGTGGGTGCGGCAGCACAGCTTTCATAGCTTTCCCCGCTTCCGCCTTTCAGGCAGGAAGCAGTCCCTAGGGACGTACCGCTTGGGTATAAAATCCCTCGTGGGCGTCTCTTCCGGGCGACACTTCGTCGGACTATGGTAGTCACGGCGGAAGTGTCTTGCCTGACTTCACGGAAGTGAGGGACTACGAGTCGGATTTTGGCACTTCCGTCCAGGGTGACGAAGATGTCAACTTCCGCATACCGACTAAGCTTCCGCAAGCTCTGGCTTTAGCGGAGGAAGTGGCTTCACGGTATGTTGAGGAGGGGGTGACATTCCCCGCTTCCGCCCTCTGGGCAGGAAAGCAGTCCCTAGGGACACACTGCTTGGGTATCGCATCCCTCGTGTGTCGTCTCTTCTGGGTGACGCTTCGCCTGACTATTGTAGTCAGGAAGGAAGTTCGTTGCCTTGTTGCACGGATGTGCGGGATTATGAGTCGGATTTTGGTGCTTCTGTTCAGGTTGACAAAGATGCCAACTTCCGTGTACTGGTTGAACTTCCGCTAGCACTGGCTTTGGCGGCGGAAGTTACTTCAAGGTAGTTCGAGGAGGGTGCGGCAGCAAGGCTTGTTGCCCAACCTCCTTCCGCTTTGGGGGATTCCCGTTCTGCGAAGGACGGAAACAGCAGTTCAGTTTTCGGAAATTCCCGTTTTCGGAAATTCCCGTTGGTAGCGTTTGAGCTGTCTATGCTACTGACTACTGGGCAGTACGGTGGTGCGTTTCACGCTGTACCGTGGTTAACAGCACAAGGTCTGGCTCCTGATTCAGCGCAGCCTTACCGCGCTTCTTTGTTTTTAGCCTCAGCTTTGCCTGCTGGTTTGGCTAAGAGGTTTACACTGCTGCATAATTCAGTCAATTTGATTGGCTCGTTTGCCTTGCCTCGTTCCACTTTTCCGGAACTTGCAGTCCTTAGGCAAGATGATACAGCAGAGACACTAGAGTAGTCCCGTTTTCGGAGAATTCTCTTTTGTCTTTGGAGTAACTGGCTTACGCTTGCTTGAGTTATCGTCTCTCTCTGAGACTTTGCAGAGATCTCTGTCGAGATTGATCGCGTCGTCATTAGACCAATTCAGGTTTTGTGACGATGCGGTAGAGAAAGTTGTCACTGTTCTGGTAGGGAAGACGGCTACAGTAGAACAGTATGTTATACTGAGTCCTCTTTCTTGTCTCTGGGGGAATAAGCACATGATCTTTTCAAGTTATCCTCTGTTTAGGAAACTTTGCAAGATTTTTTTATAGAGCTCTATCTTCTCTGCTCTTGTTAACTTCGAGTTTCGTCGTGACGCACGGGAGAAGGATGTCATGTCGCTTCTAGCTGCTTTGGCTAAAGTCTTTTGAGCAGCGGAGCCTCCCAGCGCTTTTCTTGGCACATTGCTTGGCTCAGGTTGCAAACAAGAGGCGGATCTACTCCGCTCTTTGCTTTTTGTGGTTCATCTTCTGGGAGAAGCTGTGATCTGCGTCGGCTGGCCACATTTGGCCTTTATTTAGGCAAGATACGGAGCTAAGCAAACACACATTGGGTTAAACCCTCTGCCTTAGGCAGCTTCGCGGTATGTACGCCCATCTTTGGTGCGGCATACCTCTTATTTTTCACCTTCTAGGGTGAAGTTGCTAAGGCCTCAATTTTTGTTTTTTGCCTCTGTGGTGGAAAACAAGGCAAGCTGTTAAAACTTTCTCGGCTTTTTACGGCTTACGGAATTGCGCTTTCTCATCAGGGTCTTAAGCTTTGGTTTCTGGCAAGTCGCCAGAACATGTCCATATTATGGGCTCACATTCTGACTAAATATTTAGGCTCACTGAGCCATTGCTCGTAACCTCTCAGTCGGAACTTTTCCGGCTAAGCCTACCTCTTGAGGCAGTGGCTTCTGTCAGCGACTTTCGCTGCGCAGCACAAAGGACTCGCAGGAATTCCTTAGTTTCAGCTTTTCATTCTAAGAGGTTACGGAAAGAACTAAACACCATCATGTGGCTAAGCCTAGGTTTGGCACAGACGTTTTTAGCATTGGGGTTGTTTTTCTTCCACACGCAAAGACATACACCGTCGATTGGCGGGTACGCCCTTCACAGAGAAGGGTGGACAGGTTGCAAAGTCTGTTTCGTACTCTGTCCTTGATAAAGAGAGCGGCTGTACGTGTTCTGACCTCTCTTCTTGGCCAAATGGAATCGATGGCCACTCTTGTGCCCTTAGGCAGAGTCCACAAGCGGCCATTTCAGGCTGCCCTGAGTTCGCTGTGGAAGCCTTCTCTTCAGGGCTGGGAGACAGTAGTCTCTCTTGAAAGCTGGTTTCGGCACACAACGAGGCAGTGGCTGCTCCCTGGGATTTCACAGGGAGTGCCAATCTCGTTTGCCCCCCCCGGACGAGTTTCTGTTCACAGACGCGTCTATGGAGGGCTGGGGTGCCCATCTTTCTGTTCACACTGCGTCAGGTCTGTGGAACGAGACGCAGAGTGGGGGGCACATTAATGCCCTAGAGTTAGAGGCTGTTTTCCTGGGACTCCAATCGTTTCTGTCTATGGTCAGGAACGAATAAATTGGGGTTCGCACGGACAACACGACCATGGCGGCCTATTTCAACAAACAGGGAGGCACTTTGTCTCTTGCTCTTTCTGTCAGGTCAGGTCAGATTCTTGCCTGGGGCAGCCAGCACCTTATTCTGTTGTCAGCGAAGTACGTCCCAGGCATGCTCAACGTTCTTGCGGACTACTTCAGTCGCCCGTAGTGTACGATGCACACGGAGTAGACTCTGACTCATCAGGTCCTACAACGTCTGGGTGGCATTTCAGCAAGCCTACAGTCGATCTGTTTGTGACAAGATTCTCCTGCAGGCTTCAGGTCTTTATCTCCCCCTTTCCAGACCCAGAGGGGAGGGAAACAGACGCCCTCGAAGTAAACTGGTCGCGTCTGAGCTATGCTTTCCCCCCGTTTCATCTCTTGGGAAAGGTTCTCAGGAAGGCGGAGCGGGGACAGCCTTGCGTGGTGTTGGTGGCCCCTTGGTGGCCCAGCCAACATTGGTTCCCCGTCCTCCTTCGCCTCGCAGACGGCCCTCCATTCTTTCTAGGTCGCTGCGCCGTTCTGGCTCCTCAGACGCTACTTTAGGCTTTGTCCAAAGGGCCCACAGGGAATCGACCAGCACTGTTTATGCGTCACACTGGTCAGCTTGGACAAAGTGGTGCTCGGAGAATGGAGTTACTGCTACTTCACCTCGCTCTATGCATGTAGCAAATCATCTCTCGTGTTTGGCTGCTCAGGGCTTGGCTCCTTCTTTTTTGAGAGTCAGGCGCTCAGCCATTTCTTCTACTCTGAAGCAATTAGGGCATAGCATTGACCTGGGCGGTGTAATTGCTAGTGTTCTTAAGGGGGCAGCGATTGGTTTTACGAAGGCTAAGTCCCCTCTTCCCGCGTGGGACTTATTTTTTGGTACTCAAGTTTCTAGCCTCTTCGGATTTCGAACCTTTAGCTTCAGCGAGCTTAGCTAACTTGACTCGTAAAGCCTTGTTCCTCGTTTTGTTAGCCTCTGCCAGTGGAGGCGTTGAGGTGCACGCTCTTTCAGGCCTGGCTAAGGATATTTCTTTTGAGAGCTATGGCTCTTTTGTTTTAAGATTTCGGCCGGAGTTCCTTGCCAAAACCAAAAACAAGGTCTGTCCTCTTCTGTTATTCGCATTCCTCCTTTAAGTAGGATTCTTGCGTCTGGTGACCCTGATATGGTCAATTGTCCTGTTCGTACTCTTACCAGCTACTTATCCCGTACCACGACCATAAACTGCTCTTCATCTCAGTTGACACTGAAAGGAGCAAGGACTTGTCGCGGGTTACTTTGGTAAGATGGGTCTCTACGCTTATTAAACAAGCGTATGCGTGGTGGCACAGACAAGTTGGGATTGGGCATTCTATCCTTCCTATGAAGTTGTCAAGAACTCATGAAGCCAGAGCCTGGGCTACTTCTCTGGCAGTCCTCCGCTCAGGCGTGCTGGCAGAGGTCTTAGGCGCTGCCTACTGGAAATCGCAGGGTGTTTTCATCAACTTTTACCTGCGAGATGTGGCCAGCACTCGTCATGGTGGCAGTAGCTCCCTACCAGCCATTGTCGGCTGGACAAGTGGAATTTTGTTTCCCCACCTCCTTCATTAGCATTCTGCTTGATGTGAGTTGGGATAAGAATGTAATTTAATTGAAAATTTTCATCTAAATTTTAATTTGATTATATACTTACCCAACTCACATAGTTGATACCCGCCCGCCTGCCCCGCTTTTGGAGTTTTTTATGGGGGTTTTTTCCTAAAAAAGAGGGAAATTTTTCTATGTTCGCTTTCGATTGAATGATTCAAAGATGGCGGCAAGGTCAGGAAGTCACGCGTGACTTTGTCATGATAAGGGGTCAAGGTAGCTCTTTTTTAGGGTGACCTCCCCTTGTTACCAAGGCGATGCTATTCAGCGTCCTAGCACTAAACTGGAGTAAATTGCTTGATGTGAGTTGGGTAAGTATATAATCAAATTAAAATTTAGATGAAAATTTTCAATTCAGTCAGACAGTCTGAGAAAAGTGGGTCTTAAAAGGGAGGGAGTCTTAAATTGGGTTCCACTGTATTAGACTTAGAGCAATGTGACGTTGGTTGTGACAATTGGGTTTCACTGTATCAGACTTAGAGCAATGTGACGTTGGTTGTGACAATTGGGTTTCACTGTATCAGACTTAGAGCAATGTGACGTTGGTTGTGACAGGAGGAGCACTGGAGGATTGACCCATACACACCTCCATCACAACTTGAGGAGGATGAGATGTCTGAGGTACCCTGTGCTGTACTGTCCTGTGTGTGTGTGTGTGTGTGTGTGTGTGTGTGTGTGTGTCTGTGTTTGTCTGTGTGTGTCTGTGTGTGTCTGTGTGTGTCTGTGTATAATTGATGATAAAAGTTAAAATGCAGAGAGAGAGAGAGAATCTCTGGAGGACTTTAAGATTGACTGAAAAGTTATCAGATTGATATTAATAATTGTCATCAATTTCAGATTGGTATTTTAAATTGTCATCATTGCGTTGAGATCACAGAGAGAGAGAGAGAGCGAGAGAGAGAGCGAGAGAGAGAGAGAGAGAGAGAGAGAGAGAGAGAGACGCTAGAGGACTTTCCGATGGAAGCAGATGTCAGAAAGATATTTTGATCCGTCATGATTTCAGCGAGAGCGAGAGGAGACGATGGAGGACTTCTTGGTGGAGAGGGAGGAGGAGAGCGACTGGGAACCGGACGAGGAGGCCATCTCTCAGCCCGACACATACCGCATCAACACATGGGACAGTACAGTGCTGGGTGAGTGTACACATCTCTCAGCCCGACACATACCACATCAACACATGGGACAGTACAGTGCTGGGTGAGTGTACACATCTCTCAGCCCGACACATACCGCATCAACACATAGGACAGTACAGTGCTGGGTGAGTGTACACATCTCTCAGCCCGACACATACCACATCAACACATGGGACAGTACAGTGCTGGGTGAGTGTACACATCTCTCAGCGAAACACATACCGCATCAACACATGGGACAGTACAGTGCTGGGTGAGTGTACACATCTCTCAGCGAAACACATACCGCATCAACTCATGGGACAGTACAGTGCTGGGTGAGTGTACACATCTCTCAGCCCGACACATACCGCATCAACACATGGGACAGTACAGTTCTTGGTGAGTGTACACATCTCTCAGCCCGACACATACCGCATCAACACATGGGACAGTACAGTTCTGGGTGAGTGTACACATCTCTCAGCCCGACACATACCGCATCAACACATGGGACAGTACAGTTCTGGGTGAGTGTACACATCTCTCAGCCCGACACATACCGCATCAACACATGGGACAGTACAGTTCTTGGTGAGTGTACACATCTCTCAGCAAAACACATACCGCATCAACACATGGGACAGTACAGTTCTTGGTGAGTGTACACATCTCTCAGTGAAACACATACCGCATCAACACATGGGACAGTACAGTTCTTGGTGAGTGTACACATATCTCAGCGAAACACATACCGCATCAACACATGGGACAGTACAGTTCTGGGTGAGTGTACACATCTCTCAGCGAAACACATACCGCATCAACACATGGGACAGCACAGTTCTGGGTGAGTGTACACATCTCTCAGCGAAACACATTCCGCATCAACACATGGGACAGTACAGTTCTTGGTGAGTGTACACATCTCTCAGCCCGACACATATCGCATCAACACATGGGACAGTACAGTTCTTGGTGAGTGTACACATCTCTCAGCGAAACACATACCGCATCAACACATGGGACAGTACAGTTCTTGGTGAGTGTACACATCTCTCAGCGAAACACATACCGCATCAACACATGGGACAGTACAGTTCTTGGTGAGTGTACACATCTCTCAGCGAAACACATACCGCATCAACACATGGGACAGTACAGTTCTTGGTGAGTGTACACATCTCTCAGCGAAACACGTACCCCATCAACACATGGGACAGTACAGTTCTTGGTGAGTGTACACATCTCTCAGCGAAACACATACCGCATCAACACATGGGACAGTACAGTTCTTGGTGAGTGTACACATCTCTCAGCGAAACACATACCGCATCAACACATGGGACAGTACAGTTCTGGGTGAGTGTACACATCTCCCAGCGAAACACATACCGCATCAACACATGGGACAGCACAGTTCTGGGTGAGTGTACACATCTCTCAGCGAAACACATACCGCATCAACACATGGGACAGTACAGTTCTTGGTGAGTGTACACATCTCTCAGCCCGACATATATCGCATCAACACATGGGACAGCACAGTTCTGGGTGAGTGTACACATCTCTCAGCGAAACACATACCGCATCAACACATGGGACAGTACAGTTCTTGGTGAGTGTACACATCTCTCAGCCCGACACATACCGCATCAACACATGGGACAGTACAGTTCTGGGTGAGTGTACACATCTCTCAGCGAAACACGTACCACATCAACACATGGGACAGTACAGTTCTTGGTGAGTGTACACATCTCTCAGCGAAACACGTACCGCATCAACACATGGGACAGTACAGTTCTTGGTGAGTGTACACATCTCTCAGCAAAACACGTACCACATCAACACATGGGACAGTACAGTTCTGAGTGAGTGTACACATCTCTCAGCGAAACACGTACCTCATCAACACATGGAACAGTACAGTTCTTGGTGAGTGTACACATCTCTCAGCGAAACACATACCGCATCAACTCATGGGACAGTACAGTGCTGGGTGACTGTACACATCTCTCAGCGAAACACGTACCACATCAACACATGGGACAGTACAGTTCTGGGTGAGTGTACACATCTCTCAGCGAAACACGTACCGCATCAACACATGGGACAGTACAGTTCTGGGTGAGTGTACACATCTCTCAGCGAAACACATACCACATCAACACATGGGACAGTACAGTTCTGGGTGAGTGTACACATCTCTCAGCGAAACACGTACCGCATCAACACATGGGACAGTACAGTTCTGGGTGAGTGTACACATCTCTCAGCGAAACACATACCGCATCAACACATGGGACAGTACAGTTCTTGGTGAGTGTACACATCTCTCAGCGAAACACGTACCACATCAACACATGGGACAGTACAGTTCTTGGTGAGTGTACACATCTCTCAGCGAAACACGTACCACATCAACACATGGGACAGTACAGTTCTTGGTGAGTGTACACATCTCTCAGCGAAACACGTACCGCATCAACACATGGGACAGTACAGTTCTGGGTGAGTGTACACATCTCTCAGCGAAACACGTACCTCATCAACACATGGAACAGTACAGTTCTTGGTGAGTGTACACATCTCTCAGCGAAACACGTTCCGCATCAACACATGGGACAGTACAGTTCTGAGTGAGTGTACACATCTCTCAGCGAAACACATACCACATCAACTCATGGGACAGTACAGTGCTGGGTGAGTGTACACATCTCTCAGCGAAACACATACCGCATCAACTCATGGGACAGTACAGTGCTGGGTGAGTGTACACATCTCTCAGCGAAACACGTACCACATCAACACATGGGACAGTACAGTGCTGGGTGAGTGTACACATCTCTCAGCGAAACACGTACCACATCAACACATGGGACAGTACAGTGCTGGGTGAGTGTACACATCTCTCAGCGAAACACGTACCACATCAACACATGGGACAGTACAGTGCTGGGTGAGTGTACACATCTCTCAGCGAAACACGTACCACATCAACACATGGGACAGTACAGTTCTTGGTTAGTGTACAAGCAGAGAGACACACACACATGCACGGATGAACGCACACTCGGGCATCAAATCGTCCAATAAACAACAAAGAAGAAGAACAACAACAACAGACATGACAATCAATGTGTGAGTGTGCGGTGCATCAATTGATTTGTCAAAGGCACATTGTAAGTTGTCAATTCAGGAACATATAGGTAATGCTTATGTACAAAGATTTAGTGGCAGTGAATAGGGGTTCCACTGTATTGTGTTACATCAGTGTGTACAGTGGAACCTCTCTGTTAAGACCTCAGAAAGTCTGAGAAAATCAGGTCTTAACAAGTCGCGTGAGGTGAAAATACAACATTTAGTCAAGTAGCTGTCGAACTCACAGAATGAAACTGAACGCAACGCAACGCAGCAAGACCGTAATACTCGTAGCATCGTCAGTCCACCGCGCACGGCAAAGGCAGTGAAATTGACAAGAAGAGCGGGGTAGTACTTGCGCTGAGAAGGATAGCACGCTTTTCTGTACCTCTCTTCGTTTTAACTTTCTGAGCGTGTTTTTAATCCAAACATATCATATCTATATGTTTTTGGAATCAGGAACCGACAAGGAATAAGATGAAGGTGTTTTTAAATTGATTTGGACAATTTAATTTTGATAATAATTTTTATATTTTTAATTTTCAGAGCTTGTTTTTAATCCAAATATAACATATTTATATGTTTTTGGAATCAGAAAATGATGGAAAATAAGATGAACGTAAATTTGGATCGTTTTATAAAAAAAATATTTTTTTTACATTTTTCAGATTTTTAATGACCAAAGTCATTAATTAATTTTTAAGCCATCAAGCTGAAATGCAATACCGAAGTCCGGGCTTCGTCGAACATTACTTGACCAAAATTTCAACCAATTTGGTTGAAAAATGAGGGCGTGACAGTGCCGCCTCAACTTTCACGAAAAGCCGGATATGACGTCATCAAAGACATTTTAAAAAAAAATGAAAAAAACGTATGGGGATATCATACCCAGGAACTCTCATGTCAAATTTCACAAAGATCGGTCCAGTAGTTTAGTCTGAATCGCTCTACACACACACACAGACAGACACACACACACACACACACACAGACACACATGCACATACACCACGACCCTCGTCTCGATTCCCCCCTCTACGTTAAAACATTTAGTCAAAACTTGACTAAATGTAAAAAGGAGGTAGTCTTAAAGTAGAGGTATTATGAACAAAGAGTCTGAGAAAACAGGGTCTTAACACTTTCTACCCCACCTATGTTGATCAAGTTATTTTTGGTCCAGACCAGCTGTGCTGCAGCAGGTCACTCAGAATTGTAGTAACTGTGTATCAGCATGCTGAAATGCAGGTGTCAGATCGACGTTACAGTAAGCGACTGAAGCTAACCGTCTGAGCGGATATATCCGTACCTGGTCAGATAGAGCCATATGAGTGGGTACGGATATATCCGTCCCTGGGAGACAATGAGTTAAAACAAGGGAGGGATTGGTTTTTTTAAAGGTGGGTTCTACTGTATATGACCTAACTGACTTTGCCTTGTGGTGTGCCCACACAGGTAAGGATTACCAGGAGCTGCGTGTACAGAAACGTGAGCGCCGCCAGCCTGGCACCATCCCCGACCTCCCCTATCTCCACTGGGAGAGAACCGGTCAGCCTCCCGCCGGACCTTACTCTGTGAGTTGTGTGTGTGTGTGTGTGTTTGTGTGTGTGTCTGTGTCTTTATCTGTGTCTGTCTCTCTGTGTGTTTGTATGTTTGTCTTTATTTGTGTGTGTGTGTGTGTTCGTATCACTATGTGTGTGTGTGTGTGTGTGTGTGTATGTATGTGTATGTGTGTGTGTGTGTATGTGTGTGTGTATGTATGTGTGTGTGTGTGTGTGTGTGTGTGTGTGTGTGTGTGTGTGATCAACACATGGGACATTTGCCAAAATGAATGTTTGTTTTTGTTATTTCTGAAAACATTGTCTGTATGTGTTTCTGTATGTTAAATCCGAATGCATTCATGTCTTTGTGTTTCTGTTTTTTGTTTGTGCATATCAGTGTATTTAAATATATGCTACCCTTGCTCGATGGGAACTTAACATAGTGCACTTTCCCTGCTCCCCTTCACAGCATCTACTTCTCCCTCTTTCATTATACAGGCACACACACAGAAGCGTGCAAGCACAAACACACAAACACACACACACACACACACACACACACACACACACACACACACACACACACAAACACACACACACACACACACACACACACACACACTCTCAGCATCTGTGTGTTTCACAGTTTATTTTGTTGTGTATGCCTGTGTTGAAGGTTCCACTCTATAGACACTACCTCATGTAAACCCAATCTGTTTGCTGAATATTGTAGGGGGATGGGTGGCCTTTCCAGTCATATAACTGGTTTTACAATAAACAGCTTCATCACAAAAGTCTGCATTAAAACACACCTGCCTAGTTTTTATCACCGGTCGAAGAGGTATGAGAGGGAGGGAAAACCCTTGAAAATGTATCAGTTGTGTCATCATAGCAATACTTCATTGCCACCTGGTTGGCTAATAATGACCCAGGTGTAACGTCTTTCAGTTCAGCACATACACGGGTAATTAATGTAAAGCAGCGAACATCATGTTAACAGATTGTTTCTGTGGGACGTTTCTCTGACCTGACTATTGGTGTTTTTTCCCCTGCCAGTATACCTGTGTTGAGGGTAATGTAAGGATTATTTCTGTGGGACCTTTCTCTGACCTGACTATTGGTGTTTTTCCCCCTGTCAGTAGACCTGTGTTAAGGGTAATGTTAAGATTGTTTCTGTGGGACCTTTCTCTGACCTGACTATTGGTGTTTTTCCCCCTGTCAGTATACCTGTGTTAAGGGTAATGTAAAGATTGTTTCTGTGGGACCTTTCTCTGACCTGACTATTGGTGGGGTTTTCCCTGCCAGTATACCTGTGTTAAGGGTAATGTAAAACTTCCAAGCTTCCGTGGGAGAACGTTCCTCTTTATCAGTTCTCGTGAATCTCTTCATGGCTTGTGCGAGTGTGATATATGATTAAAATAAGAAGCAAAATACTGAGCATTTGCTTCAGTAATATGAAGTGACTTTCTCTCATGAGTTAAGATTAATTATACATGACTTAATTATTACTATCAGATTAAAAGAAGGTATAAGCATTTGCTTGATTATAATACAGGACAAATGATGAGTCGTCCTATTAGTCAGATCAAAAATAACCTCTAATCATTAAAGTAAAAGTAATAATTAATCTTCTTTTTTTTTATTAAGCATGATGTTCTTGAGAGGGAGTGAACAAAGAAGAAAGGTGACAGCTACGCCCTTGGTACAAAAGACAACAACTAACAACAACAACAACACACACAAAAACTAAATTGTGGAGAATCAACTGTGCTGCTTGAACTAGAACACAGTATAGGTTATAAATAACTTGCATCAATTAATCTAGAAGTAGAAGCCAGTTATAGTTTGTAAACACCTTGAATTATTGACCCCAGAAAGTAGTAAAACACCCTGGATCAATTCAGTAAACACCTTGAATAAAGTGAGAAAGTAGTGAAAGTCACCTTGAATGCTTACAGAAAGCAGTTTATAGGTGGTGAACATCGTGAATCAGTTATGAAGCCAGCCAGGTTTCACAGGTTGCTTAGAGTACCACCACAGCTGACGCTGGGAGGAGGGGGAGGGGGAGGAGGGGGGGGGTTGTAGAGGTGGCAGGACTTAGAGAGGCAATAATGGTGAACTGAATTGAAAAGAGATTAAACTCCGAGGGAGTTCATGACACGACAAATCCAAACCCAGAAAAAAAGAAAAACAAATTAAAGTGCAATACCAAGGCACTGCATTACCCCCCCCGCGAAAGACAAATCGTCTCTTTCTCTCTCTCAACCCAATTCACACACAATCACTCCAACGCGAACCCAACACTGCAACCCACCAACACTGCAACCCGTGTGTGTGTATGTTTGACTCAAATGTCATGCCTGAGTATGTGTGTTAATCTTCATTTGCATCATGTGTAAACCGTAATTGTTGTCAAGATCACAGCATTGACATGAATTTTTCTTTAATTTGGTTTGCCCGTACAGCTAGGCCTTGTAGACCGTACACACCTAAATTTGGATAAATCCGGTACAAAATACGGGAAAACCGTATGGGTTGACAGGTATGATAACTGCAATAATGAATATATAAAAAATGACAGCTATAATTCATAAATAAATAACAGTAACAATTATTATAGTTTGTATTGCATTTTTTGTTTTAATGAAATTCAATGTCTTTCTACACAGAGCAACACATGTGATATATATAATTATATAAAAACAATAATATGCATACTATCATGACAGATATTGCAAATGTTCTGAGAATTAAAAATGTCTCAGGACTGCTGTACAAAGTAAATGCTATAAAATAAACAGTGCAGTGAACATATTGTCATATTATTCTGCCAATACTTGGTTACACATACACACACAAACACACACACAGAGGCAAACACACACACACACACACACACACACACACAGGCAAACACACACACACACACACAGAGGCAAACACACACACACACACACACACACACACACACACAGAGGCAAACACAGACACACACATACGGCGCACACACAGAAACACACACCCACACACGCACACACACACACACACACACACACACACAGGAAAACACACACACACACACACACACACACAGGCAAACACACACACACACACAGAGGCAAACACACACACACAGAGGCAAACACACACAAACACACACACACACACACACACACACACACACACACACACACACACACACACACACACAAGTATCAATTAACAACACCAGTGCTATTTACAAACTGCAAACATACTTCAAGTTATTGGCACTCTGAAATCAAAATCATCTTATGTTTTAATTTGTTTCAAGGATGAATTGGTTAGCACCATTAAGGCATATACGATACATGTATAAGAAAGACCTCTCATACTGCACTCTTTTCAAATTCATCTTAAGTTGTACAATTTTAAAAGAGCACAAATGTACCGTATACCTTGGACCCCATCTGTTGAGACCCCCTTATTTATGACTCCCTCCCTTTTAAGAGCTTATACACACAATGCTGAAATAATCTCTGGCGAACGCAGAGCACATGTTGTCAGTTCAGACTGCTGGTTAAACCAGTTTGATCTGGTCAAAGAAAGTGACTAATCTATAGCACAAAACGAAGGTACGACTTGCTCATGAAAATAAATGGAATATCAGCTGTAAAAGAAGCAAACATTAGAACACATGATACATTTACCAACAATAAAAACGTCGCTATTGTGAAATGGAACAGTGCAGCAGCGCCCATTACATCTAGGTGCTATAGGGCATGCCCTATATACAGTGGAACCCCCTTTTAAGACTGCAAAAGTCTAAAAAAAATGTGGTCTTAAAAAGGAGAGAGGAAAATGGAGGTAAATTTACAGAGGTTATAAATAGAAAATCTGAAAGAGAAAAGGTCTAAAGTGGGGAGAGGTCTTAAATTAGGGTGGGGGGGGGGGGGGGTGTCTTAAAAGGGGGTTCCACTCTGAGTGGTTGAAATAGACCAGCCCATCAGAGTGGGACGAAATAGTCAACACCAGCCATAATGTGCTGACCCTGTTGGCCTGTGAAGGTCCTTGACATGATTTCCTCATGTGTACAAGGGCAGTAATGTGTGGCCTTTATGCAGGCACACTTGTGTCCCTTGCCTGTCAGACCAATGGGCTTAAAAAAGGAGTTTCACTGTAGTAGCCTCAAGATAAGGCCTAAAAAAAAGAAAGTGTGGTTACGGTAACCCGACCTATCCTATTTTTAGGGGCCGACCCTATAATTTTTTTTTACATTTGTCAAAAAAAAAGAAAGAAAAAAAAAAGAAAAAAGAAAACAAGTGCAGAAAACGCAATGAAAGCGAAAGCGCTTATTTCCCTGTCAAGTATTTCCCTGTCCCAGTGCTAGGACTGGTTGGTCCGGTGTCAGAATAATGTGACTGGGTGAGACATGAAGTAATGTTGACTTATTTCCCTGTCAAGTATGTTTAATTTGTACACATTAGAAAAAAAAGTTTAAAAAAAAAAAAGTGATTGCCTACCTTCCTACCCTATTTTTTTGGCTATGTTACCTTAACCACACCTATTTTTTTTGTGCCTAAGTACATGTAACCAGGAACAGAAGCACAAAATAAGCCATCAGTTGCATAGATACATGGAAATAGTGGATGACTGCTTTATTGCATAAAATGAATGCATTAAAACACACACACACACACAATCTTTCTCTTTCTTTCTCTCTCTTTCTCAGTATCACAAGTGCAGCTGTACAGTGCATCATATATATCCACACACAAAAACACCCACCAACCGAACAGGTTGCATGAAGTCCCATTCACTGTCTTTAACACCTGGTGAGTAATACACTCAACGCCATAATAAGTGACAGTACTTCTGCAGAACATGTTCAAGTCTGTTCCAGGATCGTATTCCAATGTTTTGTCCAGTCTTTCTCCACACACATATATATATATATATACTTAGGCTGTTCTGAAATTCCTTAGAATCTCATATTATCGCACAATTCATCGTTAATTTGATCATGCCACTTTCAGGGCCGGACCCAGGGGGGGGTTCCAGGGGTTCCGGAACCCCACCCCTGGAAAAAGCATGTACCTTGCTTTGACTTTTACTAGTTTTAGCACCAAAACAATGCTGCTCTTAACCCTCAAAACAAGGCCCAGAATGCACCAGATTGCACAGATTTTAACCGTTTTTCAACAATTTTCCGGGGGCACATGCCCCCGGACCCCCCTAGTTCAAGCAGGCGCGCGCTTGTGGCTTCGCCACTTCGCTGATTTGCCCCTCCAAAAAAGGAGGAACCCCCCCTTACAACTCATTTGGTCCGGCCCTGCACTTCTTTGAGAATCTTTGGAAACACCTTTAAAACACGTCGGCGCTTACTCTCGGACAGCAGCATCTGGGCTCTCGTGTGGTTGCATTCTTATTCTGGACTGCTCAGTTTGTGCCTAGAACTTGCTCCTGTCAGTTTGCTCTGGCTGGCAATGATTGGGCCCACATGATGTAAGAATTCAAGCTCAACGAACAATTCTCAACACAGTAAAGATGCAGTCTTTCTGCTGTAAGCAATAATGTTGACACGATGTAAGAATTCAAACTCAACAAACAATTCTCAACACAGTAACGGTCCAATCCTTCTCCCGTAAGCAAATTTGAACTTCACCACACCGCAATCTGTTAAGGCTATCACATGTTGTAACATGTGAACATGTGAACACATATATAACAACACACTACAGCGTGCGCAGGGTTAGGATTAGTGCTGTAAGTGACAGCATTACCATGGGGGCGGGGACGTAGCTCAGTTGGTAGCGCGCTGGCTTTGTAGCCAGTTGGTCGCTATCAGCATGGGTTCGATCCCCACGTTCGGCGAGAGATTTATTTCTCGGAGTCAACTTTGTGCAGACTCTCTTCGGTGTCCGAACACCCCCGTGTGCACACATGCGCACGAAAAAGATCCCACGTTCACAGCGAAAGTCTCAGGGCTTGGAAAACACGAAGACACGCATGCATCATCTCTCGTCTCTGATTATCATGATCGTATTTCGATACTTTGACGAGACAAACCCAATGCTGGTGTGTCGAAGAAGACAGCCACAGCGGGCTTGTTCGAATCAAAGTATCACACCATATCTTCAGCGTATTACCAATACCTGTCCCAATATAGACCAGTTGGTCTAAGAGGACGTTAAACCCTAATAGTCAGTCAATACCATGGCAACAAAACAGTCCCACTCTGGACAAGAAGCAGCCGGGCTGTTGACTGTGGGTATGTGTCTGAATGAAAGGTCGGTCTTACCCTGTGTCAAACCGGCACGGTTCGCCTAGTGGTAAGGCGTCCGCCCCGTGATCGGCACTATGGGGTTAGTGCTAGGACTGGTTGGTCCGGTGTCAGAATAATGTGACTGGGTGAGACATGAAGCCTGTGCTGCGACTTCTGTCTTGTGTGTGGCGCATGTTATATGTCAAAGCAGCACCGCCCTGATATGGCCCTTCGTGGTCGGCTGGGCGTTAAGCAAACAAACAAACAAAAACCCCATGTGAACGCCTGGACAGATCAGATGTGGTCAACATTACCATCATCATGGCGTTACACCAGGAGAACTGCGCATCTGTAACGTGTATACAGACGTAGCAATGTATAAAGAAACGAACACTGTTGTACGGGGTCCTGATTTGGCCTATATGGTCCGCTGGACCCAAAAAGCAACAACTATCAAATCAAATCAACACTGTTGTGCAGCAATTCAGTGCTACACAGTGGGAACATGTCAGCACCAGGTACAGTGTGTGTGAGAAGCCTGATATTCATTGGGCAAAGTTGACTTCGTAAAGTCGACTTCATGAAGCTCACTGAATTGTTGGTTAAAAAAAGAAGTCTTTGCGAAGTCAACTTCAGGCTCAATGAAGAACAGCCTTAATTCTACTTGGAAAGAACAGCCTTAATTCTACTTGGAAAGAACAGCCTTAATTCTACTTGGAAAGAACAGCCTTAATTCTACTTGGAAAGAACAGCCTTAATTCTACTTGGAAAGAACAGCCTTAATTCTACTTGGAAAGAACAGCCTTAATTCTACTTGGAAAGAACAGCCTTAATTCTACTTGGAAAGAACAGCCTTAATTCTACTTGGAAAGAACAGCCTTAATTCTACTTGGAAAGAACAGCCTTAATTCTACTTGGAAAGAACATCTGAGAATAACGAATGGCCGAGTTACTGCATGTCACATCTCAAGGACATCGATCTAAGTAAGGCTACGTGGGACTGAAAAAGAACATCTGAGAATAACGAATGGCCGAGTTACTGCATGTCACATCTCAAGGACATCGATCTAAGTAAGGCTACGTGGGACTGAAAAAGAACATCTGAGAATAACGAATGGCCGAGTTACTGCATGTCACATCTCAAGGACATCGATCTAAGTAAGGCTACGTGGGACTGAAAAAGAACATCTGAGAATAACGAATGGCCGAGTTACTGCATGTCACATCTCAAGGACATCGATCTAAGTAAGGCTATGTGGGACTGAAAAAGAACATCTGAGAATAACGAATGGCCGAGTTACTGCATGTCACATCTCAAGGACATCGATCTAAGTAAGGCTACGTAGGACTGAAAAAGAACATCTGAGAATAACGAATGGCCGAGTTACTGCATGTCACATCTAAAGGACATCGATCTAAGTAAGGCTACGTGGGACTGAAAAAGAACATCTGAGAATAACAAATTGCAGAGTAACTATCACATCTAACAGACATCTTATACATATAGTAAGGCTACGTGTGACTGATAAAGAACATCTGAGAATAAGGGCTGTCAAAGTTATGATCACATCTAAAGGACATCTAAGTAAGACTACGTGGGACTAAAAAAGAACATCTGAAAATAACGAATGGTAGACTCACTATCACATCTAAAGGACATCAAAGTAAGACTACGTGGGACTGAAAAAGAACATCTGAAAATAACGACTTTCAGAGATACTATCACATCTAAAGGACGTCGAAGTAAGGCTACGTGGAAATGACAAAGAACATCTGAGAATAACGAATTGCAGAGTTACTATCACACCTAAGAATAGTTCGAATGACAAAGAACATCTGAGAATAACGAATTGCAGACTTACTATCATACCTAAGAATAGTTCGAATGACAAAGAAAATCTGAGAATAACGAATTACAGAGTTACTCTCGCACCTAAGAATAGTACATCTCAGCTCAGGGTTCCTGTCCAGTTACCTGGATGTTAACATTTTTGGATTCACAGTTGCCTTCAGGTCTCTTTCGTTATAGTGACCAAAATGTTGACAGGTGTCACGACAGGTAGCTCAGTCGGTAGCGCGCTGGATTTGTATCCAGTTGGCCGCTTTCAGCGTGAGTTCGTCCCCACGTTCGGCGGGAGATTTATTTCTCAGAGTCAACTTTGTGTGCAGACTCTCCTCGGTGTCTGAACACCCCCCGTGTGTACACGCAAGCACAAGACCAAGTGCGCACGAAAAAGATCCTGTAATCCATGTCAGAGTTCGGTGGGTTATAGAAACACGAAAATACCCAGCATGCTTCCTCCGAAAGCGGCGTATGGCTGCCTAAATGGCGGGGTAAAAACGGTCATACACGTAAAAGCTGTGGGAGTTTCAGCCCATGAACGAACAAACAAACAAAAAAACCACCATTTTAAGACTCCCTCCTGTTTAAGACCTGATTTTCTCAGATTTTTGGAGGTCTTAAAAGGGGGGTTCCACTGTGTTATATCCAGCCTCACTCTGAGCTTGTGGTGCTGTGATAACAGGTCGAGTTAAGGAGGCTGTTCCTTTCTATAAAGTTTCCCATTTTCAAAGAATTTCTATGGACCAGAATGGGAGTGGTATGGACCAGAATGGGAGTGGTATGGACCAGAATGGGAGTGGTATGGACCAGAATGGGAGTAGTATGGACCAGAATGGGAGTGGTATGGACCAGAATGGGAGTGGTATGGACCAGAATGGGAGTGGTATGGACCAGAATGGGAGTGGTATGGAATAGTCTTGCTCTGGGCTGTTGGGTTTGAATCCTGGCTGGGATGGACACGTGTCATGCAACTATGTGCAGACTCAAAGATGTTATCCATGCCCCATCCCCGTGTCATTGCCACGGCACGCCAAATACCTCAGAGATTCTGTTAGAAGTGCTGGTGGCTGATTCACCTAGACACGCACACACCTGACTGTTGTTGCTGGGAGGAAACAACCCAAATTTCCCACCAAAGAACAAAGTAAAATTAGTATTGAAACGAAGAATAAAAGAAATCGTCTTTCCCCATATCATACTCCCAATCATTCCTAAAGGGTTGCTTCAAATCATGTCGGGGGGTAGGACAACTCTACAAAGAGCTGGGCACCAGACGGAGGGGTGCCCGGGCACTGCTGCGCCTGCTTCCAGTACTGCTCCAGCATGTAGGTGGGCACCTGGTGCGAGGTCATGACCTTGTGCCGGTACTGGCAGGGGTCAAAGTTAACATAGACGTTATTGAAGCCCTGGATCCGACGAGGGCGGATGTCATACTTCTGCAGACACAGCGCCACGTACACGTCCTCCAGGTGGAAGAACGGGATGTCCTCGGACGCGGCGACAACCTTGCGCGCGACGTCGCCGCTCATGATGTAGCCCGTGCCGGAGCACATGGGGGGGAAGGAGGGATGTCTGAAGGAACGGAGCGGCACGTACCACTTGGACTGCGTGTCGCGGTTGGGGGAGGAGTTGCCCCAGCAGAAGCCCCCCATGAAGTCCTTGCGCGGCGTGGCGGTCAGGAGGGCCGGGATCAGCTCCGTGTTCACCCACATGTCGTCGTCCGTCTTCATCACGTAGCTCACCTCCCCGCATTGCCTGGACACCCAGTGCAGAGAGGTCAAGGTCTTGTAGGTCAGGTTGGAGTACGCGTCCTTGAACCCGAACTGCAGGATGTCCTTGAACTCCTCGTTCTCCTTGCGGAGTTTGTCGTTGACCTCGGTGCTCTGAGAGTCGCCCAGCACGAAGAGACAGCGATGGGTGGAGGCCGGGTCCTGACACTTGGCCCCCCACGTGTGACGGATAGCCTGGCGCTTCTCGCCGTTCATGGGGGCGGAGGAGATGAGCAACAGCACGATGGTGGTGGGGGAGAGGTCGTGGCAGTACGAGGGGTGGTCGATGAGGACCGGGAAGTTGCTATGGAAACAGTGCGCGCAGATGTCTTTTCTTTCACCGAACTTGTCCAGACCGGTGCCGGGATCTCTGGACTTGGCGGCTAATTCTTGTTTGGGGGCTGGTCTGCTGTTGCTTCTCAAAATATCGTTTGTGTGATCTTTGACTGGGAAGTCTATCTTCACCTTGAGTGACCTCTGTCTCTCGGCCCGTGCCTGCTTCATCTTTTCCATCTGCTCGATCATTTGCCGGAAGCGCTCGTTTTGTGCTGAAACGTTTCTTAACAACTCTTGCCTGTTCTGCACACTACCCATGGGACGAGAATTCCCTGTCATAGGATTGGAATTTACTGACATGGGACGGGAATTTTTTGTTTTCATGACGTTCTGTCTCCCACCCTTCACCAGTCGGCCAAAGTTGGGATACCTGTTGTCGTGGTTACTGCTAGATCTAGGAACAGATCCCAACGCTTTCCTTTGCTCACCAAGCCTGGTCTGCTGTCTGGTGTTGGAATCGAAACGCACGTGAAGGTCCTGCTGCTGTTTGACATTTCTTTGAACATCATCATTATTGTGTTCATTGTTGTGGTTGGATTTGAACTGGATTTCATTGTTGTGTGCCACATGGTTAGATACTTCCTGCACTTTGCTATCTACACTGACAGAATTTTGATTTTCTGTTTGGGCGAGCCTCACGTCCCCTCTGTAGCTAGACGCATCAACTTTGGTTTGTTCCAGGTCTTCGTCTGGAATCATGTTAGACCCCACAGCGTTATTCCAGCCATCGTCTCTTATCACCTGATTATCTGACGCGTCGTTCTCTTCCACGAGAGTTGTCTCCCCTTGAGAGTGAGCGTCGTGTGTCCCTTCTCTGTGGCTTTGAGATGAAGCAGGATTGTCACTCCCTGCTGGGGCCTTCACTTCCGTTGCTGCTTTAGAGTCCCCAGCATCCTCTGTGCTGGTTGTCTTGTCTTCTACTTCAACTTGCTGTTCAGTCTCTTTCACAGCTTTCGGAACGTCTTTCGCAGAGATCTGTTGTCGGTTTTCAAAATGTTCAGACTCTTTCGAATTTGTGGCTTCGTCAATATCAACTGAAGCATTTTCTGACACTCTGTCCACCGTTGCTGGAGCGTTGTGGTTAGTCCTCTCGGTCCTTGCTTGCTGTGACGTGGATGTTTGTGTGTGTGGGGGGTCGTGAGCCTCGACCAGCTCAAAGTCCTCCGCCTCGTGGGCAGAGTCTGCGTCATCAGTGCCTCTGTCCTGAGCTTGTTCTGGTGCCTGGTTCCCTGGCTCCGGCAGTTCCCTCTGAAGGGGGAGGTGTTTCAGAGCCTGGGCGTAGATCTTCAGTGTGGGATTCAGCTTGTAGGGCACGTGGGCCTCAATGTCGTTGTAGTTGTTGTTGGCCTGGCTGAAGTGCCGCACGTCGCGGTTGGAAAGGAATCGCCATGACAACCCCACGAAGAGAACGACGGTGACACAGCATGTGAAGAGGAAGACGCGGCGTACTTTGTGTGTGGGAGACATTCTGCTGCACTTGCGACCTCGCTGGGGTACGCACACACTACGTTTCTTTCCTTGTCTTCAGTTGGCCTCCAGACCTGCAACAGTGTGAACGAGCAAAGTGAACCATTCTGATTGAAAAGGGAACTCCCCCACCCTGGCCCTGAAAAACCCCTACAAAATCCCAAACAACAACAACAACAACAACAACAGATAATAGTAGTATCAAAGATTGCCCCCAAAAAGAAAAAGAAAATCAGTGAAAATCAGGAAAAAAATCTGAATTGTGATCAATCAGTGACATAATTATGTCATTGACTCTAACCAGCGCTATACTACCATCAAACGAAGACCGAAAGAAATAAACTAGAATACACGTAGCTGTAGTTTACGCAGTTAATTTTCCCCCCAACCGTGTCATTTGGGGTAAGTTTAATTTGTTGCTCATTTTTGTACTTAAAGAAGAACCTGTTCAGAGCTAATTGAAAACACACACACACACGAACGCACACACACACACACACACACACACACACACACACACACACACACACACACACACACACACACACACACACACACACACACACACACACAAAAGAGAAATCAAAGGTTACCAGAAAAAGATCCGGGTATAATCCAGTTTCGGTTGTTCAAGTTTAAATAATATATGTGTTGATTTTCTTTCTAATTCTTCACAAACCGCACACTCCCAAACACACCGGTCTGTAAAGATCCAAATATAATCCAGTGTGGTTGTTCAAGTTTAAATAATACGCGTGTTGCCTTTCTGTCCAAGTCCTCACTAACACACAATCACACACTGTTGCCGGTGTCGACAAGAGATCCAGTCACCTAGGCCTGTTGATAAGGAGTGGGTCAGTGAACAGGTGATATGAACGTAGACTGATATAGATGTAGCAGCCGTTATCTGGGCGGAGAGCAGTGACGGTACAGCGCCACCTGTCAGCAAAGGGCACCCTTGGGAGCAGCCATTTTTGTTATCAATCTCTATTTTATATACACATGAACATCGCATAAAACATCCACAATGTACCCCCCGCGGGTTAGGGGGAAGAATTTACCCGATGCTCCCCAGCATGTCGTAAGAGGCGACTAACGGATTCTGTTTCTCCTTTTACCCTTGTTTAAGTGTTTCTGGTATAGAATATAGCCTTGTCAATGGTTGTAAAGATTTTAGTCAAGCAGTATGTAAGAAATGTTAAGTCCTTTGTACTGGAAACTTGCATTCTCCCAGTAAGGTATTACGTTGCAAGCCCCTGGAGCAAATTTTTGATTAGTGCTTTTGTGAACAAAAATCCGTCGCGATATAACCTTCGTGGTTGAAAACGACGTTAAACACCAAATAAAGAAATCCACAAGGTTAACAATCACGAAAGGACTTCACAAACACACAGGTGTACACACAGACATTCCTCGACAATGGTTGGGGTTGAGAGGGGTGGGATATGGAGGGGGGGGGGGGGGTGTAGGAGAGGACAATGTAAAGTGTCCCTGCAATGGACGGGCGCAATAGCCTACTGGTTAAGACGTCAGCCTTTCACGAGGAAGGTTCCGGGTTCGAACAGTAATACGTATATCACCCGCTCGATTGTACTTGGGAGTTGCAGGCTATGAACACAGACAAAGAAGAAGAGGTCCCAGTTGCACGTGACCTGGCATGACAGACCGCGTTGGTCACGGCTGTCACGTGATACTATAAATGTACAAAGGGACGACAGAAGGTGCCCCTTTCAATAAGTAAAACAAAATCTCCTGCAAAGATCTTATTGGAGACAAGGGGACGTAAGTGCAACAAAACTAAATGAGATTTATGCGGAACCAAGTCCCGGCACCTATCAGGGAATGAACAAGCGTCTTTCACCCTTTTCATGAATACATTAATTTTGTAAGAGGATAAAAGTCGCTTGTTCATTTTAATGTTTGTTGAATGAGATTTATGCGGAACTTGTCTCCTGGCACCTATCAGGGAATGAACAAGCGTCTTTCACCCTCTTGATGAATGAAAAATAATGACGATATTTGTCGCAAGTTAAATTTAATATTTTTTTTGTACACGTTTTTAATTCTTTTTGGTACACGAACAGCAACATCAGACAGCAACATCAAATAACATCAACCATACAACATTTTGTTTGTTTGTTCGTTCATGGGCTGAAACTCCCACGGCTTTAACGTGTATGACCGTTTTTACCCCGCCATTTAGGCAGCCATACGCGTACGCCGCTTTCGGAGGAAGCATGCTGGGTATTTTCGTGTTTCTATAACCCACCGAACTCTGACATGGATTACAGGATCTTTTTCGTGCGTACTTGGTCTTGTGCTTGCGTGTACACACGGGGGGTGTTCGGACACCGAGGAGAGTCTGCACACAAAGTTGACTCTGAGAAATAAATCTCTCGCCGAACGTGGGGACGAACTCACGCTGACAGCGGCCAACTGGATACAAATCCAGCGCGCTACCGACTGAGCTGCATCCCCGCCCATACAAAATGTTAATGTTTGTTATTCTTTATTTCTCAAATCTTATGGTTAGTGCTCTGCCTCATTTGATAGTGAGTCGTCCTCCTGCAATGGAGGGAAGCTGAAGTAACATTTTAACAACCTGGCCATCCTAGTTAAACTAATGAGCCCAGTATGATGCTTTTGCATGCGTTACTAATGAGCACTGTGGCAAATTGAAAGCTGAGGTTAAACACAACAAAGATGCATGGACATTTTATAATTGGTGATCTTCACAGCAAACGAGGTTACAGTGTGCAAACCCCCTTTGAAGATGGCCAAAAATCAGAACAATCATGCAGATCTTTAAAGACTTAATGGGCAGAGATTCTGAAAAAGCAGGATATTAAAAGGTTGGAAGTCTTTAATTGGGGTGGGGGCGGGGGTGGGGGGAGGCTGTTATTACACCCCCGGTATAGGGGTGTGTATAGGTTTCGCTCCATGTGTTTGTTTGTTTGTTTGTTTGTGTTCGCATATAGATCTCAAGAATGAACGGACCGATCGTCACCAAACTTGGTGAACAGGTTCTATACATTCCTGAGACGGTCCTTACAAAAATTGGGACCAGTCAAACACACGGTTAGGGAGTTATTGGTGGATAAAGATTCTACAAGGACTTATAGAGGGACATATTAATGGTCAAAGGGAAATAACCACACTTGTTAGCAGTGCCTGCTCAGTTGGTGGCAGTGAGAATGCTAAGGACGGGGGTGTTTTTCCTACCTCGGAGGAATTTCTTGTTGATACTCATTCTCTATGTCTCTGTGTTCCCGTCAAACCAACTGAGCTTCACCCGTTTGTTCTTTTAAACAAAGGTGGTTAATTTATATTCAGAATTCATTCTTATCATACTGACATAATACAGTTCACTTTTGTTTTAATTTGCCAAGTTGTACCTGTTACTCATTTTCGTAAATGTTATGTCAGGAAGCGCACATTGTGTGTAAAAAATGTTAGTGTCTCGGATGTTTAGTTTTTTGTCCATTTGAACTTGTTTAAGTTATTAAAAATGAACGGCAGAACACAGCAACTGACGTAGATTTGGATCGTGGGTGGCACTCGAACTTCCCAGTAGCAGTATAGTAAGGGGGATCTCATGCCTTTTTGAGGACGCCATTTTGAGGACGAATCTTGAGGACGCAATCTTGAAACGTCTTGAAACATCTTACGTTTTGAGACCATGTCTTGGAACGTCTTACATCTTCGTCTTCGTTCACATCTTTGTCTTAACGCCATCTTGAAACGTCTTACGTCTTGAGACCATGTCTTAGAACATCTTAAAACGTCTTGAAACGTCTTACGTTCAAATCTTCGTCTTGACGCCATCTTGAAACGTCTTACGTCTCCATCTTTGTTTAAATCTTCGTCTTGAAACGTCTTGAGTTTTGTTTAAATCTTCGTCTTGACACCATCTTGAAACGTCTTACGTCACCATCTTCGTCTTATAACATCTTAACGGTCTAATCTTTGTCTTGACGCCATCTTGAAACGTCTTACGTCTCCATCTCTATCTTGACGCCATTTTGAAACGTCTTACGTCTTTACATGATCTTTGTACAGATTGTGCAATCTTTGCCTCAGCTCTCGTTTTCTTTGTTTTTAAAATTATTTATTTCGTTGTCGAGGGTATAAAATAAGGAACCTAAGGAAGTGTATGTCGACTTACAGCAATGGATCCACGATGGAAACATCCTTTTACCTGTGTCTTGACGCCGTCTTGAAACGTCTTACGTTTCCGTCTTGAACCATCCCTTAACCTGTGTCTTACGTCTCCATCTTCGTATACCATTTTGTCTTTGTCATTATCAATGTACACAGTTTTGTCTTTCCACTGACCACACCATACACTCAGAGGATAGCTGGTGGTGGTGGTGGTGGGAGGGTGCGGGGTCGATTGCATCAGACGATCAGTACACAAGGTGTTCTACATATGACAGGTCGGTATAAACTGGTCATCAAACCATGATGCAAGAGTTATTGTTGAATAAGAAGTTCCAACTGATTGTGCATACACCAACAACTTTAGTGGCACAAGCTGATGACAGATTTAAAACTCTAAGCCTAGGAGATAATGAATGAGGTGGGGGACAGCAAAACAAAATAAACAACACATGGAAAGAGTGGAAGGTTGCTGGGGTCGATTGCATCAGGCTATACGGGTACATAGGGTATCCAACTTATGACAGTTCGGGGTGCAAGCTGTAATTATCAAATACGCACCGAGAGCAAACGTTCAGAGAGAGAGAGATCGAGAAAGAGAGAGAGAGAGAGAGAGAGAGAGAGAGAGAGAGAGAGAGAGAGAGAGAGAGAGATGACAGTGGATTATTACTTTACAGGCCATTGGCCCCTGGAAAGGGGTAATATAATTATTCAGTGACTACTTTACCTAAAGCTTGCAGCGTGGAAAAACACCATAATATGGTGTAATGAATAAGACCGGTACATAGCTGCATTCTGCTCCTGTTATAGCACACGGCGGGTACAGCGTGTCCCCAATGTGCAGCAAAGCGGAACGACACAAGGGTCCGGGTAGGATTGTACCTGTCATCATGGCCTGCCTTTTATGACAGCCAGTGTTTGTTTGTTTGTTTGTTTGCTTAACGCCCAGCCGACCACGAAGGGCCATATCAGGGCGGTGCTGCTTTGACATATAACGTGCGCCACACACAAGACAGAAGTCGCAGCACAGGCTTCATGTCTCACCCAGTCACATTATTCTGACACCGGACCAACCAGTCCTAGCACTAACCCCATAATGCCAGACGCCAGGCGGAGCAGCCACTAGATTGCCAATTTTAAAGTCTTAGGTATGACCCGGCCGGGGTTCGAACCCACGACCTCCCGATCACGGGGCGGACGCCTTACCACTAGGCCAACCGTGCCGGTCAGCCAGTGTTGTGTAGACTTGTTTTCTCTGAGCCTCAGTGTACTTGTCATGCATCATGGATTACCTTTTTGCCCACCAGTGTTGTGCAGACTTGTTTTCTCTGAGCGTCAGCCTACCTGTCCTACCCCTGTTGTTATTCAACCCCACCCCCACCCCCACCCCCACACATACATACACACACACCTTGGATTATCTCTTTTATAAACAGAGAGATTGCGAGAGACAGAGATAGACAGACAGACAGAGACAATCAGTCAGCGAGACATTGAGACAGACAGTGAAACAGAAAGGGGGGGGGGGGGGGGGGAGGGGAGAGATCGAGAGACAAAGACAGAGACATTTCACTACGGTTGGGTAGTTGTTGTTTAACGTCCCTTTAGCCATTCTGGCGATACCGGACTGGGACAGAGGCAGACAGACAGACAGATAGAGGTAGACACATAGAAACATAAAGAGAGAGAGACCCAGTTTTTGTTCTACGTAAATGTTTCAGTTTTTAAAACACATACATAATTGCATTTCTGCCGAGTAAGGTCCTCGGCTGAGTTCATCGCGATCTGGATGTGCAGTTACATGAGACGAACAAGAGTCCGGGTAAGCTTGCTCCTTTCAAAAAGGCCAGCCTGTTTTCACGGCCTGTGTTTGCTTCGAACGTCAGCGTACTCGTGATAAAAGCAAGTCGTGACTCAATTAACCGGGTTACAGAAATGTGAAAGACAGCAGCTTTTGTCCGACGTAAACGTATCAACTTACACACAAATACATATTTTGTATCTGTATTTGTGCTAACCCAAGTACGCTCAACCCCCAACCACCACGATCCCACGATGACTTATTCGCGACCCGTATGTGCAGTAGAGTGAGACGTCTCGAGGATCCGGGTACACGTATCGTGTGACCGTGATGAGTCCTTTAACTTCACGCCGGAAAAATAGATACATCGTGTTTTGTTGGCGTAACACAAAATATACGGTTCGCATTAGCTCGCGAGAAAAACTTGAGATGGGTGGCTCTATATTTGTTGCTCAGAGAGGCGCTAAACAGCCCGGCCCGACTAAACTACGCGCCAGCACGCGCTAGCACGCGCCAGCACGCGCTACCTTGAACCATAGCACTTATATACTTTATTTTTATATTTCTAGTTAGTTCATCGTCCATTCTCACATAATACAAAATTTCAAACTTCAATGATGAAAAATACGGAAGTTATGACGAGTTTAAGGAGAGCTAATGCACTAAGTACTCTCAAATCCGACGATTTCCGCCATTGACTAAACAGCGTATCCGGCATTGTCGGACATGGAGCCACGGCCTTAGGATAGCTCTCCTATAACGCGTCTTAGCTATCGTAAATTTTATCACTGAAGTTTGAAATTTTGTATAATGTAAGAACTGACGATGGAATGACTAGAAACATACAGATAAATTATATAACAGCTATGAATCTCAGTAGCGTCCACTTAAAATTGGTAGCGCGCAGTTTTAGTCACTGCCGGATTTTGTCGGATTTGAGAGTAGCGCATTAGCTCGCCTAAAACCCGTCATAACTACTGAAATGTTCAACACTCAAGCTTGAAATTTTGTATTATGTAAGAATGGACAATGAACTATATAGACTTTAAAAATAAATTATGTAAGTGTTATGGATCACCGGGTAGCGTCTACTTCAAAGTGGTAGCGCGCTGTCAGTTTAGTCAATGGCGGAAATCGTCGGATTTGAGAGTAGTGCATTAGCTCTCCTTAAACGCGTCATAACTTCCGTATTTTTCATCATTGAAGTTTGAAATTTTGTATTATGTGAGAATGGACGATGAACTAACTAGAAATATAAAAATAAAGTATATAAGTGCTATGGTTCAAGGTAGCGCGTGCTGGCGCGTGCTAGCGCGTGCTGGCGCGTAGTTTAGTCGGACCCTCATCTCTCCCAGATTCTTACTTTTTGTGGAATATTGGTACGTTTGACCTTTGCACGCTTCCCACGTATGCAGTTTGCACATGCTGTAATGTCATGAGTTAGCTACAACACGGTGTGTCAACTGATTCCGTTCATCCACCGGATGTTTCCGTTCATCCGCAGGATGTGTCCGTTCATACAGCCCCATTTTCGTCACTTGCTTCGGGAAAAACGTTGTGGTAAGTCGTGTGGGCAGCGCGCTTGTGTGATATTGAAAGAATAAGGTAGCGAAATGGTTGGGCTATGTGTACGATAAGTACCAAGGTGCTAGTGAATCCTAATAATAACACACGCGGGCCGAACGTGGCAAAATTGCCTGATTTTTTAACATTTTCTTGTTTTTCTCGCTCTGTTATCGAATCTGACCCTTGATTTGCACATGATCACCAAAACCATTGCCTGTTACGACATTTCGCTTGAACAGAAGTTTATAGAAACCCATGGCTTTTGTACAATCACTTGTCTTTTGAAAACATACAGATTCCGTTCATACCCCATGTTTCCGTTCGTACAAAAGTGCATGTTTCCCTTCGTACGAAAAGCGTTTCCGTTCATACACATTCGTTAGATCAGAGTGAAACAGGCCCCCACTACAAGTTCTGTGTATTCCAATCGTTTTCAAATAGCACAAAGTACGAATGCGTGTGATATTGGACCTATGTGAACCATAAGACGAATTGAATTTGCAAAAAACAGTTTTGTGTCCGTTCGTACTGATTTTGACGGGAAAATGTGTCCGTTCGTACCACTTTCATCAAATTGTTTCCCTTCGTACCCTTTTCAGTAATGTGTTCAGTGACGGAGCTTTCTGTGTGTTTTGATAAGAACGAAGATTGATTTGTGCAGTTGTGCTTGCTTTGCAGCACTGCAACTAAGACTGAACTAAGTAACATGTACATTTGTATTTACTCCTATCATGCCATTTGCTTCACCTGTAATAATCATGAGCAGAATTTAGACAAATCAAGAAAAAACATTATCCAGGCTCTATCAGTCCTTTTTATATTTAGTCAAGTTTTGACTAAATATTTTAACGTAGAGGGGGGAATCGAGACGAGGGTCGTGGTGTATGTGTGTGTGTGTGTGTGTGTGTCTGTCTGTCTGTCTGTCTGTCTGTGTGTGTGTGTGTGTGTGTGTGTGTGTGTGTGTGTGTGTGTAGAGCGATTCAGACTAAACTACTGGACCGATCTTTATGAAATTTGACATGAGAGTTCCTGGGTATGAAATCCCCATACGTTTTTTTCATTTTTTTGATAAATGTCTTTGATGACGTCATATCCGGCTTTTCGTGAAAGTTGAGGCGGCACTGTCACGCTCTCATTTTTCAACCAAATTGGTTGAAATTTTGGTAAAGTAATCTTCGACGAAGCCCGGACTTCGGTATTGCATTTCAGCTTGGTGGCTTAAAAATTAATTAATGACTTTGGTCATTAAAAATCTGAAAATTGTAAAAAAAAATAAAAATTTATAAAACGATCCAAATTTACGTTCATCTTATTCTCCATCCTTTTCTGATTCCAAAAACATATAAATAAGTTATATTTGGATTAAAAACAAGCTCTGAAAATTAAATATATAAAAATTATTATCAAAATTAAATTGTCGAAATCAATTTAAAAACACTTTCATCTTATTCCTTGTCGGTTCCTGATTCCAAAAACATATAGATATGATATGTTTGGATTAAAAACACGCTCAGAAAGTTAAAACAAAGAGAGGTACAGAAAAGCGTGCTATCCTTCTTAGCGCAACTACTACCCCGCTCTTCTTGTCAATTTCACTGCCTTTGCCATGAGCGGTGGACTGACGATGCTACGAGTATACGGTCTTGCTGAAAAATGGCATTGCGTTCAGTTTCATTCTGTAAGTTCGACAGCTACTTGACTAAATGTTGTATTTTCGCCTTACGCGACTTGTTCATTTGTTCGATAAATGTCTTTTATGACGTCATATCCGGCTTTTTGTAAAAGTTGAGGCGGCACTGTCACACCTTCTTTTTTCAATTAAATTGATTGAAATTTTGGCCAAGCAATCTTCGACAAAGGCCGGACTTCGGTATTGCATTTCAGCATGGAGGCTTAAAAATTAATTAATGACTTTGGTCATTAAAAATCTGAAAATTGTAATTAAAATTATTTTGTTATAAAACGATCCAAAATTACTTTTATTTTATTTTTCATCATGTTCTGATTCCAAAAACATATAAATGTGTTATATTCGGATTAAAAACAAGCTCTGAAAATTAAATATATAAACATTATTATTAAAATTAAATTTTCGAAATCGTTTTAAAAACAATTTCATCTTATTCCTTGTCGGTTCCTGATTCCAAAAACATATAGATATGATATGTTTGGATTCAAAACACGCTCAGAAAGTTAAAACGAAGAGAGGTACAGTAAAGCGTGCTATGCAGCACAGCGCAACCGCTACCGCGCTGAACAAGCTCGTCACATTCACTGCCTTTTGCACTAGCGGTGGACTACGGTCATTGTGAAAAAATGCAGTGCGTTCAGTTTCATTCTGTGAGTTCCATAGCTTGACTAAATGTAGTAATTTCGCCTTACGCAACTTATTGGCTCACATAAGTTTTGTTTGTTTGCTTAACGCCCAGCCGACCACGAAGGGCCATATCAGGGCGGTGCTGCTTTGACATTTAACGTGCGCCACACACAAGACAGAAGTCGCAGCACAGGCTTCATGTCTCACCCAGTCACATTATTCTGACACCGGACCAACCAGTCCTAACACTAACCCCACAATGCCAGACGCCAGGCGGAGCAGCCACTAGATTGCCAATTTTAAAGTCTTAGGTATGACCCGGCCGGGGTTCGAACCCACGACCTCCCGATCACGGGGCGGACGCCTTACCACTAGACCAACCGTGCCGGTCTCACGTAAGTGTAGCCAATGCGATGCTAACTTTTGTCTGTCTGTGCGTGCGTGCGTATGTATGTATGTGGTAGAAACTCTAACATTTGAAGACGTCACATTACATTGACGTCACATTCGAAATAGTGACTTGTCCGCTGCTGCTTTTTTCAAATCGTCCCTAACACTATATTTAGTGAAATATGGAAGTAAAAGATTTTTTGACACCTTTGTATCGAATTCCCTAAACTTCCCATTTATTTTTAACTTTCTATTTCTTCAAACAAAAAAAGTCAAAACAGGTCCTCATATTACCGCATTTTGACGGAAGTACAACAATGATACACAATGTCCGCAAATAGGCGAAAATCCCCCTGTGTGTGTGTGTGTGTGTGTGTGTGTGTGTGTGTTGTGTGTGTGTGTGTGTATCTGTCCGCAAATAGATATCCGATGTTTGAGAACCGATTTCAATGAAATTATGTGTGAGGCTGTAGTTCAACCCAGGCTCGATCCTCTCCATAATTCAGGTCGGTGGGATAACTAATTGACCCTCACGGGCAAAAGGAAACCCGAGGTGCTATATAATATGACTAAAAACTGTAGGCAGTTCGATCACGTAATTGTCCAGTCGGGGCGGTATCCTGATAAATTTAATATCCTTTCTTCAGTCAATATATAAATAACTAAGTTTCTTGGGGGAAATAGTCTGAGATTTCTTCAGTCAAAATATAAAACACCACATTATCTTTTTGAATGAAAACAACTCAGTGTTTTTATGAGAATATTCTTCGATTTGGTTCCCAAAGCAGTGAAAAACACACGCACGCACGCACATGCACATCCACGCACACATACACACACAAAATAAAAACAAATCAAATTGAATATCCTTTGTTCAAGCGTCTATAGTGAACCCTCGGACTAGTGAACCCTCGGACTAGTGGACCCTCGGACAAGTGAACCCTCGGACTAGTGAACCCTCGGACTAGTGGACCCTCGGACTACTGAACCCTCGTACTAGTGGACCCTCGGACTAGTGAACCCTCGGACTAGTGAACCCTCGGACTACTGAACCCCTCTCACACACACACACACACACACACAGTTATTACTTCTCTGTCCTGTCTCTCTGTCTCCCTCTCATACACACACACACACACACACACACACACACACACACACACACACACACACACAGTCTAGACATAGGAATTGTCATTGATCTCCTCACCTTGTGGTCAAAAAACACCACCAAAGCCCCAGGTGTCAGTAAGTCAGCATGGTACAGATAACAATCGATACAGTGATTCAAATATTCACATGGTCGGTAGAAGAATATTTAAGTAAAATTAATTTTACATGTAATACATTTCTTCTGGAGTGGTACCCATTTTAACCTCTGATATTGTCAAATGATTGATTGTTTTTCTGATTGAGGTTGTAAGGATGAAATTTGGTTTTTGAGTTAATATGAGGTTAAAGATGTTTTCATTTTAGACTTGGACATAAAAAACGCTGGCGCTGGACCCGAGTACTCTTCAGACTGGCTCGCTCCCCCAGTATGAAAGTTTTTGTCTTGTGCACGTGGATTTAAAACAAATATATATATATTTATTTATTTTACACAATTAAAAATTATTAGAGTAAAATAAAACATTAAAACGTTCATAATAAACAATAGTAAACAAGAATTTAAAAAAATAAAATAAAATAAAATAGACCGCCCATGCCGGGAATCGAACCCGGATCACTTGGATTTATTCGCAAAGCGACCAGCCTCCCACCGCAAAAACTCCCCCCGTTAAGAGTCGTTTTGGTGGAATATTTCGCATTTAGGTCCCAGGTAACATTATGAAGTTTTAATACGATCAATCGGACCTATTATCAAGTTAGTGTATCAACTTTTGAACGAACTGCGCCCAGTAGTTTCCCAGTAATAAGCTGTTAAGTCGAGACGAACAGACAGACACACAATTAAAGTCTGCAGGACCCTAGTACTGCTTACTCGGGGATAAACATTGTCTGTTTATTTTGCAGCAGCTTAAAGGCATATGTACGCGCTCCCGTGTTTACAAAGTGTAGTTTGCCCATAATCGATGTCAAACGCACCATAAGACCATGTAATGACGATATGTCGCCATGCGCGGACCATATACATGCATTACAGCTTGTTTTAGAGTCTCAAAAACTTTGGATGTAAACAAAGACGCGGAGTTATTTCCCTTGCGTCAACGCTACCTCTGTTGGCAAATCTATAAATAGGACGATCCAGATCAAAATGAAAATTAACATATCTCAACATTGAAGGGGTCCTAGACCACAATATTTTGCAGGGAACTTAATTTAGCATGTCTCCAGCTGTTGGTAAAGCAATTAGCGTGTATAGTCATCGAGTACATATGGCTTTAACAGAGAACAGGACTCGGTGGTTATGAGTAGTTTTACAAAATAATCAAATAGAAAGATAAGAAAGGAGACATAATTGTTTACATAATTTAGAAATGTATTGAATATGG
>NC_090260.1:36663749-36791373 GCF_037325665.1 Littorina saxatilis | reverse complement strand
CCACCATTCTATACGGATAGTTTCGAGGTTGACCATGGGCAGCGCCATTTTGTTGTGAAATACGTCATCAGTTTGTGTACACAGGAAGTTGTGACATCCGTCACCCTATGGGAGGGGTGACGTCAAAATTGTTCATCTGTAGAAAGTTGTGAAATCCGTCACCCTATGGGAGGGGTGACGTCAAAATTGGTCATCACAGAGTTTGTGTAACACAGGAAGTTGTGAAATACGTCACCCTATGGGAGGGGTGACGTCAAAATTGTTCAACAAAAACATGACATGTCGCTTTGTGCAGGGTCAACTGCAACAAACTCAAACCGAGCCATTCATACCTAGCTGTATTTGAGTGACTTATATACCCGACATTTTTATTTCTTATTTTTAGCACAGGTGTAGGAAAAATCATGAACCAAAATGTTATTTATTTTCTAATTTAACATTTTTTTTACAAATATGACCATGGTCTTTTAAACATACAGTGACATTAAACATTGTTATGTTAAAAAAAAGAAAAAAGAAAAAAAGCTTTTGTGCACAAATCAGAAAATACATTGTACATTTTACCTACAGGCCAAACCGTGAGTGTCTGTGGCAAAGCCCGACCCAGGAAATTGCACTGATCTAAATTGTCAAGAACAGGCGCTTGCATTTGGATGTGTCCAATGATAGTAGGTTTGGTTGTGATCAATCAGAATAATGTAGGAATAAAAATGTATGACAGTTTAGTATGATGACATGTAATTCACATATGCTGAAATATGATATTATACATCATGTAATATTATTATGGCTGTTGCCATGACCATGAAACCCAACAAAGGTTTAATGTAATGTAATTCAAAATACCAAAACCGAGCACCTATTAATCTCGTCTTTGCGCGTGAAGATTGAGGCCGTCTGCCAGTAGCGGTTAGGTCATACAGTGGAACCCCTCTCTAGCGACCTTTAAAATGTTGACAAAAATCGGTCCTTGTGGAGGGGGGTCCTTACAGAGGGAGGGGGGCGGAGTCAGGGGGCCACAAAGAAAGTCAGATTTAAAAAAAAAAGAAAACAGAGAAGTTTGAGTTGCTGACGACCGTTCCCTCTGAAAGCAAACTGCTTCGATTTCATGTTTGTCCTTGGTGTCCACCAGTTCTGGTGCATGTACTACCCTGGCCAAGTTTCCTCTCAAGACATCAAAGAGACCGCCCCAGTATACTCTACAGCCTCTGGGCGAACCACCTCTCATAGCTAAAACTGGGTCAATGACCCCTGGGAAGAAGGTCAGTGTCTATAAAATTTTACTCCTAGGCCTGCGGCCGGGGGGGGGGGGGGGGGGGGGGAGTATACCGGTACCATTTGAGAATCAGACCAAATGAGAATTGAACCATTTGAGAACATCCTTTTTTTTCAATCACTACATCGAAGGCCTGCGGCCCGGGGTTCACATGGGTTGGTTTGTTTGTTTGTTTCAAACCCACACCCATATACACACATTTCCCATTTAAACCATTTGTCGGCCCCCTGTCGATATTTATCGACTAAGTTCCTTGTAGTTATTGAGAAGTGTTTGTGATGGGGTCCGGCTGATGCTGGTTTCTGGTATGCTCTAGGGAACCTATGCGTACCCATAGCAGATTTTGTAGGGCTAAGAAATTAGCTCTAAAATCTCAATCCTGTTTGACTGGCATTGCCTCCTAGGGTAAATTCTTACACAAAAACAAAAGTCAGTCCAATATTTTGGGGGTCCAAGCATGAAAGCTCACGTCAGATAGACTGTGGCTGGACGTCAGATAGACTGTGGCTGGACGTCAGATAGACTGGCTGGACGTCAGATAGACTGTGGCTGGACGTCAGTGGCTGGACGTCAGATAGACTGTGGCTGGACGTCAGATAGACTGTGGCTGGACGTCAGATAGACTGTGGCTGGACGTCAAATAGACTGTGGCTGGACGTCAGATAGACTGTGGCTGGACGTCAGATAGACTGTGGCTGGACGTCAAATAGACTGTGGCTGGACGTCAGATAGACTGTGGCTGGACGTCAGATAGACTGTGGCTGGACGTCAGATAGACTGTGGCTGGACGTCAAATAGACTGTGGCTGGACGTCAGATAGACTGTGGCTGGACGTCAGATAGACTGTGGCTGGACGTCAAATAGACTGTGGCTGGACGTCAGATAGACTGTGGCTGGACGTCAGATAGACTGTGGCTGTTCAGTTTACATGCCAGAGTTCAGTGAACACTGTATAGGCCTGAGTAGAATGAATGTGAATTTTCTGTTTTCCGTCCAAAGTAACTACTGCTGTATATTTTGTAGAATTTTTTTTATCTGAAGTGTTTCATTTTGTGTGTGACAGGGAGACTACCGTCGCCCTTCACAGCAGACTCTGCAGAGTTGTTCGCCTTAAAAGTTGCGAGCTATTTATAGCTATTTATAGCTCGCAAGGTAACACCTGTGGATTGTAGAGTTCTGTTTGTGATGGGGTCTGGCGGCTTTTGTCTCTCTGTATGTTCATGGATTCCTTTGCGAATGCATAACAGTTTTTATAGGGCTTAGAAATAAGCTCTAAAATTCTCAATCCTGTTTGATTGGACTTCGCCTCCAAAGGTGATTGTGGTGTTTCGGCACCCTGTTACATGTGTATGTATATGTAATTGCATGTTCTTGTTGCAAGCCTGGTAACATTGAAGCATATTCAAATAAGGTTTGGGGCGGGGATGTAGCTCAGTCGGTAGCGTGCTGGATTTGTATCCAGTTGGCCGCTGTCAGCGTGAGTTCATCCCCACGTTCGGCGAGAGATTTATTTCTCAGAGTCAACTTTGTGTGCAGACTCTCCTCGGTGTCCGAACACCCCCGTGTGTACACGCAAGCACAAGACCAAGTGCGCACGAAAAAGATCCTGTAACAGAGTTCGGTGGGTTATAGAAACACGAAAATACCCAGCATGCATCCTCCGAAAACGGCGTATGGCTGCCTAAATGGCGGGGTAAAAAACGGTCATACACGTAAAATTCCACTCGTGCAAAAAACACAAGTGTACGTGAGAGTTTCAGCCCACGAACGAAGAAGAAAAAATAAGGTTTGTTTTGGTCTGTGATGAATCATTTCTTTTGAAAATTATTCTTGTGGTTCTTGTTACTGCAGAATATTGGAAATGTGATTTGGTGTTCTTGTTTGGGTATGTTACAATAGACTGCAGAGTAACAAAACAAGCTATTATATTGTTGAAAGGTTATTATTTATTTTAGCTATCATCAACCACTGAGAGTATAAAATGTGTACATATTTTATTTGTTTTCTTGTGTGACCTGCACATTCCATGTTTCAATGCACTGATATTAACAGTAACAAGTTTATACATTGTTTTCTTTGTACACTTACAAGTCTTTCCGCACATTCATGGCTACAATCCTTGTTTTTATCATGTGCTAAACCCCCCGTGGGTTAGGGGGAGTCTCATATTGGTTGGGACGAGAAAGAATTTACCCAATGCTCCCCAGCATGTCGTAAGAGGCGACTAACGGATTCTGTTTCTCTTTTTACCCTTGTTAACCCTTAGGCTGGTTGTCGCGACATATGTCGCGCTACTTTACGTATACTGTCACCTGGTTGTCACGACATATGTCGCGCTACTGGCTCAGTCTGTTTGGTCGGTTCCGATTACCTCCCATGGATGCGAAAACCTATATGACCGTTTTTTGTTATTTTTCTCTCTGTTAATTCACCAGTGGCTATGTAACATGTGTTACAGAATTGCACCAGTGTAAGGGTTAAGTGTTTCTTGTATAGAATATAGTCAATTTTTGTAAAGATTTTAGTCAAGCAGTATGTAAGAAATGTTAAGTCCTTTGTACTGGAAACTTGCATTCTCCCAGTAAGGTCATATATTGTACTACGTTGCAAGCCCCTGGAGCAAATTTTTGATTAGTGCTTTTGTGAACAAGAAACAATTGACAAGTGGCTCTATCCCATCTCCCCCCTTTCCCCGTCGCGATATAACCTTCGTGGTTGAAAACGACGTAAAACACCAAATAAAGAAAGAAAGAATCATGTGCTAAGTTATTATATGTATGATTGAACATTGGATTTTCCCTCTTTGAGCCATGTGACGTCAGAGTCCGACAAAAACTCATATGTAGGCAGATAGTCCAGACAAAACTCATATGTAGGCAGATAGTCCAGACAAAAAGTCATATGTAGGCAGATAGTCCAGACAAAAGTCATATGTAGGCAGATAGTCCAGACAAAAAGTCATATGTAGGCAGATAGTCCAGACAAAAGTCATATGTAGGCAGATAGTCCAGACAAAAGTCATATGTAGGCAGATAGTCCAGACAAAAACTCATATGTAGGCAGATAGTCCAGACAAAAACTCATATGTAGGCAGATAGTCCAGACAAAAGTCATATGTAGGCAGATAGTCCAGACAAAAAGTCATATGTAGGCAGATAGTCCAGACAAAAGTCATATGTAGGCAGATAGTCCAGACAAAAGTCATATGTAGGCAGATAGTCCAGACAAAAGTCATATGTAGGCAGATAGTCCAGACAAAAACTCATATGTAGGCAGATAGTCCAGACAAAAGTCATGTGTAGGCAGATAGTCCAGACAAAAAGTCATATGTAGGCAGATAGTCCAGACAAAAGTCATATGTAGGCAGATAGTCCAGACAAAAAGTCATATGTAGGCAGATAGTCCAGACAAAAGTCATATGTAGGCAGATAGTCCAGACAAAAGTCATATGTAGGCAGATAGTCCAGACAAAAACTCATATGTAGGCAGATAGTCCAGACAAAAACTCATATGTAGGCAGATAGTCCAGACAAAAGTCATATGTAGGCAGATAGTCCAGACAAAAAGTCATATGTAGGCAGATAGTCCAGACAAAAGTCATATGTAGGCAGATAGTCCAGACAAAAGTCATATGTAGGCAGATAGTCCAGACAAAAGTCATATGTAGGCAGATAGTCCAGACAAAAACTCATATGTAGGCAGATAGTCCGACAAAAACTCATATGTAGGCAGATAGTCCGACAAAAACTCATATGTAGGCAGATAGTCCAGACAAAACTCATATGTAGGCAGATAGTCCGACAAAAACTCATATGTAGGCAGATAGTCCAGACAAAAACTCATATGTAGGCAGATAGTCCAGACAAAAACTCATATGTAGGCAGATAGTCCAGACAAAAAGTCATATGTAGGCAGATAGTCCAGACAAAAAGTCATATGTAGGCAGATAGTCCAGACAAAAACTCATATGTAGGCAGATAGTCCAGACAAAAAGTCATATGTAGGCAGATAGTCCAGACAAAAACTCATATGTAGGCAGATAGTCCAGACAAAAACTCATATGTAGGCAGATAGTCCAGACAAAACTCATATGTAGGCAGATAGTCCAGACAAAAGTCATATGTAGGCAGATAGTCCAGACAAAAGTCATATGTAGGCAGATAGTCCGACAAAAACTCATATGTAGGCAGATAGTCCAGACAAAAACTCATATGTAGGCAGATAGTCCAGACAAAAGTCATATGTAGGCAGATAGTCCGACAAAAACTCATATGTAGGCAGATAGTCCGACAAAAACTCATATGTAGGCAGATAGTCCAGACAAAAAGTCATATGTAGGCAGATAGTCCAGAGAAAACTCATATGTAGGCAGATAGTCCAGACAAAAGTCATATGTAGGCAGATAGTCCAGACAAAAGTCATATGTAGGCAGATAGTCCAGACAAAACTCAGATGTAGGCAGATAGTCCAGACAAAAACTCAGATGTAGGCAGATAGTCCAGACAAAAGTCATATGTAGGCAGATAGTCCAGACTACAAAAGAGTGCATGTTTGTGAGCATTCAGTTGTAAAAAAATAACGGGAATTCTAATGAAAATTGAGCGATACATAAATGTTATTTGTACTTTGACATTTTATACAGATCTCGACAGTCATTGTTCACCTCGACCACTGGTGCAGTCTCTGAGGAACACTATCAATATCTTTGTAAAATGTCATGTTTTAGCACAAAATTCAAATAACTTACAATATCTGTAGGACTGAAGTTGAATTGATGCATTATCCCATGAATAAGTACAACCAAAGAAGGTGGATGCGGTGACCAGGATTGTTTTGTGATCCAGACGAGTACAATGAAGTCACTGTGTGAACTGCTGCACTTTCAAGTGAATCTTGCCTAAGCCTTCACAGGTTACAAGTGCCTTTCAATGAGCAAATCAACACATTTGCTGGAATTATACCAATGCACTGTTATATTTGTGCACATTCCTGTATGTATAATATTCTGTTGTACTCTGTAAAAAAAAAAAAAAAAAAAAATGCTCTCAAAGAGCGATATGGTTGTGTGTCATGAGTTGTGTTTATACATATGTATTACCATATGTACATTGATTTTGCAATATGAAAGAGATATTACTGAAACAGTTTCTTGGAATTTAGTGACTGAGTGTGTGTGTGTGTGTGCGCACGGCATGTGTACACTGTTTGAGTGTGTGTGCGTGCACTTTTGAGTGAGTGTGTGTGTATGTCACAGTGTGGTGTGTGTTTGCATGTATTGACACTTTGGCATGTGTGCAGTCAGTGTACCCATATAGGAAGGAAGAGGACACAAATACAATCTCTCAACACTACTCACCCCTTCAAACTAGAAGTATTATATATATAGTGAAACCTACACTTCCAGACTCCCCGTTTAAGACTTCGCCTGTTTTACAAGATTTCTCTTCATTGTTAGGAGACGTCTAGCAGACGATGCGGTCTAATTGTAGAAGTCTTGTAAAGCCTCTCGCAACGCGATCTCGTACACAGGATCTGGAAGTCGTTCCCTTTTCCGGCCCATGCTTTGAGATGTCAACATCGACTGTCAACTCGTCCTAATAAATAATTGCGCTACCCATTGAATGTGTTTGATATTACGTGTGAAACGTAACATTCATAAAGTCTGAAAATGTACCTCAATCTTAAAGACTCCATCCCTTAAATTATAAGATGTAAATATCTCAGATGTTGGGAGGTCTCCAAACAGAAGTATAACTGACTTTGTAATAGATGAATTTTACTTTTAAACGCAAACAATTTTCTTTCACATCGACAGCTTCATTGTTAAAAAATCAAATCAAAATAAAGTAAACTAAGAGGGAAATGTAGTTTTCAGAATAACTGTGTACAACTGCCCAGCTGTTTCTTGAACTTTTGTGATCTTGTGACAGTTCAGAATAACTGTGTACAACTGCCCAACTGTTTCTTGAACTGTTGTGATCTTGTGACAGTTCAGAATCAAAACCCCAGTAAAGCACAAAAACAATAACCTACTTGGCAGAAAAACAACAGAAAAAAACAGCACACACACATACATATATACATACAAACACAAGCAAACTAAAAACAACAACAACAAAACCAACAACTTCAGAACACAGAGGCAACGTGTGAGAAGAAAATAAATAGGATTTCATAACCACATGTTCCGCAACAGCTCATACTTTCTGCTCTTTTCCTTTTTGATCCACGTTTCATGAGTTTGAGACATGCGAGATAAAATCAACAGGACACAGTGGGTAGTAACAGCAGATGCTGCCAATATCCTTGTATTGATTGAAATACTCAACATGTGTAACAGTAACTTTGTTAATCACGTTCTGTTCATAGAAAGCAGCCAGGGTATAAAGTGACATTCCTTCTTGTGTGAGCAATCATGTTCACCTACACAGATCTGGCCAGTACCTCCTCTTCTTCTGCATTCCATGTTCATGGCAGTCTCCTTCTTCTTCTTCTTCTTCGCTCATGGGCTGAAACTCCCACGTTCACTCATGTTTTTGCACGAGTGGGGTTTAACGTGTATGACGGTTTTTACCCCGCCATTCAGGCAGCCATACGCCGCTTTCAGGGGAAGCATGCTGGGTATTTCCATGTTTTCATAACCCACCGAACTCTGACTTAGATTACAGGATCTTTTCCGTGCGCACTTGGTCTTGTGCTGTACACACAAAGGGGGATAATTAAGGCACTTGCAGGTCTGCACATAAGTTGACCTGGGAGATCTGAGAAATCTCCACCCTTAACCCACCAGAAGGGTGTTGGGTTCCTTGTACGTGAGATGTTTGTTTTGTTTGTTTGTTCATGGGCTGAAACTCCCACGGCTTTTACGTGTATGACCGTTTTTACCCCGCCATTTAGGCAGCCATACGCCGCTTTCGGAGGAAGCATGCTGGGTATTTTCGTGTTTCTATAACCCACCGAACTCTGACATGGATTACAGGATTTTTTCATGCGCACTTGGTCTTGTGCTTGCGTGTACACACAGGGGTGTTCGGACACCGAGGAGAGTCTGCACACAAAGTTGACTCTGAGAAATAAATCTCTCGCCGAACGAACTCACGCTGACAGCGGCCAACTGGATACAAATCCAGCGCGCTACTGACTGAGCTACATCCCCGCCCTGTACGTGAGATTAGAATTAACATATCCTTTAACTTCAAGTTGACACGGAAGGACAAAAAACACAGCCTGGCTACTTCCTGTGAGGGGTGAGCATTTTTATTAAAATTTATTAATTTCCCAGCTGACACCAGTGTCAATCTGTGCCATAATCAATGTATTACAAAACTCCCCCTCAGCACAAGAAGCAGCCAGGGTGTGCATTTTTGGTATGTGTCCAATTTGAGGGACGATGTCAGCCGTGTAAAAGCCAGGCTAGATCTGTGATAGTATGCAGAACTGTTTTCATAGATAGGAATGTGCCTTTAAGAAATGAGATTGGATTATTTTATATGAGGAATCCCTGATGGCAAAGTAACACACTGTGTCGATATCCAGCAGCTACCTTAAAGAACACAAGATGTCGTAAAACTTCCAACGCAAAAGAATTAAGCTGAATAATAATTACATTTTTTGGTTTGTTTAGTTTTTGCTCTCCCAACTGCTGTTCTTTGTTCCAGATACAGTGGAACCCCTATTTTAAGATCTCCAACAATCTCAGAAAACCAGGGCTTAAAAAGGAGGGAGTCTTAATATGGAGGTAAATTTACAGAAATTATGAACAGAAAATCTTAGAAAGCAAGGTCTTAAATTGGGGGGTCTTAAAAGGGGGGGTTCTTCTGTAGCTGAAAAGGTTCTCACACAGCCCGTACATATCTCAGTATCTGCTACTCATTCCCAAATTATAGTACATGTAGAGGAAAAGTTGGTTTTGATTGCAACTTTCTTGCTGTCCCTTGATGAGAGCAGTACAGGTATGTGCATTCTACATTCTCCTGTAATCTAAGTCAGAGTTCGGTGGGTTATGAAAACAAAAGGCCCAATGCAGAAAAGATCTCTCTCATACACAGGGAGATTCCGCAGGTGATAAACAGTTACTCTATAAAAAAAAAAAAGCAATAATAAATACATAATAAAAACCAATCAAGGAGAAATAATGTGTCAGTTAGAGGCACTAAGTAACTATCATTCTGTAAACAAATAAACTTGTTGAAACGCCTATGATACTTATTGTAAAACATTTTATCCTACATATGTGCGAGAGACCTCTCATTACATAACAATATCGTTCAAACCGCACGTGTGTATATCATGTAAATGAGGTCATGTCAAGCAAGTCTGGCAGGGACCTGTTTTTCCACTGCTTGTAATGCCAAAGTCACTGAGACAAACGTCATTATGAAAAAATATTTGCGCTCGCTAATTCCCCTCGATGAATTTTTAGAACTAACACGTCACACTACACTTTCTAGAATGACGTTTCTTTGCTTTGATGTAAGAGATTGCACTAGGCAATGGAAGAGACCGAGGTTCCAAAACAAGCGTCTTTTCGACTGCGGGACATTTTGAGTAAAATACACGTTAGTACAGTATGTAGGATAAACAGAATACTACATGGCTTGCTGTGTCGTGCTAGATTTACACTCGTTGCTTTTTCAAATAGTGAACAGCTAAATATTTTTTTTAAAACTCGTGTAAATCTGGTACGACACAGCAAGCCATGTAGTATTCTCTATAACTTCAAATTTGCACTTTCTTTGCTCTTGTGGCAGTTACAAATTCTTTGACAATGCACATTTTCATGGGAATAATGACCTCATCAACAGTACAGGACTGAGGATACCATACAGTGATTGCAACATAAAATGTCTTAGACTTATGTACTAAGTGAAATGCAGGAACCCAACTAACTAACTCTTGTCAAATTTTTATGGGTTGTAGAAGATTGCTTTCCTTTGATTTTCCTTGCCTTTCCATAGAAACACAGAGTCAAGCTACACTTGATACTGAAGGCCAATCACTGCCTACAGGCGTGCACGCTGCAACGATCTGTGCCAGTGAAATGATGCGAACAACTGACATCCCAGTCAGGATTAGCTCTGATCTGTACTTTCTGCACTGTCCGCTCAATATAACCCCCTTTTCGTTCGAAAGTGCGCATTTTGACAATCAGCATTGCAGATGGGATCGTGTCCCTCAGTGTGCACATGGAGCGACCGCATGTGGAGACATCCTGTGTCGCTTGACTCAACGTTTGCAAGGTAAGCACAGCCCAAAAAAACCTGACAGAGTTACTTCCGGAATTCATCTATTTAAGTTGAATGACACAAATCTGTATAGCTTCCAACTTTGTACAATATACAGCCAAAGAAAGAAGCAAAGAGTGACCAAGCAACCTCTTGTTCAAACTGCGTGAAGAAGAAAAAGACATCTCATCAATCACCCACTTCACCGACTCGGGCAATAGATAATTTGTCTAAATAACTCTGTCAGGTTTATTGTGGGAACTAGAGTGACCTTTTCTTGCAAAACCTTGTTCAAACATTGAAGGGGCCAAACATTAGCAAGGGGTGTGAAAAAAACATGTGTATGTTTCCGACAGACCCCTTGCTAGCGATTGGCCCCTCCAATGTTTGTATGAGGTTTTGCAAGAAAAGATCACTCTCCCACAACCCATACAAACCTGTTGGAGTTATTTTCGGAATTCATCTATCGCAAAATAAAAGAGCAAAGGAAATATTCTGAAGACAGTGAACTATGTGTATTTTTTTTAATTTTGCGGAAATTCTGCAGGTAATGAAATGTTATCAAAAGACAACCATCATATCAATTTTTCACAACATCTTAATTTGACCAAGATATCAAATGCCAACCACTGGATACAATTCACATCTCTAAGGCAAATATCACAATCCGAGTGGAAGGCATGTCCTTTTTCCAAGTCTACCCAACAACACCAATTCTAATAATGTCTTCAAAAAGATGCAACTATCATTGGCTTGACACTCTGACTGGAATGTTCTTGTGTAAGTGAGCTTCCCATTCCAAGCTTGAGCAGCCTGTCTACTTTCTACTTTCTGTGTAGAATGGGAATTTGTTGTTGAATTACTTTCGTAACTGTGATGGCTAACATGAACGTTGATGGGGGAATTAATGTGCTATGTTTAAGGTCAATGATTCACTCAATTCTAGTCACAACCATACTTAAAGGCTTACTAACTCGCTCCCGTGTTTACGATGTGTAGTTTGCCCACAATCGATGTCAAATGCATCATAAGGCCATATAATGACGATATGTCGCAATGCGCGGACCATATACATGCATTACAGCTTGTTCTAGCCTCTGAAAAAGTGAGGATGTCAACAAAGACGCGGAGTTATTTCCCTTGCGTCAACGTTACCTCTGTTGGCAAAACTATAAATAGGACGATCTAGATCAAAATAAAAATTCAAATATCTCAACATTTAAGGGGTCCTAGACCACAATATCTTGCAGGGAACTTAATTTAGCATGTCTCCAGCTGTGGGTAAAGCAATTAGCGTGAATAGTCATCAGCTTTCTATGCCTTTAAAGAAAACTCTGGTGTTGTCTGTACACAAAAAGAGGCTTCTATCAAAGACACAACCTTTCTTTTAATGATCACACACACAATAAAGGCCAAGCATCCACACACAATAAAGGCCAAGCATCCAAACTTATAACTGTAAAATCACACTTCATGCCCCCTTCTCCCCCGTCATCACAATCAACCTACAAAATAAGGAACTTTTTTCCTTCATGTTTTTCTTTCAAAAGTCATGTGGTAATTCTTTCTTTTTTTCTTTATTTGGTGTTTAACGTCGTTTTCAACCACGAAGGTTATATCGCGACGGGGAAAGGGGGGAGATGGGATAGAGCCACTTGTCAATTGTTTCTTGTTCACAAAAGCACTAATCAAAAATTTGCTCTAGGGGCTTGCAACGTAGTACAATGTATTACCTTACTGGGAGAATGCAAGTTTCCAGTACAAAGGACTTAACATTTCTTACATACTGCTTGACTAAAATCTTTACAAAAATTGACTATATTCTATACAAGAAACACTTACCGTACTTTTCGGACTATAAGGCGCTGCCGTGTATAGGGCGCACCCCCTACTTTTTAAAAAAAAAATGAAAAAAGCCTAGAATAAGGCGATGCCATGGATAAGGCGATGGTGTCGTGCATAAGGCGATGGCATGAAAGAAAAAAATGAAGAAAAACATCGTACATAGAAAAAAACAACAACAACATCAATGATCAAACATGGCGACCGCTCAAAATCGGCAGGAAACACTGTTTCAAACAGAAAGTCCAGTCGTATCGCAAGATCGATGGCTTTAATCTTGAAGGCAGCATCGTATGAAGCTCTCTTCGTTTTCGGCATTTTGACAGTGACAAAGTCGAAGTGCAAGTTGAAGCGGTACCCAGTTGAAGTGTCAAGAGACCGACTGTCGACTGTCGTGTTTCAACGCAACTAGTGTTCAGGTAATTTTTTCGGCGATCAACATTGCTTGAATTGTGTTCACTTAAATGGTTGTTAGTTGCTCATTGATTTCAAGTTCACAGTGCTCGTGAAACCTATTTTATCCGAGAATAAGGCGACGTCGTGTATAAGGCGACCCCACGATTTTAAGTAAAAAAAAAAAAAAAAAAAGTATCGCCTTATAGTCCGAAAAGTACGGTAACAAGGGTAAAAGGAGAAACAGAATCCGTTAGTCGCCTCTTACGACATGCTGGGGAGCATCGGGTAAATTCTTCCCCCTAACCCGCGGGGGGACCAGGGAGGGGTAAATTCTTCCCCCTAACCCGCGGGGGGACCAGGGAGGGGTAAATCCTTCCCCCTAACCCGCGGGGGGTCATGTGGTAATCATTGTCCCAGTTTTACATACACAACACATAAAGTATATCAATTCTTTGCGGAAGGAATGATTGCACCAACAAGGCCAACAACAGTGATATGTGTAAATAGACTGTATTCAAGTGCACAGATTTGTTGCCAGTCAAACAACAGTGTAAAAGCCCAAAGGTCACACCCAAGTGATATGTTTGAGGATCAAATGTGGATAAATCACAACTTCTACTCTCATTAAAGGCTAACATTCGTCTCCGGGAGACCAAGCCTTGTTATAGTAGAAGGCAACAGAGCTAAATTTAGCGCTGCCAGCATGAGAAACTAGAGCTAAATTTACTGGGAGCCGATGTTGGCCTCTAAGATTTTATGTGAAAAGTGTCATTATGTGGTCAACGGCAAAATATCAATACATGTACAACAACTTAAATCTTTTCTTAATAGTACACTCAATATACTTGGTGTGGGCAATGGAGTTGACCATCACGGATCTGTCCCGGCATTTACAAAATGAAGATAAGATTAAGAGCATTCTTCAACTTGGAACACATACCAAAGCTCAGCAGCCTGGCTGCTTACCTGTGCAGAGAGCGACCTTTTTTGTTGATTCCATTTCTTAAATGACACCTATGTCAATCTACTGAAATAAGTCAGTCCCAAAAATCTCTCTCTGAACAGAATGCAGCCACGCGATTGATTTTGAGTATAAGACCAAGTGAAAGGATGCTCTCATCACATGTAAAACCCTGGACAGATCTGTGGCATGATCGTGTACGTTGGAAGGACATTTTTTTTTTCTCTCGAACAGGTGATATGTGAATTCATACATTGCAACACAGATAAATCCAACAAGAGTTGCGTAACAAAGCGCTCTGCAAGCGAGCCAGCAGAACAAGTTTCACTGTGAACATTTCACGAACGGGACACATGCTTGAGACAGGAAACCATGAACAAATAAAGCGTCAGTAGTCTGGTGAGGGCGTCATGACCGTCTGAACAAACTCAGAGATTTTCACCTGTCCGTTGGGGGGGATCCCAGCCTCTCTGAACAGGGTGTCCACTGGAAGCAAACGACAGCACAGTGTTAGCGAAATCCTCAACAGTCAAATTTAACAGAAAGAAAGTAAGCTGTCCTTTGCAGAGGATAAAGAAAAGGTTTATTCGTTCATTATTCACTCTTTAGCAAACATCAGCATTTTCCGTTGCCTTTCTAATGTATCTTTTATATTTCAAGTTTTAGCAACACAAAGCACACTCACACCTAAACATACCCTCCTCCCTCTCCCCCCCTCCTCACACACTCACATGTATACCCCTCCCCACACACTCACATGTATACCCCCTCCCCACACACTCACATGTATACCCCCTCCCCACACACTCACATGTATACCCCCTCCCCTCACACTCACATGTATACCCCCTCCCCACACACTCACATGTATACCCCCTCCTCACACACTCACATGTCTACCCCCTCCCCTCACACTCACATGTATACCCCCTCCCCTCACACTCACATGTATACCCCCTCCCCACACACTCACATGTATACCCCCTCCCCACACACTCACATGTATACCCCCTCCCCACACACTCACATGTATACCCCTCCCCACACACTCACATGTATACCCCTCCCCACACACTCACATGTATACCCCCTCCCCACACACTCACATGTATACCCCCTCCCCACACACTCACATGTATACCCCCTCCCCACACACTCACATGTATACCCCCTCCCCACACACTCACATGTATACCCCTCCCCACACACTCACATGTATACCCCCTCCCCACACACTCACATGTATACCCCCTCCCCACACACTCACATGTATACCCCCTCCCCACACACTCACATGTATACCCCCTCCCCACACACTCACATGTATACCCCATCCCCTCACACTCACATGTATACCCCCTCCCCACACACTCACATGTATACCCCCTCCCCACACACTCACATGTATACCCCTCCCCACACACTCACATGTATACCCCCTCCTCACACACTCACATGTATACCCCCTCCCCACACACTCACATGTATACCCCCTCCCCACACACTCACATGTATACCCCCTCCCCACACACTCACATGTATACCCCCTCCCCTCACACTCACATGTATACCCCCTCCCCACACACTCACATGTATACCCCCTCCTCACACACTCACATGTCTACCCCCTCCCCTCACACTCACATGTATACCCCCTCCCCTCACACTCACATGTATACCCCCTCCCCACACACTCACATGTATACCCCCTCCCCACACACTCACATGTATACCCCCTCCCCACACACTCACATGTATACCCCCTCCCCACACACTCACATGTATACCCCTCCCCACACACTCACATGTATACCCCCTCCCCACACACTCACATGTATACCCCCTCCCCACACACTCACATGTATACCCCCTCCCCACACACTCACATGTATACCCCCTCCCCACACACTCACATGTATACCCCCTCCCCACACACTCACATGTATACCCCCTCCCCACACACTCACATGTATACCCCCTCCCCACACACTCACATGTATACCCCCTCCCCACACACTCACATGTATACCCCCTCCCCACACACTCACATGTATACCCCATCCCCTCACACTCACATGTATACCCCCTCCCCACACACTCACATGTATACCCCCTCCCCACACACTCACATGTATACCCCCTCCCCACACACTCACATGTATACCCCCTCCTCACACACTCACATGTATACCCCCTCCCCACACACTCACATGTATACCCCCTCCCCACACACTCACATGTATACCCCCTCCCCACACACTCACATGTATACCCCCTCCTCACACACTCACATGTATACCCCCTCCCCACACACTCACATGTATACCCCCTCCCCACACACTCACATGTATACCCCCTCCCCACACACTCACATGTATACCCCTCCCCACACACTCACATGTATACCCCCTCCCCACACACTCACATGTATACCCCTCCCCACACACTCACATGTATACCCCCTCCCCACACACTCACATGTATACCCCCTCCCCACACACTCACATGTATACCCCATCCCCACACACTCACATGTATACCCCCTCCCCACACACTCACATGTATACCCCCTCCCCACACACTCACATGTATACCCCCTCCCCACACACTCACATGTATACCCCCTCCCCACACACTCACATGTATACCCCTCCCCACACACTCACATGTATACCCCCTCCCCACACACTCACATGTATACCCCCTCCCCACACACTCACATGTATACCCCCTCCCCACACACTCACATGTATACCCCCTCCCCACACACTCACATGTATACCCCCTCCCCACACACTCACATGTATACCCCCTCCCCACACACTCACATGTATACCCCCTCCTCACACACTCACATGTATACCCCCTCCCCACACACTCACATGTATACCCCATCCCCTCACACTCACATGTATACCCCCTCCCCTCACACTCACATGTATACCCCCTCCCCTCACACTCACATGTATACCCCCTCCCCACACACTCACATGTATACCCCCTCCCCACACACTCACATGTATACCCCATCCCCTCACACTCACATGTATACCCCCTCCCCACACACTCACATGTATACCCCCTCCCCACACACTCACATGTATACCCCCTCCCCACACACTCACATGTATACCCCCTCCCCACACACTCACATGTATACCCCATCCCCACACACTCACATGTATACCCCCTCCCCACACACTCACATGTATACCCCCTCCCCTCACATGTATACCCCCTCCCCTCACACTCACATGTATACCCCCTCCCCTCACACTCACATGTATACCCCCTCCCCTCACACTCACATGTATACCCCCTCCCCTCACACTCACATGTATACCCCTCCCCACACACTCACATGTATACCCCCTCCCCTCACACTCACATGTATACCCCCTCCCCACACACTCACATGTATACCCCCTCCCCACACACTCACATGTATACCCCCTCCCCACACACTCACATGTATACCCCCTCCCCACACACTCACATGTATACCCCCTCCCCTCACAGTCACATGTATACCCCCTCCCCACACACTCACATGTATACCCCCTCCCCTCACAGTCACATGTATACCCCCTCCCCACACACTCACATGTATACCCCCTCCCCACACACTCACATGTATACCCCCTCCCCACACACTCACATGTATACCCCCTCCCCTCACAGTCACATGTATACCCCCTCCCCACACACTCACATGTATACCCCCTCCCCTCACAGTCACATGTATACCCCCTCCCCACACACTCACATGTATACCCCTCCCCACACACTCACATGTATACCCCCTCCCCACACACTCACATGTATACCCCCTCCCCTCACAGTCACATGTATACCCCCTCCCCACACACTCACATGTATACCCCCTCCCCTCACAGTCACATGTATACCCCCTCCCCACACACTCACATGTATACCCCCTCCCCACACACTCACATGTATACCCCCTCCCCACACACTCACATGTATACCCCCTCCCCACACACTCACATGTATACCCCCTCCCCACACACTCACATGTATACCCCCTCCCCTCACACTCACATGTATACCCCCTCCCCACACACTCACATGTATACCCCCTCCCCACACACTCACATGTATACCCCCTCCTCACACACTCACATGTATACCCCCTCCCCACACACTCACATGTATACCCCCTCCTCACACACTCACATGTATACCCCCTCCCCACACACTCACATGTATACCCCCTCCCCACACACTCACATGTATACCCCCTCCCCACACACTCACATGTATACCCCCTCCCCACACACTCACATGTATACCCCCTCCCCTCACACTCACATGTATACCCCCTCCCCACACACTCACATGTATACCCCATCCCCTCACACTCACATGTATACCCCCTCCCCACACACTCACATGTATACCCCCTCCCCACACACTCACATGTATACCCCCTCCTCACACACTCACATGTATACCCCATCCCCTCACACTCACATGTATACCCCCTCCCCACACACTCACATGTATACCCCCTCCCCACACACTCACATGTATACCCCCTCCCCACACACTCACATGTATACCCCATCCCCACACACTCACATGTATACCCCCTCCCCACACACTCACATGTATACCCCCTCCCCACACACTCACATGTATACCCCCTCCTCACACACTCACATGTATACCCCCTCCCCACACACTCACATGTATACCCCCTCCCCACACACTCACATGTATACCCCCTCCCCACACACTCACATGTATACCCCCTCCTCACACACTCACATGTATACCCCCTCCCCACACACTCACATGTATACCCCCTCCTCACACACTCACATGTATACCCCCTCCCCACACACTCACATGTATACCCCCTCCCCACACACTCACATGTATACCCCCTCCCCACACACTCACATGTATACCCCCTCCCCACACACTCACATGTATACCCCCTCCTCACACACTCACATGTATACCCCCTCCCCACACACTCACATGTATACCCCCTCCCCACACACTCACATGTATACCCCCTCCCCACACACTCACATGTATACCCCCTCCCCACACACTCACATGTATACCCCCTCCTCACACACTCACATGTATACCCCCTCCTCACACACTCACATGTATACCCCCTCCCCACACACTCACATGTATACCCCCTCCCCACACACTCACATGTATACCCCCTCCCCACACACTCACATGTATACCCCCTCCCCACACACTCACATGTATACCCCCTCCCCTCACACTCACATGTATACCCCCTCCCCACACACTCACATGTATACCCCATCCCCTCACACTCACATGTATACCCCCTCCCCACACACTCACATGTATACCCCCTCCCCACACACTCACATGTATACCCCCTCCTCACACACTCACATGTATACCCCATCCCCTCACACTCACATGTATACCCCCTCCCCACACACTCACATGTATACCCCCTCCCCACACACTCACATGTATACCCCCTCCCCACACACTCACATGTATACCCCATCCCCACACACTCACATGTATACCCCCTCCCCACACACTCACATGTATACCCCCTCCCCACACACTCACATGTATACCCCCTCCTCACACACTCACATGTATACCCCCTCCCCACACACTCACATGTATACCCCCTCCCCACACACTCACATGTATACCCCCTCCCCACACACTCACATGTATACCCCCTCCTCACACACTCACATGTATACCCCCTCCCCACACACTCACATGTATACCCCCTCCTCACACATTCACATGTATACCCCCTCCCCACACACTCACATGTATACCCCCTCCCCACACACTCACATGTATACCCCCTCCCCACACACTCACATGTATACCCCCTCCCCACACACTCACATGTATACCCCCTCCTCACACACTCACATGTATACCCCCTCCCCACACACTCACATGTATACCCCCTCCCCACACACTCACATGTATACTCCCTCCCCACACACTCACATGTATACCCCCTCCCCACACACTCACATGTATACCCCCTCCTCACACACTCACATGTATACCCCCTCCTCACACACTCACATGTATACCCCCTCCCCACACACTCACATGTATACCCCCTCCCCACACTCACATGTATACCCCCTCCCCACACACTCACATGTATACCCCCTCCCCACACACTCACATGTATACCCCCTCCCCACACACTCACATGTATACCCCCTCCCCACACACTCACATGTATACCCCCTCCCCACACACTCACATGTATACCCCCTCCTCACACACTCACATGTATACCCCCTCCCCACACACTCACATGTATACCCCCTCCCCACACACTCACATGTATACCCCCTCCCCACACACTCACATGTATACCCCCTCCCCACACACTCACATGTATACACATCATACACCAACGCACAAACACACGCTCTCCGTCTCTACATTCTTCTTGGCTTGACTACGGGAAAAAAATTTTCAGAATGAGTTTCTCATCTGATGCAAGCAGGCTGGTGGCTGATGAAACCTACACCAGATAGGCACGACCTGCCGCTATGACACTTGAAGAATCAATACATTCCATGAAAAGAAAAGTGTATGGAGTTACCGCTTTGCCATTTTCCTCCACCTTCTCCTGATACCAGAACTCATCAGTCCGCTCTTATTCCACCCTCCCTAACATCGAACGCAGAAGAAGAAGAATTCCACCCTTCCGCCATCCCACCACACACACACACACACACACACACACACAGAGAAAGACACAAACATGTACGCGCGAGTGCCGCACAAGCATGCACAAACGCACACCTGTACCCCTTACTCAAATCATAGAAAAAAGGATGAAGGATGCACATAAAAGAGAAAAGATGGCTTCAAGGTTATCTCAGGATTCAATGCTCCACATGATGTGAATTATAACACACAAGGGAGACAACAACAACACCTGTTTGGATTCGGTTTGCTGGTAAAATTATACATATATCTTAGCAAGAAAGATTTGTAAACACACAGAGGATGCAAGTTGCTTATTCATTTCAATGTTTGTTATTCTCTCAGATGCCAGGAGATTGGTTCCGCATAATTCTCATTCCTCTTGTTGGACATGTTGCATATATTTACACATTTCCGAGATTTTTTGTAGGAAAATAAAATTAACAAAAAAACTGAGTAAAACAGGAAATGAACAAATTTACTGGAAAATTTCAGGGATTTTGTAAATGTCCTGGTTTTGAGAATTTACTGTAATATATATACATTCCGAGCTTTTACGTCCCTTTGTTCCTCAGTTTTCCAAACACACTTCATCTTCAAATGTTAACAATTGTTTTTTCCCATCCTCACCTTCATTCCTGCTGAGTTTCTCCCCCATGCTGGTGAGGATCTGTCGTACGTCGGTACAATTGACGTAGCCTAAGTGCGATCGGTCTTGTGCGACCAGCGCGGCCTGCAGCTCCTTCTTGCAGTTCTCCACGCTTGAGTGCTCATGCATCACGTCCAGGAAGGACGCAAAGTCCAGCTGTCCTTCGTCTGTTACAACAAGCAGAAACACAGATATTTAGTTGACATTTTTGAATGAAAAAATATTTTTCAACCAGAACTGAATGCAGGGCTAACACAAAAAAAGTGAAAAACCTGAAAGGCCAGGGTCCACGGCGGCAGGGGCAAAAGAACAGCCTTTCCTGGTTCCAAAATGTATGATGATAAATATTTTGCCTCCATCAACCATCCAAGCCATTTTTTTTTATTTTTTACTTTTACTTTAAGAAACCGGATTTTCCGGTTTTAAAAGTTTTCAAAACCCGGATTTTTGGCGAGAACTGGAAAGGTGTTAGCCCTACGAATGAAGACAGGGAGAGGACTTGTGAACTGAGCGGGAGGGACTGTGCTACAGTGGAACTCCTTTTAAGACCACCAAAACCTAACAAAATGAGGTCTTACAAAAGAGGGAGTCTTAAATCAATCAATCAATCAATATGAGGCTTATATCGCGCGTATTCCGTGGGTACAGTTCTAAGAGCAGGAATGTTTGGCTCACGTAAGTGTAGCCTATGCGATCGTAACTTTGTCTGTCTGTGCGTGTGTGTGTGTGTGTGTGTGTGTGTGTGTGCGTGTGTATGTCTGTGGTAGAAACTTTAACATTTCGTCATTTGAAGACGTCACATTATGGCGTAAGAGGGTTAGACGTCACGCGAAGGAATTACTGAAAGTCTCGGTCATTTTGGCTCATTATTTTGAGCGGGCCCAGACTAGTTGGAAGGCACTATGGCGGAAAAGAGAGTTATCTTTTCATGTCTTGGCGTCTCAAATCTTATTAGTCAGAAAGCGCATGCACGTAGTCTCGACCAGCGCGTGGTGTGCTTCTTTCTGAGTACTTTACGTCACAAATTGTACTTTACGTACTTGATGATGATGTAAGTTAATTGTATGTGTTCTATTTCGTTGACTGAGCACGGCCGGGACCAGTTGGCGTGAGCGCTGGGATTTCGAGTTTCATTCGACATGTCAATGCATCGCAGTATGAAATAATACAGGTAGGCGGTTAGTCAATATCGACCAAAGTCGATAAGTGCATTCTTCACTATGGTATTGAGTCTGATTTCGTCGTCCATCTTGAATCAAAAAGCACTCTTCTTACAAAAAAAAACCAAACTTCGTTGCGAGCTACGGCGAAGCTTCGCATGTCAAAACTTGAGAAGCGATGTTGGGGTCAAAGTACCATGCCGCAGCTGCGGGTTTTTGGTATTAAGACTTTGCGAAGCTTCGTGTAGTCGACTACGGGCTCAATTAAGGACAGGCTTAAGTAGGCTAGATCTAGATCTAGTGTCTCGCTTTCTTGCACAGTGTCACCTATGCTTACTGTGTGTGTGTGTGTGTGTGTGTGTGTGTGTGTATGTGTGATGGAGTGATTGAGTTTGTGTTACTGTTTGTCGATTTCTTACGTGAGCCTTGAAGGCTTCGCCTCTTGTTTTAAATTTAAATTTTTTTTTTAATGCAATTTATATCGCGCACATATTCAAGGCGCAGGGATTTATTGATGCCGTGTGAGATGGAAATTTTTTTTACACAATACATCACGCATTCACATTAGCCAGCAGATCGCAGCCATTTCGGCGCATATCCTACTTTTCACGGCCTATTATTCCAAGTCACACGGGTATTTTGGTGGACATTTTTATCTATGCCTATACAATTTTGCCAGGAAAGACCCTTTTGTCAATCGTGGGATCTTTAACGTGCACACCCCAATGTAGTGTACAACGAAGGGACCTCGGTTTTTCGTCTCATCCGAAAGACTAGCACTTGAACCCACCACCTAGGATAGGAAAGGGGGGAGAAAATTGCTAACGCCCTGACTCAGGGTCGAACTAGCAACCTCTCGCTTCCGAGCGCAAGTGCGTTACCACTCTGCCACCCAGTCCACAAAATAGGGTAGGGGTATATTAACTGAGCTTATTAACAGCAATGTGAGAAAACAGGGTGTGAAAAGGAGAGTTCCCCTGACTATCAGTCTATCAATGTTAGTTCACATGTTTTAGGGCGGGGATGTAGCTCAGTCGGTAGCGCGCTGGATTTGTATCCAGTTGGCCGCTGTCAGCGTGAGTTCGTCCCCACGTTCGGCGAGAGATTTATTTCTCAGAGTCAACTTTGTGTGCAGACTCTCCTCGGTGTCCGAACACCCCCGTGTGTACACGCAAGCACAAGACCAAGCGCGCACGAAAAAGATCCTGTAATCCATGTCAGAGTTTGGTGGGTTATAGAAACACGAAAATACCCAGCATGCTTCCTCCGAAAACAGCGTATGGCTGCCTAAATGGGGGGGAAAAACGGTCATACACGTAAAAGCCGTGGGAGTTTCAGCCCATGAACGAACAAACAAACAAGTTCACATGTTTTGAGAGCTGCGAAGATGAAGATAAAATGCTGTCACTGAAAAAAAATTGTTGGGCATTCCTCTTTTGTAGACCACTTAAAATTCTATCCAAAAAAATGTATATATATAATTTATAAAAAACATAGGGTGTCCAGACATATTATTACTATTATTATTATTATTGTGATCATTTTTATGCGCCTAATCTAGATATAGCCCTAGGCGCTTACATATTAATTTCTGCCGTTTGAAATGGAATTTTTTTACAGACAGACAGACAAACAGACATTTTTTACACACAATATATAACGCATTCACATCGACCAGTAAAGCTCAGTAGCCTATTAGGCGAGCATTCACCTTTCACGGCCTTTATTCCAAGTCAAACGGGTATTTGGTGGACATTTTTATCTATGCCTATACAATTTTGCCAGGAAAGACCCTTTTGTCAATCGTGGGATCTTTAACGTGCACACCCCAATGTAGTGTACACAGTCTCTACAAAATATATATGCAAACAGTCTCTACAAAACCCTGACTGTAAACTTGAAGTATAAATAACTTTCTGGACTCAGGAATCAAAACCATGAGAATGGATAAACTTCTCTCCAAGCTACGTAACTTGTCCAAGAAACAACATCTCTGTCCCATAACCTAATTCATTGAAAAGACAGAACACACAACTACAAGAAGCACAGCTATAAGTATAACATGCTTTAAACAAATGGTATAGGGCTTATAATTTGTTAGCATTTTGTCATATCCCGCAACTGAAAAACCTGGGTCTGAAATAGTGAGCAGACACGTTTTCACGGGAAGTATTATATATCATGCCCTTAGCACAATTTAGACGGACAGACACCCAGACAAGAGTGATGTGTGTATAATACTGACGGGAGACGTGTTTCTTGAAGTACTTGCTGATCTCCTCCCGCGTGGGGCTGAAGCTGAGTGAGCGCATGATGATGGACAGGTCGCCCTCGTGTGAGATGTGGCCCCGCCGCGCGTGGAAGTCAAAACACTCCTTGAACTCTGTTCACAAAAAAGCCAATACTTAGAAGTGGCAGCTATTTCTCGCTCAAAAATCGGACAGACAACCTTTTCCTGTGTGGCATGAAAACTAATGAGGTGTAAATAATTGTTTTTTAGTTAAGAATTTCCATTTCCACAACGAACCTCCTAAAACTAAAAGTAAGCTTCTCTAAATTCTTAATTACAAAAAAAATAAATGACCTATCTGTCCTAATTTATTTGGCCTTCCCAAGGGTTGTAAACATAAATAAACATGTTTTTTGTTGTTGGCCTAAGCATGAATATCATACAACCCAATTAACATTATGTTAACATGCATTCCGACTTGCATACATGCAATATATGTCACCAACAACATATTAATAGATTTGCTGGCTACACAATTAAGACATGCTCTGATCAATGTTTCTACTCATTATTACAGGCAACAAACTTTGAAAAAACAAAATATGCATAAAAAGAGTCACAGGTAGTGAGGTAAATTCAATTCTTAAAAAAACACACACAGTAAAACCCACCCATATTGGTAGTGAGAATGTGTTCTTCAATACTTTTAATTTAATTTTGATTAACCCTTTCAGATATGTGCTTTTCCTCTTCCCCCTCTTTGTAACCCTCAATACTACGTACGTCACATTAACCCATTGAGAACATAATATTTCATTTTATTTCAGCACAATGCACTCATGAGTCATGGACTGTCAGCAGCAAAAGCATCAGCTAGCTTTCCATTCATACACTCGTTCCCGCTTCAGGTTAAAAAGTGTGTTTAACACTATCAAATCTGTGGATAGCTAGTCATAAATGTGCTTATTCTAGTTCTACCATCTTTGCACTATAGAATAATACTAAACCGTGCTAGTTGGGAATCATTTTCAAGATTTTGTTGGGCGTGGTCTTTTTTGACTGGAATCATTTTGTTCTTTCTTGACTTACGTTCGATTTTTTCCCCAGTGAAGTATCGTGCCTGAAAAAAATCAAAGAAAACATTTTAGACCAATCAAAATTACCTAACACAATACAGTGTGGCCCAAAACAAAGCCAGCAATCCGAAGTTTAAAACAAAAAGTTCGAGCAGAAAGTTTTTCTCACCATCTTGGAATGTTAAGAGTTGCGGTTCTTGATCGCCGAGAGTTATCGCGCATGAGGCACATGGGCGAAGTTCTTGACGTCAGTGGTCAGTGACGGTGAACTCGGATCATCGAAGGGCCGGCAGTCAATGATATGATGTCTGTGATGAAGGTGGATACACATTCACCATGCATGTACACGATAAAGCCGACAAACGATGATAAGCTGTGTTTATTGTCAGCCATGAAGATGATCCGTGTGTGTAACAAGGGAACTAACTCTCGTTAGTTACTTAAACACATCTGTAGCAGTTGCTTCCCGTAGATGGTAACAGATTCTCAAACTAGTACAACTACAAATGACATCACTCTGAACAATCATGAACTGGAACAGAGCGTTTAGATACACGGGATTCATCGGATCTACAGTATGTGGTGTATGTCTGGCCAAAACTTGTGCAAAGTCATACAACATTGTGGGAACCGTTTCGGCTGAAGCAGCAGAATCTGATTCTCAAAGTCAGGGGGGAACGGAAGATCAAGACAGGCTGGCAGGACTGAAGTTGAGACAGGTCCATGTCTACTTCAGACATGGGGCCAGGACACCCCTCCACGTCATCCCGGGGGTTGAGGAGGTGAGTTGTTGTCTTGCCCTTGTAGTCAGACGGGTGGGTTGTGTGATAGGGAGGGGGGGGGGGGGGGGGGGGGGGGGGTAATGCAGTGAGAGCGGTATACAAGATCATGACCGGGGGCCGGTAGCTCAGTTTGTAGATCACTGGACTTGTGATCGAAAGGTCGCAGGTTCGAATTCGGGCCGGGACGGACACAGGTCAACTTTATGTGCAGACCCAGAGACGGAAGCCATGTCCCACCCCCGTGACATCACAATGGCACGTAAAAGACCTTGGTCATTCTGTCTTAAGTGCAGGTGGCTGAATACACCTAAGGCCTAAAAAAAAAATAGGTGTGGTTACGGTAACCCGACCTACCCTATTTTTAGGGGCCGATCCTATAACTTTTTATTACATTTGTGACCCTCCACCACGAAATGAGTCGCATGTCACCTCACGCGGTTCTGCGCTAGGCATGATATAAGTCCGGGGAGTGTCTGGTAACAGTGTGAGGGTCACCATAGTCACAGGCTTATAACTCGACAAGTGTTCACTCTTTTCTAAAACGGGTTTCACCGCTGGATAGAGAATAAAACACTCTTTAAGAAAATGTAAAAATATGAAAATCATGAAAAGGTGACATGCGACTCATTCCGTGGTGGAGGGTCACATTTGTCAAAAAAAACCAAAACAAACAACGAGTGCAAAAAACGCAATGAAAGCGAAAGCGCCCGTGTCGCACACTTATTTCCCTGTCAAGTACTGAAGTAGGTTTAATTTGTACACATTAGAAAAAAAAGTTAAAAAAATAAAAAGTGATTGCCTACCTACCTACCCTATTTTTTTTGGCTATGTTACCGTAACCACACCTATTTTTTTTTGTTGGCCTAAACACGCAGACACTTGGGTATCGCGACTCCGTTGCTGCTAGCTTTCCACTGGGAGGAAGCGACCCGAATTTCCCAGCGATGGGACAATAAAGTAATGAAAATGAAAATGAGAAAATGAAGATGTATCACCCCAAAACAAAAAGTTGTTGTTTTCAATGGGTCTTTCTTTCTTTTCTTTATTTGGTGTTTAACATCGTTTTCAACCATTCGCGACGGAGGGAAGGGGGGAGATGGGATAGAGCCACTTGTCAATTGTTTCTTGTTCACAAAAGCACTAATCAAACATTTGCTCCAGGGGCTTGCAACCTTGTACAATATAATTATTACCTTTCTGGGAGAATGCAAGTTTCCAGTACAAAGGACTTAACATTTCTTACATACTGCTTGACTAAAATCTTTACAAACATTGACTATATTCTATACAAGAAACACTTCACAAGGGTAAAAGGAGAAACAGAATCCGTTAGTCGCCTCTTACGACATGCTGGGGAGCATCGGGTAAATTCTTCCCCCTAACCCGCGGGGGGTAAGGCGATCCTTAATTGAGCCCGAAGCCGACTTCGCAAAGTCTTTTTACTGAAAACTCAGTGCTGAAGCTCCGTTTGTTTGTTTGCTTAACGCCCAGCCGACCACGAAGGGCCATTATATCAGGGCGGTGCTGCTTTGACATATATAACGTGCGCCACACACAAGACAGAAGTCGCAGCACAGGCTTCATGTCTCACCCAGTCACATTATTCTGACACCGGACCAACCAGTCCTCGCACTAACCTCATAATGCCAGACGCCAGGGCTGAAGCTCTGTGCGGCCAGCTGTGCGAAGTATACTTCTCGTAGTGGACTTGGCCCAGTTAAGGACAGGCTTTAAAGGCACAGTAAGCCTCCCGTAAACCATCACAGAGCTCCCCGAGCGTCTAAATACAGTACAAGCATACTTCCATTTGAACGCTCACCGAACGGGAACATCCTGGCTGCTTTCTGTCGAGCGTGAGACATTTTCAAAGAATTTATTTTCGTAGACTTGTTCGTTAACAACAACGGCGCCTCGTTTTTGCGCTAGACCTAACTTTTAAAATCTAAATAATAAATTGACAGCTTGTTACACAAACATTCTTTAATCATAAAAGAATTCGTTTTTCATCAAGACAAGATCAGAACAATTCGAAGTTGTGAAAGTTTAAAAAAAAGAAAAGCCCGGAAGCAGGGTCACGCAAGGATTGTAGCAGACGGTTTATCAGTGCAAATCGCCGTTCCTCTCAACAGTCAAAAGCCATCGCTAGAGTTCTTGTGAACCACAGCCGTTGTTTCGTGCATAAAAAAACGTGCTATTGTAGATAAGCGCACATCGAGTCGCATTCATGACTAACTAACGACTGCATTGTGAAAAAGGAAAACTGGATCACACGGGTTCACGATGGCTCAGGGGTAAGATAAACCACGCAAAAATAAATTCTTTGAAAATTGTTCGCTCTTTACGGAGGGCACCTAGGATGTTCTCAATTGGTGAGTGTTTAAATGAAAGGGTGTTTGTACTGTGTGTAGAAGCCTGACCGTATCTGTGATGGTTTACGAGAGGCTTACTCTGCCTTTAAGTTATACTTTGGCATTGTAAACTTTTGGGTGTTTTCTGCTGCACATGCAAACCAAGACTCTGAATCAGTGAATGTTCAGAACTTAAATTGTTCTTGTAAGCTAGCATAACACTAACAAGTCATTTTAATTACCAATTGAATGACAGAATGAAGTTTACAGATGCCTTTTTATTTACATGAGGTTTGAAAGGAAAACATCCGCATATTCAGATGCTCACGAGGTGGAATGAGACTTCTTGAAACAACGAGTAACACTAAAATACTTCAGGTGGTCAGGCCTAAAAAAAAAATAGGTGTGGTTACGGTAACCCGACCTACCCTATTTTTTGGGGCCGTCCCTATAACTTTTTATTACATTTGTAAAAAAACACCAAAAAAACACCAAGTAAACGAGTGCAGAAAACGCAATGAAAGCGAAAGCGCCCGAGTCGCACACTTATTTTCCTGTCAAGTAGGTTTAATTTGTACACACTAGAAAAAAAAGTTTAAAAAAAAAAGTGATTGCCTACCTTCCTACCCTATTTTTTTTGGCTATGTTACCTTAACCACACCTATTTTTGAGTCACTTGAAAAGTGACTCTATGTAATCGGTCAGTGTTAGTCTGTCCGGCCGGCCGGCCGGCCGTCCGTAGACACCACCTTAACGTTGGACTTTTCTCGGAAACTATCAAAGCGATCGGGCTCATATTTTGTTTAGTCGTGACCTCCTATGACCTCTACACTTTAACGATGGTTTCGTTGACCTTTGACCTTTTTCAAGGTCACAGGTCAGCGTCAAAGGAAAAATTAGACATTTTATATCTTTGACAAAGTTCATCGGATGTGATTGAAACTTTGTAGGATTATTCTTTACATCAAAGTATTTACATCTGTAGCCTTTTACGAACGTTATCAGAAAAACAAGGGAGATAACTAGCCTTTTCTGTTCGGCAACACACAACTTAACGTTGGGCTTTTCTCGGAAACTATAAAAGTGACCGGGCTCAAATTTTATGTGAACGTGACTCCCAGTGACCTCTACACTTTGACGTCTGCTTTGGTGACCTTTGACCTTTTTCAAGGTCACAGGTATGCTTCAGGTATGCATTGTGTTGTGAATAGCAATTTCTTCCTGTCCATCTGATGCCTCATATAATATTCAGAACTGCGAAAGTGACTCGATCGAGCGTTTGCTCTTCTTGTTTTTTTTGGCCTCATAAGAATCAAGATTGCTCGTTGTTTGGTTGCTCATTGCGGATGGAACTGGAAGCAGGGATTTAATGGACCAGCAAATTAGATGGACCAGCAGCAAAAAAGATGGGTTTCAACAGCAAATTAGCTGCGATAAATATTTTTGGCAGCAAAAAATATATTTAGCAGCAAATTGGATATTTTAGCAGCAAATTGGATATTTTAGCAGCAAAAAAGATGGTTAAGCCAAAAAAAAAAATAGGTGTGGTTAAGGTAACATAGCCAAAAAAAAATAGGGTAGGACTAGGAAGGTAGGCAATCACTTTTTTTTTTAAACTTTTTTTTTCCAATGTGTACAAATTAAACCTACTTGACAGGGAAATAAGTGTGTGACTCGAGCGCTTTCGCTTTCATTGCGTATTCTGCACTGCTTTTTTTTGACTCACATGCGAAGCAAAAGTGAGTCTATGTACTCACCCGAGTCGTCCGTCCGTCCGGCCGGCCGGCCGTCCGGAAAACTTTAACGTTGGATATTTCTTGGATACTATTCAGTCTATCAGTACCAAATTTGGCAAGATGGTGTATGATGACAAGGCCCCAAAAAACATACATAGCATCTTGACCTTGCGTCAAGGTCGCAGGGGCCATAAATGTTGTCTAAAAAAACAGCTATTTTTCCCAGTTTTCCCATTTTCTCTGAAGTTTTTGAGATTGAATACCTCACCTATATATGATATATAAGGCAAAGTAAGCCCCATCTATTGATACCAGTTTGGTTTACCTTGCTTCAAGGTCAAGGTCACAGGAGCTCTTCAAAGTTGGATTGTGTACATATTTTGAAGTGACCTTGACCCTGAACTGTGGAAGATAACTGTTTCAAACTTAAAAATTATGTGGGGCACATGTTATGCTTTCATAATGAGACACATTTGGTCACATATGATCAAGGTCAAGGTCACTTTGACCCTTATGAAATGTGACCAAAATAAGGTAGTGAACCACTAAAAGTGACCATATCTCATGGTAGAAAGGGCCAATAAGCACCATTGTACTTGAATTAACAGCTTTGTGTTGCATGACCTTGGATGACCTTGACCTTGGGTCAAGGTCACATGTATTTTGGTAGGAAAAATGTGTAAAGCAGTTCTTAGTGTATGATGTCATTGCTAGGTTTAGTTATTTGAGGTCAAGCATGTGAGTCGTATGGGCTTTGCCCTTCTTCTTTTATTTTTTTTTAACAATTTATGTAATAAAAAGTTATAGGGTTGGCCCCTAAAAATAGGGTAGGTCGGGTTACTGTTAGGTCGGGTTACCGTAACCACACCTATTTTTTTTTAGGCCTTAACCAGCAGATTTGCTGTTTGAACAGCTGAGATATTTAAACTGCAAATTAGATACTTTACCAGCAAGAAAATACAACTGACAGCAGAATTGATGGTCACAGCAGCAGAATAGATGATCACAGCAGCAGATTACATGAATTCAACAAACGTGAATACATATGAACTGTAATCAGAGTTGTATCTGGGTCTTATTCACCTGAGCTTTGTTCGCCTTCTAGCAATTGTGGGGTGACATGTACTTTATTACGGCGCGCTTTATTACTGAGACTGAACTACTGTGGGGCAACTGCATGTAAGTGCAACACAGTTTCAACACAGTGTATCAAGTATGGATGACACTGAGTTTGAGACCTTCCACCCCATCTCCCAAGAGGCATCATCCAGTGAAAATGAACTGAGAATTGCCACCAGCAAAAAGGCGCAGGGGAATGGCCAGGGAATGGCAGAAACAACGGACTTTTGATGATGAAAAGGCTGCCGATGATTTTGTGTCTAAGGTGAGCACTTTATAGTTGAATGGTAATAAAGATCAGTGGGAATTAGGGTTGTGATTGCTGTAGGGAATAAGGTGATGGCGAATGATGATGATGATGGCAGTAAGAGGAGTGATGATGATGGTAATGATGATGTTGATGATGATGATGATTGCTGTAGGGAATAAGTTGATGGCGAATGATGATGATGATTGTGATAAAAGTGATGTTGGTGTCGGCGACGATAATACTGGCAGTGATTTTCCAGAAATGGTGATGGAGGTGATGCAAGTCAGTAGATGAGGAGAAGGAGTAAGGTGTTTCGTTCCTTGCACAGGCTTTATATCGTTTCAGGATGAGTGGGCCATTTAAGCTACACACATAAGACGACTGATGGAAAGAAGGTGTACTTCAAGTGTAAACGAGGAGCCAGCTGCTTGGCAGGGATGTTCCTACTCAACAACGCTGAAGACCAAACCGTCTCCTTGTATGAATCCGGCGAACACGACCACGCAACTACACCAAGGCCTACAAGGGGGATTCACCCAGACACAAGGACTGTGATTGATTCTCTGTTCAGAGATGGTGTGAGAAAACCAAGGGCGATTCTGGTAGCACTGCGCAATAGGGACTTTGCAAACTTGCCTTCGAAAGCCCAGCTCAAAAATTACCTTGTCGGTCTGAGAATGAAAGAATGTGGAAAGCATACAATTTCCCTGGGTGAACTTGCAGCATGGGCTGATTCTTGCACAGCTGTGCCTGATGATGACGATGTAACTTTTGTTTGTGGTTTTGAGTGTTCGTATGACCAGAAAGAGGCTTTTTTCAGGGTGTGCATGACAACCAAGCGTCTGCTGAAACTTGGTGCTGATGCTGCGAATGTCCATGCAGACGCAACATATAAGTTGATATGGCAGGGTTTCCCTGTACTTATCTTCGGGTACAGTGATGCTAACCGCAGGTTTCACCCTCTAGGTCTTGCGGTTACAAAGAATGAAACGAAGGACGATTTCCACTTCTTGTTTTCGTCCATTGCAAAAGGAATCAGCCAGGTGACTCCAGATGATCATGACGGTTTTGTGCCTTCTCACTTGATCGCTGATGCCGCTCCTGCCATCAGGAACGGATATATATATATGCCTCTGCCTTTGGGCGTGAACCGGAAAAAAAATCACATGCTGGGCTCATGTTGTCATGAACGTAGACAAGCATCTTCTGAGAATCAGAGACCAAAGAACCCGTCAAGCTGTACGTGATGACAATTGACATCAGTCAGCTGCAGCTTTGTCTAGATGAAGATTTATTTCATCATGCAGTTCTTTTGTTCCTGGCCAAATGGGAAGATTCCGACGATCACGGATTGTTGTCTTTCGTGGAGTACTTCAAGGGGTCATGGATCGACCGCAATGACACTTGATACGAAGGCTACGCCCCGGGAATTCCTTCCACAAACAATGGACTGGAGGCAATAAACCAGACCATCAAACGTCAGAACACATTTCGTGAGAGGCTTGACTTGTCCAGATTCCTAACCCTTGTTGAAAGAGACATTGTCCTGAACTGGTCCAGGGAGAGAGACAACGCTCAGCCTGATCATATCCCAGTGGCCCAAGAACCAGACAGAACCTTGCCCTGCTGGATGGCTGCCTAACAGTGGGCATCTTCAAACACAAAGTCCATCAAGAGGAACCAGAAAGTGTTCGTGGCCTCGGAGTCGCTTCAGAACATGGACCTGAAGACAGCTGTCAGGATTCAACAAGACCAGTTCCAGAGAGCCTCTTGGGAATCGTTTGACCAGTACAAGGAAAGCCGGAACTCGGTTTGGAGTCTGACCGTGGAGGACAACAGAATTGACTGCAATTGCCCTGTCTACATGAAGTCCAACATATGTAAACACTCACTTGGCATGGAAATCCGGCTGTCCATTTCTGAACCACCAGCACAGGCAAAGACCGTCCCCCTGGGAGAGAAGCGAAAGAGGGGACGACCTAGGCTGGCAAAACCAGCTCTCATACGTCAGTAGGTCTGGTGTACTTGCTGCTAGCGCTCTGCATGGGCATTCTCTGCATCCGACTATCTGGTGTACTTGCTGCTAGCGCTCTGCATGGGCATCCTCTGCATCCGACTGTCTGGTGTACTTGCTGCTAGCGCTCTGCATGGGCATCCTCTCACATTCCTTTTTGACTCACATGCGAAGCAAAAGTGAGTCTATGTACTCACCCGAGTCGTCCGTCCGTCCGTCCGTCCGGACGTCCGTCCGTCCGGAAAACTTTAACGTTGGATATTTCTTGGGCACTATTCAGTCTATCAGTACCAAATTTGGCAAGATGGTGTATGATGACAAGGCCCCAAAAAACATACATAGCATCTTGACCTTGCTTCAAGGTCAAGGTCGCAGGGGCCATAAATGTTGCCTAAAAAACAGCTATTTTTCACATTTTTCCCATTTTCTCTGAAGTTTTTGAGATTCAATACCTCACCTATATATGATATATAGGGCAAAGTAAGCCCCATCTTTTGATACCAGTTTGGTTTACCTTGCTTCAAGGTCAAGGTCACAGGAGCTCTTCAAAGTTGGATTGTATACATATTTTGAAGTGACCTTGACCCTGAACTATGGAAGATAACTGTTTCAAACTTAAAAATTATGTGGGGCACATGTTATGCTTTCATCATGAGACACATTTGGTCACATATGATCAAGGTCAAGGTCACTTTGACCCTTATGAAATGTGACCAAAATAAGGTAGTGAACCACTAAAAGTGACCATATCTCATGGTAGAAAGAGCCAATAAGCACCATTGTACTTCCTATGTCTTGAATTAACAGCTTTGTGTTGCATGACCTTGGATGACCTTGACCTTGGGTCAAGGTCACATGTATTTTGGTAGGAAAAATGTGTAAAGCATGTGAGTCGTATGGGCTTTGCCCTTCTTGTTTTGGTGGTGGTGCAAGTTTCAAGTTTCAAGTTTCAAGTTTATTGGTCCATAACCCATGGGGGCATTTTGAACAATAAATACAATCAATACAATCATGATATATGCTAATATAATAAATAAATAAAAATAAAAAAAATAGAAAATAAAAAAATAAAAATTATGAAAAACTATTACAAATTCTATTAGTAAAGTCCAAAATATTCTTTAGCAATTTCTTTTTCTTAGTAGCAAACAACTCTTTAAATTTAAGTGCATTAGGTTTTTTCCAATAGTAAGGTGGTAACAACTCAGCTCTTTCTTCTTTGAAAAAATCACAGACAAATAAATAATGGAATTCATCACCTATGTCATGCGATACACATTTGGTGCAAGTTCTTTCTGACCTCGGGATGTTAAGATAACGTTCTTTCTGTACAGGTAAATTGTTGTTTAATGTTCTAAACTTCATCATTGAAACACATTGCTGATATGGCAGGGTTGTGACGTAGTCTTCACATGCAAAAATATCTTTGAACATTCGATAATTCCAAAACATATTTTTTGTTCCAATTTCTGTAAACCATTTATGGATATACTGGTCATATAGACTTCTTTTTACTTTATTTTTAAACCATGTGCTTGAGTATTGAATATTTTCTTGAGAAGTCCAAAGGCCAGAGAGACCAATTTCATTTAAGGTTTTTTCAATGAAACATAAGTACTTGGATTCAATCATCTTGTTGATATACAATCTATAAGTAAAGCAATACACAATACTTGAAAATTTATTTTTATGAATAGGACTAATCAGTTTATACCAATAGCAAAGCATTCTACATTTCATATTAACATCTAGTGGATATCTTCCAAGTTCACCAAATATCATAGCATTTGGAGTTGATTTTTTTAGTTTGAAAACAATTTTATAAAAACGCAATTGAAGTTTAGTAGCAAGTTCACAGGAGCCAAAACCCCATACTTCACATCCATACAATAAAATTGGAGCAATCATTTTATCGAACAGGTCAACTTGTATGTCCACAGGTAGTGACAATTGTCTACAAGTGCGCAAAAGAACAAACATTGCCCTTGAGGCACGATCATATAGATTCTTCTGTGCGACTGAAAATGTATTATTATAATTAATCTTAAGGCCCAAGTACATTACATCAAACACTACTTCGATTAAATTCCCATTGTACGTAAACAGTGGTTTATTTCTAATTTTACCTCTGGAAAAAACTATAACTTTCGTTTTGTTTACATTAATATTTAGACGCCATTTTAAACAGTATTCGTGCATTTTGTTTAAACATTCTTGCAGGTTTTTTTCCGACTCTGAGCAGATCACAGTATCATCCGCATACAGTAATAAAAACATTTGAAACAAAGCATTTACATCCGTATCATCCATTCCAGCCACAATAGCCTCTCTTGACATAGATTGTAAACCATTACTGTTACGAGGTGGTGTGTGTGTGTGTGTGTGTGTGTGTGTGTGTTGATTTTTTTCAAATAGAGTGAATGCGATTTCATGTTTTTGTCTATTTTCTGTGTGAACTTTTTCTTCAATTTTTATTACAATTTTGCTGATTTGTGTCCTTTTTGCTGTTTTTACATTTGGTCAAGTTTTGACTAAATGTTTTAACGTAGAGGGAGAATCGAGACAAGGGTCGTGGTGTATGTGTGTGTCTGTGTGTGTGTGTGTAGAGCGATTCAGACTAAACTACTGGACCGATCTTTATGAAATTTTACATGAGAGTTCCTGGGAATGATATCCCCGGATGTTTTTTCTTTTTTTCGATAAATGTCTTTGATGATGTCATATCCGGCTTTTTGTAAAAGTTGAGGCGGCACTGTCACATCCTCATTTTTCAATCAAATTGATTGAAATTTTGGCCAAGCAATCTTCGACGAAGGCCGGACTTCGGTATTGCATTTCAGCTTGGTGGCTTAAAAATTAATTAATAAATCAAAAATCTGAAAATTGTAAACGATCCAAATTTACGTTCATCTTATTGTTCATCATTTCCTGATCCCAAAAACATATAAATATGTTATATTTGGATTAAAAATAAGCTCTAAAAATTAAAAATATAAAAATTATGATCAAAATTAAATTTTTGAAATCAATTTAAGAACACTTTCATCTTATTCCTTGTCGGTTCCTGATTCCAAAAACATATAGATATGATATGTTTGGATTAAAAACACGCTCAGAAAGTTAAAACGAAGAGAGGTACAGTAAAGCGTGCTATGAAGCACAGCGCAACCGCTACCGCGCCAAACAGGTTCGTCACTTTCACTAGCGGCGGACTACATTCAGTTTCATTCTGTGAGTTCCACAGCTTGAATAAATGTAGTAATTTTGCCTTACGCGACTTGTTTCATCCTTTTTGCTGTTCTCATTTTGCTGAATTTTTCATCTTTTTTACTGTTAAAGAAATCTGCTTGGCTGTTCAATTCATCTATTCTGCTGTTGAATTCATCCAATTTGCTGCTTCACATTCGCTGCTCACTCCTTCCTATTTGCTGCTGAAACCATCTATTTTGCTGGTAAAATTTTTGTATGCGCTTCAGTAATAGTTTTCGCCTTAGAATGTACGTGATCTGACTGACAGTGCGTTTGTTCCTGAAACTGACAGGCAACCTACACCCGGGACATGCTGCGGATTCCCTCGCACTTTGACTTCAAACACCAGGCACAGTTTCTGCCGGACATGAAGCCCAGGGGAGACTACTCTGACTTTGAGGAACACTACAAGAAAACAACGCTCAAGGTTTGGTTTGTCACGGTCCTTTGGCTTTCATCTTTCCACATCCTCTAGATCATTTCACGTTTTGTATCTCTTGGCAAACTATGCAAGGGGTATTCAGAATTCCTGCCGAAATTGAAGCGGTAGCAGGTTTAAGGCTAATTGTGACTGATACTGTGACAGGAATAATCAGCCCTGTGGGACGTAGACAAGGACAACAAGGTCAGATTTGTGTCTCTTACTTAATCATTGCATGCTTAAAGTCCACAAACAATTTTGTTTGTACACTCAGCAGACAAGCTTGCATATATATCTGGGTATCTCATCTAAAGACAAGGTAACACCCGGGAACATGCCCCTAATGTTTTTACCGTGAGGGCTTAAGGCAACAGTTATCATCATGAGATGGGTGTTTGTGTTTCAGGGTGGTGCCTATGCTGGCAACCTGACCACATATGGCCAGCAGCAGACATACGACCTGGGCCAGCAGCTGCGACAGGCCTACGTACACACGCACAGACTCATGACCAACTACCACCCAGAGGATGTCTTGTAAGTTTCGTGAGAGGGGGGGGGGGGGGGGGTGGGTGGAGAACATTAGGGCTTTGGCCATACGAATGGCGTCAGTGACTGGTTTGTGTGATTAACCAAACAAATGTTGATATACTTCCAGTCACAAAGTTTTTTCTGACTGGCACCTGGAAGATGTGTCGTAAATCTTAGAGGGGGGTGTTCATGTTTGTCTATGTATGGTATATACAGGGTGGTCCAAAAAAATGTAGACAGTTTTGCGTGCCTGTCATTTCTGCTACAGGGCTCCCACCTATTCTTTTTCACCTGGAATGTCTCACACAAGCATGAAAGTTTAGTAAGGCACAGTTTTTTCTTTGCAACATCATTTCTGGGCGTAGTTCAATAGTTCATCACATTCTCAATCCAAGCACCTCGTCTCTGGCTGCGACACGGACATTGAAGTTGTTGATAACTCTGTCCAAGGTCTCGAGTTGAATCCTCATGATTTCACGAAGAATGTTCTCCTTTAGCGCTTGTATTGTCTGTGGATTGTTGTGGTAAACCCTTCCTTCAAGTACCCCCAGAGGTAGAAATCTGGAGGAGAAAGATCTGGGGACAAGGTGCTTGGATTGAGAATGTGATGAACTATTGAACTACGCCCAGAAATGATCTTGCAAAGAAGAAAAAACTGTGCCTTACTAAACTTTCATGCTTGTGTGAGACATTCCAGGTGAAAAAGAATAGGTGGGAGCCCTGTAGCAGAAATGACAGGCACGCAAAACTGTCTACATTGTTTTGGACCACCCTGTATATGTGACGTTTCATGTTTTGAAATAGTCAGCCGTGCAGGTGTTCATTGTCTACAGGTGCTGTTCAATCTTGTACTGATTAAAAGTGGTGTTTGCATGTAACATCCTTTTAGCCCCTCTCCTCCCCAGCTATATGCGTGGATAACATACTGTCTGCAGCATTTCTTCATGTAATGAATAAAATCCTCTGAATATATAAACATGTATGTAGTTATTCATTTACTTATTTATTTAGTCGTTCATTTGTTTATTATTATTTTTTATTTTATTTGTTTGGTCATTTATCTAATTATTTAGTCTTTTATTTATTGATTTGTTTAGTCATTTATCTAATTATTAGATGATTACCCGCTTCGCCGGGTACCGGCTTCGCCGGAATGATCGCAAGAGAGCACAGGTTGAAAATTTTCATCGACCAGATTGTGTTTTGGGTCTACCTGAATATGCCCACCAAATTTGAAGCAGATCCATCGAGAACTTTGGCCGTGCATCGCGAAGAGAGACAGACAGACAGACACACACACACAAGCCGTATATATATAGATATAGATTTTAAAAATAGTCTTTTATTTATTGATTTATTTAGTCATATATTTATTTATCCATTTATTTATAGTACGTATTTATGTACCTATTTATGACTGCAGTGATATTTGTGTGACAGCGTCCAGTCCACCAACATCAATAGGACGATAGAGTCGCTGTGTTGTGTGATGGCCGGCCTCTTCGGCAGAGACAATCTCAACCGATGTGGTAACAACACTGCCCTATTTTCTTCTTTTTTTCGTTTTCATTACTGTATTGTCCCATTGCTGGAAAATTCGGGTCGCTTCCTCCCAGAGGAAAGCTAGCAGCAACAGAGTCGTGCGCCCCAGGTATCTGCGTGTTTAGGCGTAATCAGCCATCTGCACTTATGGCAGAATGACCGAGGTCTTTTACGTGCCACAGTTGTGACATGGGGGTAGAACATGCATTGATACCGTCTCTGAGTCTTCACATAAAGTTGACCCGTGTCTGTTCCGGCCCGAGTTTGAACCTGTGGCTGTGACCTACAGATCACAAGTCCAGTGCTCTACCAATTAAGGGGAGGTGGGCCAGTGCACTACCTTTTTTTTAATTTTGAATGTTTTATTGTGTCTGAATGTTATTTTATGAAAGAAATGAACAAATGATGACAAAGAATAGTCACTTTTTGTATTTTTGGTTGCTGGTTTTTGTTTTACGCGACAAAAACAGTCAAAATACAGACAAAAGTGGAGTACAGGAGATACACGGATTTTCATCAGATGTGATTGTCACACTTCTAATTATTGTTTTATTTTATCCTTCTGGGTATGCTCTAGGGGATTACGAAGCAGATCTTGTTTATTATATTTATATTTGGAGTTAGGAACACTTCTTTGTTACAACTGTCAAACTTTAGGGTAACGCTTGCGAAATTATTTTTTGAAATAATCTGGATATGACTATAATAAAATTTCAGCAAAATCCCTTCGTAATCCCCCAGAATGTTATATTCTGCACAAACTACAAAAGAAAATATTGCTCTAGCTAAATTACAGCCAGAGAAATCGCGTAACCCAAGACGTAACCGTAGGCAAAATGGCTGAACTGAGAAAAACGACATTGAAGATTGAACACCACAGAAACACTATTGAAACAGACACACAAGGACAAAACTGTGTTATGAATGAACAGCTTAGTTTATTTGAATTGCAAACTACTTAGCCTTTAGCACGCCAGCAGAGAATTTATGCGTCCATCCCTTCTTTCCCTCTGTCAACCAGCATGGGGATACTGCCCCAGCGCTAAACGTGTATCAATGACCCGATTCTCGTTTGTATTTGCATGCGAGAATAACGGTATTTTTAACGGTAACTTACTTGAGCCAGAACGAGACTTATTCCTTCCGTTATCTCGTCGATTTGTTGGTTTCCTCGAAGTTTTCTGCTTTTGTTTTTACATCGATACAGTACTTTGGTGCTTCGACAAGCAAGATGGAGGATGATGAGTTTGAAACTTTCGTTTGAGTTGTTTTTTGACAACAAATCGTACGTGGAATCTGAACGATTTACTGAGGAAGCTCTTCGCAATGAACTGTGTATCGCGGTGAAGAAAATGACACAGTTCGTCAAGACAGTGACGGAATTTACGAAAGTGCAGATTGATACAAACAGTTGCTGATCCAGTTTCGTTCGGGAAATGGCAGGCCCAGCAAACATTACCGATAATCTGACTGATGTTGGATACTTTCTCCTGTTTTTGTTTTTTTTGCGTAGCAAATGCTCAACTTGCTTGTCGAGGAGATACTGCACAGAAACTGACTCAAATTCAGCGCAAAGCAAGCCAGTGCCGAGACGTAAAAAGTGTGCTGCATGGCGTGTTCGGAAATGGCGACCTGTGGATCTGCGTGGAGATCAAAGCTTTCCTCTGTATCGGAAACACCGACAGAATCCAAACTTTGGCCTAGTACCAGCGGAACTACTTGTTGTTGCTAACCGAACTAATAAAGACATTGTCCTCTTTCTTATTTTGAGCCATTGTTATCGTATCAAAGGTTGTTTCTCAAGGAAAAATTCGCTTTCGGTTGTCACCGATCGTTTGATGTGTAACCAGGATGTTGTAAAACCGAGTGAACTTCGGGTGTTCCCGTCATGGCCGAGAGTCTCTTCGGTTGTTTCCGTATGCAAAATTCTTAAGCTGAGCATGCGCACTCACAAAGTAAACTGGTTCCCGATTTCGGTTTATGAAACGAACCAATGGATGTCGAGTACCTTCCAAATAAGGACATTTCCGTTCGATTACAATTGCTGCCTTTGCAACGGACAAGTGGCTGAGTGAATGGAACATTCATCAAAACACTGATGTCATGTTATAGGTCAAGAGCTGCTGCGCAGTTTCGTATGTCGTGAATGCACTGTTTTGCTGAGGACAAAGCCGTAACTAGCCTTTGAAATGAGACATTTTTTGGCGGGGGAATATCGACTACAGAAGACAATCAAGGCCACACATGTTCACATTTTGTCTTTTTTGACAGATAAATAGGACACTTTTGACAAAAACACCGACACACATGGATGATAGGTATGTTATGGAAACATAATCTGCTAAAATACCCAAAACAGTGTTTTGAACGATTTGGTCAATTTTGCACTGGCCCACCTGCCCTTAAGCTACCAGGCCCCCTCTACCACTACAAGGCGTTTCCTATATGCAAGGGGAAACCCAAACGTTTGACTGTGTAGAGTAGGACCCCCTTTTACGACCTCCTTGAAGGAAGGCTTTTTAAAATGGGGGTAAATTTGCGGACTCGATCAATAAAGGGAACATCTGAGAAAACCGGGTCTTGAAAGGGAAGGCGTCTTAAATGAAGGCGTCTTGTGACAGTACAGTATTTTGGGGACTTCTGAGTTTTGAGGGATGAGAAACAAGTCATTTTGGGGGTTCTGGGCCGGTGGCACCTATTCATAGAAGGAATTTGTGCAAAGGGATTTTTTTGTCTCCGTCATTTGTAATGGATTCAGTGTGATTTTGTTGCAGGGGTGGTGAAGATACCGGTGTCGACAACGGACGATGAAGTCCTCTTCCCCAACCCCCATAAGTGCAGCGTTCTACGCAAAGTCAACCACGCAGCCATGGTCCACTTCGACAACATTCCCGGTGTCACAGAGGACAGGAAGCTTGTGGAGAAAGCTTTAGGTGGGTGATGAATCACCGAATCTTATGTTTCTTTCTCTACTATTATTTTTTTCGTGTCAAACATTGAAACAAGTTTAGGTACAATGACCCCCTGATTTACGATCTCTGCCTTTTTAAGACCGTGTGTTATCAGACTTTCTGTTCATTACCTCTGTACTCTTTGCCCCCGTTTTAAGATCTCTGCCTTTTTGACTCACATGCGAAGCAAAAGTGAGTCTATGTACTCACCCGAGTCGTCCGTCCGTCCGTCCGGACGTCCGGAAAACTTTAACGTTGGATATTTCTTGGACACTATTCAGTCTATCAGTATCAAATTTGGCAAGATGGTGTATGATGACAAGGCCCCAAAAAACATACATAGCATCTTGACCTTGCGTCAAGGTCAAGGTCGCAGGGGCCATAAATGTTGCCTAAAAAACAGCTCTTTTTCCCATTTTCTCTGAAGTTTTTGAGATCCAATACCTCACCTATATATGATATATAGGGCAAAGTAAGCCCCATCTTTTGATACCAGTTTGGTTTACCTTGCTTCAAGGTCAAGGTCACAGGAGCTCTTCAAAGTTGGATTGTATACATATTTTGAAGTGACCTTGACCCTGAACTATGGAAGATAACTGTTTCAAACTTAAAAATTATGTGGGGCACATGTTATGCTTTCATCATGAGACACATTTGGTCACATATGATCAAGGTCAAGGTCACTTTGACCCTTATGAAATGTGACCAAAATAAGGTAGTGAACCACTAAAAGTGACCATATCTCATGGTAGAAAGAGCCAATAAGCACCATTGTACTTCCTATGTCTTGAATTAACAGCTTTGTCTTGGATGACCTTGACCTTGGGTCAAGGTCACATGTATTTTGGTAGGAAAAATGTGTAAAGCATGTGAGTCGTATGGGCTTTGCCCTTCTTGTTAAGATCTGATGTTCACAGATTTTTGGAGGTCTTAAAAGGGGGGTTCCACTGTATGCATATCGACTCACTGGATCTTTTCTTCGACTTTGTACTTACTTGTACGTCTGCAGTTTGTACATTGGGGTGTGCACGTTAAAGATCCCACGATTGACTAAAGGGTCTTTCCTGGCAAAATTGTATAGGCATAGATAAAAATGTCCACCAAACTACCCGTGTGACTTGGAATAATAGGCCGTGAAAAGTAGGATATGCGCCGAAATGGCTGCGATCTGCTGGCCGATGTGAATGCGTGATGTATTGTGTAAAAAAATTCCATCTCACACGGCATAAATAAATCCCTGCGCCTTGAATATGTGCGCGATATAAATTGCATAAACAAAAAATAAAAAAATAAAAATCCCTGCGCTTAGAACTGTACCCACGGAATACGCGCGATATAAGCCTCATATTGATTGATTGATTGACACTTGAGGTTTTTTAAACACCTGTTAGTCGTCCATTGTAGTTCTTTGAGAATGAGAAAGTTCTTGGTGTGTGGTCAATGTTTTCTCTCTTTATCTACCTCTATTTCAAACTCAAACTCAAACTCAAACTCAAATTTTATTGGCTTCAATTTTCATAGAAGAATTTGTCTTGCGCTTGGGAGAAAGTAAGAGTATAACATATAAAAACAGCATTCATATCACATTTCATGTATCACACACAGTAATCACTAGTATAAGCCTACAATTATCACATTTGTACCTGTATCATACATGCAAATAAATAGTATCACATTTCCACGTATCACACACAATATATACATTACATAACATACAGCAAGCTTCCATCTCCCGCGCCCCCCCCCCCCCCCTCCCACACATACATATCCTCGCACGTGCGTCGACTCCATACAAATGACATCATCAGTCCATTAACTAAAATGCACAATGGCTAGTAGTGGGTACATGATACTTAATACGTGCTCAACTAGACCTGCTAACTAAAATAATAACAGAGACAAAAACAAGGACTGGGCACAACATTTACACGTGTGTGACCTACTTACATCATTGTTTTTGATTGAGAAAGCTACAGTTATGTGGTGTATGTTGTCTCTGTTTATCAGTCGTTCGTTCTTCCTTGTTGTTGCATTTGTGTTTGGTTTTGTAAAATGTTGACTATCTTTGTCTTCATTTATTTCTTCATTGCTTTTCCTTGAGAAAGCTATTGACGGGCGTTGTGGCGGGGTGGTGAGACGTCGGCCTCTTAATCGGAAGGTCGAGGGTTCGAATCCTGGCCGCGGCCGCCTGGTGGGTTAAGTGTGGAGATTTTTCCGATCTCCCAGGTCAACTTATGTGCAGACCTGCTAGTGGCTTATCCCCCTTCGTGTGTACACGCAAGCACAAGACCAAGTGCGCACGTAAAAGATCCTGTAATCCATGTCAGAGTTCGGTGGGTTATAGAAACACGAAAACACCCAGCATGCTTCCTCCGAAAGTGGCATATGGCTGCCTAAATGGCGGGGTAAAAACGGTCATACACGTAAAATTCCACTCGTGCAAAAACACGAGTGTACGTGGGAGTTTCAGCCCACGAACGCAGAAGAAGAAGAAGAAGAAGAAGAGAAAGCTATAGGTGTGTGGCAAAAATCGTGACTTTTTCTCTCACTGATATTCCTTCATTGAAGTTGTCTAAGAAAGCGTCACTGAATGTTCTCTTTCCTTATCCATCCTCATTGGGTGACCTAAGTTTTTGTTTGTTTGTTCGTTCATGGGCTGAAACTCCCACGGCTTTTACGTGTATGACCGTTTTTACCCCGCCATTTAGGCAGCCAGATGCCGCTTTCGGAGGAAGCATGCTGGGTATTTTCGTGTTTCTATAACCCACCGAACTCTGACATGGATTACAGGATCTTTTTCGTGCGCACTTGGTCTTGTGCTTGCGTGTACACACGGGGATGTTCGGACACCGAGGAGAGTCTGCACACAAAGTTGACTCTGAGAAATAAATCTCTCGCCGAACGTGGGGACGAACTCACGCTGACAGCGGCCAACTGGATACAAATCCAGCGCGCTACCGACTGAGCTACATCCCCGCCCGGTGACCTAAGCGACAAGAAGGAACAGAAAAAAGACAAAGCCAGGCAATAGTACAGAAAGAATTAGAAAGACAGCCGTTACATTCCAAGAAACAGACAGGAGAGAAAGCTTCCAGCAACACAAATACATTGACAAGAATTGTAGATTTAAAAAAAGGGCTTGCACCTTAAATCTGTTATACTTAATAATCCGAATCACTCACAGACAATCATTCACTCACTCATTGTCTTTCTTGTATGCATGTATACTCACACTTCTCTTTGTTTGCTTGTTTGTTTGTGTGCATGTATGGCAAACACATATATGAGAGAAATGTGAGTGTGTGTGTGTGTGTGTGTGTGTGTGTGTGTGTGAGTGTGTGTGGGTGTGAGTGTGTGTGTGTGTGTGTGCATGTATGAGTGTGTGTGTGTGTGTGTGTGTGTGTGTGTGTGTGTGTGTGTGTGTGTGCATGTGTGTGTGTGTGTGTGTGTGTGTGTGTGTGAGTGTGTGTGTGTGTGTGTGTGTTGTCAAATGTCAGTGCAAATGTGAAAATCAATTAATCAGTTTTTCTACTTTTACTGCAGGTTACAAGGGGGAAAAAGGACTGAGTTTTGTATTTATGCGAGACGACCTCATAGCCAGAATCGTGAGTTGCCATTTCATTTTCATTTTCATTTGTTTTTGTCCCATCGCTGGGAAATTCGGGTCGCTTCCTCCCAGTGGAAAGCTAGCAGCAACAGAGTCGCACTACCCAGGTGTGAGTGTGTTTTAAGTGTAATCCGCCTTCTGCACTTATGACACAATGACCGAGGTCTTCCATGTTCCACCCCCGTGTGGCACACAAAAGACCTCGGTCATTGTGCCATAAAAGCAGTGTGGGTAGCATACTCATGTGGCTGCTAGCTTTCTACTTGGAGGAAAAGACCTGAATTTCTCAGCGAGAAATGACGTGCCGTCATTCCATTCTTTCCATAAGCTTACCATCCTGAAGAAGGCAGTAACATGCCGAAATATTGATTATGATACAAACGTACCTAACCTGGTTACTGGTGTGTTTTCTTTTTATTAAAATTTCTCAGCTAGGGTATAATAAAGGAATGCAAATTGAAAGAAAAATAAATAACATGACAGATTTCTTGCCTTCAGGCTCATCTTATTATTCCAGATTTCCAGTATTCTGTACATGCCAAACAAAAGTAAAGGCTTGTCTGATCCCCACCCCACCACACACCCATTCCCGCAGTCTGTCTCAACCCCTCAATGCCTCTCAGTGCTCCCAATATAGCCCACTGGAGATTCCATCTGCAGATCACTGAACGACTGGAAACCCCCCGCGGGTTAGGGGGAAGAATTTACCCGATGCTCCCCAGCATGTCGTAAGAGGCGACTAACGGATTCTGTTTCTTCTTTTACCCTTGTTAAGTGTTTCTTGTATAGAATATAGTCAATGTTTGTAAAGATTTTAGTCAAGCAGCATGCAAGAAATGTTAAGTCCTTTGTACTGGAAACTTGCATTCTCCCAGTAAGGTAATATATTGTAGTACGTTGCAAGCCCCTGGAGCAAATTTTTGATTAGTGCTTTTGTGAACAAGAAACAATTGACAAGTGGCTCTATCCCATCTCCCCCGTTTCCCCGTCGCGATATAACCTGCGTGGTTGAAAACGACTTTAAACACCAAATAAAGAAAGAAAAGAAAGAACGACTGGAAACATCCGCTATACACTACGCTACATACTTTCACTTTTGCTTTCATATGATCCTCAAGCGCTTAGAGCAAGCCTTTTTAACGAAAGTTTTTGATTTAGCGCTATATAAATGTTCTTATTATTAATGTAACATGACGCATATCTGTATTCTTTCTACTGCAAAGGAGACAGCGTCATTGGGTGTGGGAAGGCAAAGGGTTAGAAAGCAACTGCTGTGGTCTCTGATACAAATAGATTTTTGTGCTTACAGGGTACCGTTACAGAATGTCTTGAGGCACACATTTACATGATCATAGTGTCATCAACTTGTAATTTAAACCCCCCCCCCCCCCCCCCCCCCCCCCTGCGGGTTAGGGGGAAGAATTTACCCGATGCTCCCCAGCATGTCGTAAGAGGCGACTAACGGATTCTGTTTCTCTTTTTACCCTTGTTAAGTGTTTCTTGTATAGAATATAGTCAATGTTTGTAAAGATTTTAGTCAAGCAGTATGTAAGAAATGTTAAGTCCTTTGTACTGGAAACTTGCATTCTCCCAGTAAGGTTATATTGCAAGCCCCTGGAGCAATTTTTTGATTAGTGCTTTTGTGAACAAGAAACAATTAACAAGTGGCTCTATCCCATCTTCTTCCCTTTCCCCGTCGCGATATAACCTTCGTGGTTGAAAACGACGTTAAACACCAAATAAAGAAAAGAAAGTAATTTTAAAAAAAAAATTTGTTTTGCAGACCGCGGGCTACCGGATTCCAGAGAAGTTACAGCCCTACATGCAGATGATCGACGACAACGCCACGAAGCTGCTGTACTTTGCCATGTGCGGCCAGCATGAGTGAGTGCAGCCTTGAATACGAATACGAATACGAATACTTTATTATCTCATACAGAGAAATTTCAGTGTGGTGCACATTAAAAGACAAAACAAATAATAAGACAACAGATAAAAATACCATACGAAGCATACTACACTCGCGCACGCATATGTACACTAACAGGGATAATAACATGATTCCAAATAGGTTAATTGCCGTCAGCTTTAGCTAAAAGTTTAACGCTAAAAACTATCACTATATTGTCGTGTTGCTTTCAGTATCTGATAAATGGAGACAGCTCCTTTGCAGTTCTCATGACGAGGAAGTACCTCTGTCATTTTCAACTGGAGTAAGTTAATCTAAAAATAATCCAACTCACAACAACAAGCAGTCTTGGCATTGAATTTTGGTATGTGAGCAATGAAGTGAAAGGATGGCCTTATCCCGTGTAAAAGCCTTTCCAGATATATGAGATGGTGAGTTGAACTTTTTCCACGTGAAGGAGTGTGCATTTAATCTTTGATATCTCACACACTTCCAGACTTTGATGACTTCTAAACATGATGCAAGTCTCGTGAACCCTCTTGTTAGGCTCATGTGGATATCCATTTTCTTGACATGTCTTTTACTGCTTGATAACAGTCAGCACACTAAAGATAAATCAATCAAATATAGTTCTACATCAACTACAGCTGAAGAGACAATACCCAAAATTGAGCAACCAACCAACCTGAACTACATGCGGTCGTTTGAGTGGTTGGCAGACAGTGACCTGCCTGTTTGGAGTGTGTGTATGGGTTACACTGGAGAAAGTGACTTGTGTTATATTGTAGTGTCAGTACGTAACGTGTGTTTCAGTGCAGAGCGACCCATAGTGAAGTGTGGAGTGTGTGAATGGGTAACAAGGGACAAAGAGACTTGTATTATATTGTAGTGTCAGTACATGACGTGTGTTTCAGTGCAGAGCGACCCATAGTGAAGTGTGGAGTGTGTGAATGGGTAACAAGGGACAAAGAGACTTGTATTATATTGTAGTGTCAGTACATGACGTGTGTTTCAGTGCAGAGCGACCCATAGTGACCCGATTGGCGGCCGGCCCGGCCCTCAACCTCATGATGCAGGGAATGGAAAAAGTTGAGCGCGGTGAAAAGTAAGTACCGTACTCGGTATTGGTATTGGTATTGGTATTGGTATCATATCGTTCTGTGGAGTTACCGTCATGGATAGTCTGGCTGCTGCTGCATTCTCACTGCGGAAAGCTAGCTGCCATACAGCAGAGCACAACCCAATTTTTTCTTTTTGCTCAATGAATGTATTCGTGTTTGCAAGCCCTGAGACTTTTGCTGTGAACTTGGGTTCTTTATCGTGCGTATGCGTGCACACGGGGGTGGGGGTGTTCATGCACCGAGGAGAGCCTGCACAAAATTGACTCTGGTAAATAAATCCTTCGCCGAACATTGGGGTGGAACCCACACCGATAGCAACAAGTGGTTTCAAGCCAGTGTCTGTGTGTGCTTTTCTTTGTTTTTCCATCTATGATTGCTTGTTGATGTGTGTTTTATGTTTGTAAAGTCACCCTGGTGTCTGGTAGCTCGTTTGGTAGGAACTAGAATTGTAATCCTTAGGTCACGAGTTGGAATCCAGGCCGGGACGGACATTGGTCAACTTTGTGTGCAGACTTAGAGATGGTAGCTATGTCCCATCCCTGTGTCACCACTGTGGCATGTAAAAGACGTTCTGCCAGAAGGCCTGATTACCCCTAAACACACACACACCCCTAAACACACACACACCCCTAAACACACACACACCCCTAAACACACACACACCTGGGTAATGTGACTCTTGTTCCTGCTAGCTTTTCAAAGGGGGAAATAGGCCCCAATTTCCCAGCAATGGAATAATGAAGCATTAAAAATGATAACAAAAATTTCAATAAAAAGACCAGTAATACTTTACTCACATGTGAACGAAGAATACAAACAAGTAATGGCGACGTTTCAACCCTTGAAATGTGAAAATAATGAACACTGACAATCTGTTGTCAGGGCGCCCAAGATGTCCCTGTACTCCACACACGACTCCACCATGATCGCACTGCTCGAGGCCACAGGACTCTTTGACTGGCAGTGGCCTCCCTTTGCCGCTGATCTGCGCATGGAGCTCTATCAGGACAAGGGCGAGCAACTCTGGGTCCGCGTCCTTTACCTGGGCCAGGTCAGTCACCTACCTTGTTGTGCAACATTGGGTGTACAGTGGAACCCACCTTTTAAGACCTTTTCCATTCAAGACCCTGTTTTGTACACTTTCACTTGATAACCTGTGTACACTACATTGGGGTATGCACGTTAAAGATCCCACGATTGACAAAAGGGTCTTTCCTGGCAAAATTGTATAGGCGTAGATCTTTCTTTCTTTATTTGGTGTTTAACGTCGTTTTCAACCACAAAGGTTATATCGCGACGGATAGGCATAGATAAAAATGTCCACCAAAATACCCGTGTGACCTGGAATAATAGGCCGTGAAAGGTAGATGTAGCGCCTAAAGCCAGTCGATCTACTGGCCGATGTGAATGCGTGATATATTGTGTAAAACAAATTCCATCTCACACGGGTAACATGCGCCTTGAGTCGCCTTGTGTGGTGAGATACGTGCGCGATATAAATCCTCGTAAATAAATAAATAAAAAATAAATAAATGTACCCCCATTTTAATTAATGCTCCCTCCTTTTCAAGACCTGATTTTCTCAGATTTTTTTATTTTTTATTTTTTATTAATTTTTTATTATTTTATTTTTTCGTCTTTACACTTGTTCCCTTGTCCCGTTGTGCTCTCACACCGCCCCGTCCCTGCACTCACTACTCCAACCACCTCTGAATTTTGTTCCGCTGCCAGACTTGTCGATTTCTCAGATTTTTGGAGGTCTTAAAAGGGGGGTTCCAGTGTAAGATTGCACCTGTCTGCATGTGTCCAACTTGCTTATATGTATATGTACCTGCAGAGCTGCCACCTGTTAAGTTTTAAGATAAATTGCTACGCCAAGCTGAAAATTGCTACGCTCAAACAAATAATCACAAGCATGCAACAAGTTGGCTTTTTCTGGTAAGTTCTGGTACTCATTCCGATTCTCCCTCCGTGTAGCGTTCAGAACTCGTGTAATAAAACATTGTCCGCTCTGAAAAGTTGCACTGCAGACACTCTCTATTGGCCATTATGTTTCTTTTTTTCTAAATGCACTTTTCAAAAATGTATATATTCTTGTGCGAAATAGACTAGATGTGGATTTGCAAGTACATTTTAGAATGGGCGCTGCACTAAAACACCATTTGCTACGCTGAAAATTCAGCAAAATGGCTGCACTTGAGGTTTGTCAAGGGTTGGCAGGTCTGTACCTGAAATACAGTGGAACCCCTCGTCTGAGACCCCCATTCAGACTCCCTCCCTTTTAAGACCCTGTTTCCTCAGATTTTCTGTTCACAACCTGTGTGAATTTACCTCCATTTTAAGACTCCCTCCTAGTAAAAGACCTACAGTGGAATCCAGCTATAACGAACGTGGATCTAAAGAAATCCCTCTTTTAACGAACTGCCATTGATTTCCCGGCAGACAGCCTTCTATTTCTTACTTGTTACTTTCCGGCTACATCGAACCTTTTGAACTCATTTGCATAACGAACCCCTCTTTTAACAAACACGTTTTCATCGCCCCAGAGCCGTTTTGTCTCTAAAAGTCACAAGGCTACAACGAACTGATGTCAATAATTGTCTCCAAAGACAAAAATACACAAACACAAGTGCACATCGCATGATGAGCGAACTCTGAACACCACCGCCGCTGTGTTGACCCAGAACCGCTCCCAACACCATCTGCCACAGAAGCACGTGTTGCTGCCAATACCCTACGTCGCTACTTGCAGGCAAAGTGCAGCGATGTCTGTGACTTGGATATGATCTCCAAATTGGAGTGTACAGTGGAGAAGTGTGCCAGTTCTGAGCAGCGTCAGACAAACATTCTGGACTTTTCAAAACAGCTTAGTACACGTGTCGCGGCAGTGTCAGTGTGTGCAGTGTCTTTTTTGACGCACACGGAAATTGATCAGAATGTACATGTCCATGCTTTTACACGACTTTTTAAATTTTACTTCTAAAATTGTGACAATAAAGTGAACATTTGAACTATGTCTCTCTCTATGGATTATATTATGAAGCTGTTGAAAACATGCAGAGATTGTACTCTCCAAGGAAAGATCGATGGGACGATCATTTGAAGGTGAGTGGGAAAACTTGTCTCAAGGTCATTTAGGGTTGAAAATTCTACAGCGAATTGCTGATATAACAAACTAAAATGTATTTCCCTTGAGATTCGTTGTACTCGAACTCCACTGTAATTTTCTCCGAAATGTTGGAGATCTTAAGTCCACTGTATTATTTCATGGGGTAACAGCTAGATTCTCCTCCAATATTGACAAGATGTTGATGTTGCAGCCGAGGACGATACGAGGGTGTAGCGGACCTGTGTGCCGTCTGTCGGAGTTCCAGGAGAGCATGAAGCCGTACATCATCGCCAGAGGACCGGAGTACGACGAGATCTGTGCCTCGGACATCGTGGAGAAGATTGCTGCCTGTGAGTACTCATCAACTTCTCTCTTGCTTTTGTCTGTGCTGGGATAGGCTGAAGGGTGGGTTCCTAGCTCAGTCGGCAGGGCTGGCTTTTTGATCGATTTGTTGCTATGATCGTAGGATCGAGGCCCAGGTACTGTGAGGGATTTTGTTTTTAGAAGTTTCCAGAGACCACGTTCATTGTAGACTCCAAGCAGACAGAATTGTACTGCACCCTCAATCGCAGGAATGTATGCAAAAAGACTTGTGCGCAAGTTTAAATCCTCCCGAGTTCAGTCAATATTAGTCAATATACAGTCAAACCTGTCTATAATGACTAGCCAAGGGACCTACCAAAAAGTGGTCGTTATAGGCAGGTGGTCACTGTGGAAAGGTGAATCATGCAGAAACAAACAGGTTGGGGGACCTAGAGGGTGGTCTTCATGGGCAGCGGTAAATCATGAGTGAGGAAGAGAGTGTGATTTGTCAAACATTAGCTTTGTGACTGCACTGTGGTGACTTGGTGCTATGTTTCAGATCAAGGTGAGACGCTAGTGACATGTTTTTAATTAAGCGTTGTTGACTATGAATGTAGATGTAAATGCTTGTATAACTGTGTTTTAATTGTAAATGTGTCAAGCGCAAAGAGCATAATTGTAAAGTTATGATGTTGCGCTATATCAGATATGGGACTGGTCCGATTTTTATCGGAATTCCGATATTTTCCTTAGCTCACAGACCATTCTTGAGATCGATGCAAATTCGTTGAGAAAAAAGGGGGGAGGGGGGTGGTGGTATGAACAGTTCAGCTGAAGCTGTCTGCGTCTGAAGTCAGTGCATTCGCACCCCAGCACTCGCGTGAACCCATAGGTGGTGGTATGAACCGTTCAGCTGAAGCTGTCTGCGTCTGAAGTCAGTGCATTCGCACCCCAGCACTCGCGTGAACCCATAGTAGTATCATGGGTCGCGTTTGATTGGCTGTCGATCTCCGACGATTATCGCCGGGGCTTAATTATTCACCGATGGCGGTTTGTGGGTTGTTTTGATTGGCTGCCGATCTCCAAACGCCGAAGGTGAAAAAGGTAGCATCATGGCTTCTGGATTCTGTATTCAGTGTTTTGTCGGCTGTGGAAGCTCTTACGATCGACCACCAAAGTGTGAAAAACTAGTGGAAAGCGGCCAACTGGCTGTCAGAAGAAGTGACTGTCACTATCAACAAGAAAGAAAGGCGCCAGCTCATTGGCGACAGTATCGCCAAGATATCCATTCCCGGTCAGGCAGTGTGCACGTGGTGCGACAACGGCCACTGCTTGGTGAAATACGGACTTGGTGTAGCATCTATGCATGGGGCAAGCTAGGAAAAGATAACTCTCGCTGCAAACCACGCCCACTCAAAAATCCGGTCGGCGATTTGGCTCCGGACCTCAGGGTCAGGTTACGGCAAAGTACGTCGATTTGAGTGGTTGGTTGTGGACGATACTGACCGGTACCACTAGCAGATACATAGGGCTAGAGGTGCATCGACATTTTTTTCGCCAGGTCGCGAGAATTCTATAAAATAAATGCAAACGAACTTTTGTCATTGTTTTCTTTTTGCGAGTGCACCACCGAAATTAGTTGATGAGAACGTAGTCGGGTGTTTCATCTTTCATTAGCAACTGAAAAAATAAGGGGAAAGTTTTGTGTGTGTGTGTGATTGTTATAAATCACACTTTTGTTTAAAATGCTAAAACATATTATTCTTGTGGGTTTTATAGCTTTTTAAAAAGGCATGATCTCATTTTTTGCTATCAGGAGAGGCCCCTAAATGGCCTTTATAATTCTAACATTCATTTTCCGAAGCCCCCCTGAACCCCCTACCGGGGCGTTGCCCCTGGACCCCGGCTCACTTTCCTACTTTTTGAACATTTGCTGGTCTCATGTCTGTATATAAATGCTCATTTATTGTATTATTATTATGTCAGGCAATAGTTTTGTATCGATTGTGACAGTCACTTTGTTGACGTGTCAGGCAATAATATTGTATTGATTGTGACGGTCACTTTGTTGACGTGTCAGGCAATAATGTTGTATTGATTGTGGCGGTCACTTTGTTGACGTGTCAGGCAATAATGTTGTATTGATTGTGACGGTCACTTTGTTGACGTGTCAGGCAATAATGTTGTATTGATTGTGACGGTCACTTTGTTGACGTGTCAGGCAATAATGTTGTATTGATTGTGACGGTCACTTTGTTGACGTGTCAGGCAATAATGTTGTATCGATTGTGACGGTCACTTTGTTGACGTGTCAGGCAATAATGTTGTATCGATTGTGACGGTCACTTTGTTGACGTGTCAGGCAATAATGTTGTATCGATTGTGACGGTCACTTTGTTGACGTGTCAGGCAATAGTTTTGTATCGATTGTGACAGTCACTTTGTTGACGTGTCAGGCAATAATGTTGTATTGATTGTGACGGTCACTTTGTTGACGTGTCTTGTCACATGCATGTTGGCTTCTCTTTGTAGCAATCTGACACTGTTTGGTTTTATAGACATGTTGTTGTTGTTTTTGGTTGGTTCTTTTGGTTGGTTGGTTGGTGTTTTCATTCAGTTTAAGTTGTTGTTTTTGGTTGGTTCTTTGGGTTGGTTGGTTGGTGTTTTCATTTAGTTTAAGTTGTTGTTTTTGGTTGGTTCTTTTGTTTGTTTGGTTGGTGTTTTCATTTAGTTTAAGTTGTTGTTTTTGGTTGGTTCTTTTGGTTGGTTGGTTGGTGTTTTCATTCAGTTTAAGTTGTTGTTTTTGGTTGGTTCTTTTGGTTGGTTGGTTGGTGTTTTCATTCAGTTTAAGTTGTTGTTTTTTTATGTTTTTTTGTGTGTTGCGTTTTTTTTACATTTATGAAATTTGCATTGCCTTGTGTACCTCAATGAAATGGACGATTTTCACAAATGACTCTGTCAGGGTTCCCAAGCCTTGTGGCAGAGTTGCGTCCCGCTAACTGCAGACAAACCAGAAACACATGGTCGGCAAGTTTAAACAACGATCAAAGCGAATAACTCACTCAGATGTGTATGTTATGCAGTGTCAACTTGATATAAATGCCTTTTTCTTTTGAAAATCTGCACATCAAAGGCACAATTCACTTGATTGACTCCAGTGATCACTAACCACGTGTCAGTTTCACACAGCTGCCGTGACCTCAACCTGAAGCAAAACTCATGTGACCTCAGTAGTCAGGCTGCATTGTGGGCTAACACACAGGGCCAGCGGTCCAGCATTGCTGCAACTAATTGTTAACTGGGATGTCTTATATTCCCGAAATAAATGGGGTAATATCAAGTTGACACGGCATAACAAACACATTGGAGTCAGTTATTCATTGCAATCTTTGTTTTAATTGGTCGACCACATGTTTTCATGCACTTCGGGATGTCTGATGTTTTAGCGGGACGTAACCATCTTCCGCTTGTAAATCCTGACGAGTAATTTCCTGAAAACGTCTGTTCAGAACAAAACACTTTCTCTGTGTTGTCATTGATGTCTGCAGTTCATTTGTAATTCTGAAAATTAGAAGTTCAGTGAATGGATTCTGGCACTACAGATACATTTAAAATGACAAGAGTATTCTAAAATGTCTTTCTGGGTTATCTTGTCATATTTGTCCTTTGTGCATCATTGATGAATGTCGACACCCTTCTCTGTTTTGGGTGTGTGTGTGTTTGTGTGTGTGCGTGCAGGTGTGAGTGTGATTGTGAATGTGTGCGTGCGGGTGTGTGTGAGTGTGTGTGCGTGCGGGTGTGTGTGTGTGTGAGTGTGTGTGATGGAGAGCGAGGTCAGACAGAGAGAGAAAGTACGAGTGTCGGAAAATGTGTGCCATGAGCAGGTTTTATTCAAAGATTTAGTTAGCGTTAGCGAGTTTAACAAAACATAATCGGGAGAATGTGTTACAATAACAGTAAACCTTTCATGTGTTTCAGCGCTGGTTCAGCATGAACAGGATGAAGTGGAGACACCGGAAATGAAGGAGATATCGGAAATCCCTGCCGGCATGTAGCGACCTTGACCCTGACCTTGAATGACTTCACTGCTGTCATATCAGTCACCTCAGAAATGCCAGTCAGCCTTCAACTGTACATTGCAGAGGGAAAGTTGCCTCTGTTGTGAACCATGGTTTGCTGCAGGGGATGAAATGATGTCACTATGAAATGATGTCATAATGAAATGATGTCACAATGAAATTATGTCACAATAAAATGATGCCACAATGAAATGATGCCACAATGAAATGATGTCATCAGAGTGTTATGGTGTTTATTGTGAGTAATGAGAGAAGTTGTGTATAGAGAGATGTTATGATATCAATGATGAACATCATAAACAGAAAGAAAAGATGATATTCAGGAGAAGATAAATGTATCTCTGGGAGGTTGCGAGTTTGACCCTGGGTCAGGGCGTTAGCAATTTTCTCCCCCCTTTCCTAACCTAGGTGGTGGGTTCAAGTGCTAGTCTTTCGGATGAGATGAAAAATCGAGGTCCCTTCGTGAACACTACATTGGGGTGTGCACGTTAAAGATCCCACGATTGACAAAAGGGTCTTTCCTGGCAAAATTGTATAGGCCTAGATTAAAAATGTCCACCAAACTACCCGTGTGACTTGGAATAATAGGCCGTGAAAAGTAGGATATGCGCCGAAATGGCTGCGATCTTGCTGGTCGTTGTGAATCCGTGATGTATTGTGTACAAAAATTCCATCTCACACGGCATAAATAGATCCTGCGCCTTGAGTCCGAGTCTGGAGATACGCACGCGATATATAAGACCTTATATAGACATATACTGGCTAACACCTTAAAAGTGGCGGGGGTGACCTTGTATTCTGGTCGTTCTCTTAGCCCAGCTTTTCTGTAGCGTAACAAAGCAATACGGTGTAACTCGTCATATCATTCAGGTGTTTTGAAAGTACATTTTTGATTGTGTGTAAATAATTATTAAACCAAAGTTAAAGGAATTATGGAACTCTGAGAAAAAAATCACGCTGAAAAGTGTCTTTGTAGTTAAATGATACACAAACTGTTGTGAAGAAGCTACCCCCCGCGGGTTAGGGGGAAGAATTTACCCGATGCTCCCCAGCATGTCGTAAGAGGCGACTAACGGATTCTGTTTCTCCTTTTACCCTTGTTAAGTGTTTCTTGTATAGAATATAGTCAATGTTTGTAAAGATTTTAGTCAAGCAGTATGTAAGAAATGTTAAGTCCTTTGTACTGGAAACTTGCATTCTCCCAGTAAGGTCATATATTGTACTACGTTGCAAGCCCCTGGAGCAATTTTTTTATTAGTGCTTTCGTGAACAAGAAACAATAAACAAGTGGCTCTATCCCATCCCCCCCTTTCCTCGTCGCGATATAACCTTGAACGGTTGAAAACGACGTTAAACACCAAACAAAGAAAGAAATAAAGAAAGTGTAGAAGCTTTAAAACTGTGTTTGAAGCTGCAAAGTAAAGCCAGTCTGGACCAAACATAAGCAACAATGTGCTTGGTAATGCCAATTGAAGAGAAACATGGAGATAAAATCGGCACTTGTTCGTAACAGGTGTTTTATTGCAGACTCTTTCAAAACTTCAGTAATCTATATCTTTTGTTTTCAAGAAAAGCAATCGGGAAGGTGAAATTGATTGCAAAATATCAAAAATTTTAAATTCTTTACAAACAGGAGAGTGCAGAGTCTTAGAAAATGCAGATGAGTTTGTTTCATGACATCAGCGTTATGTCGGGTCTGTATGTGACGAATGTAATTGCGGCAGATTTCAAAATGCTTCAAGCACAATGATTCGTTCATCTAAAGATGAAAGTACGGTACACACATGTACTGTTGATTTACATTTAAAAAAAAATCAAGACTTGTATGGAAGAGGACGCTCTTTCATATAAAAACAGCGTTTTTGAGAAAAATGTTTTTCCAATGTTATCCCATCACAGTTACCCAGCATCTGGGATGGTGGCACAGGCATTGCACAAAGTGGTGGCCTGTGAACAACAGAGGTTCATTGGTGTGCAGTTGTATACAACCTTTCCCAGCTACCCGGCATCTCATTCTGATTGCCATGTTCTCTAATGTTAACCCAGCTACCCGGCATCTCATTCTGATTGCCATGTTCTCTAATGTTACTGTTTGGAATGGAATTTTGTTTGAAGGTTGAATGCAATGCGATGTACCTTGTCTGCAGTGCATGCGGTTGTCAGGCCTGATCGACTTTACTGTTCAATGTGTTGTATGCGACCTGTTGCGTTCAACTTTTCTGTGTGGTGTACAGTTGAACCTCTAAAAATGTGAGAAAATCAAAAGGAGGGGGTCTGGAAAAGGAGGGGGTCTTGGTTCTGAAGAGAAAGTCTGAGAAAACAAGGGAGGGAGTTTTAATGTGTGGGGGTTCCACAGTATCTATAGCTTAACCTTGAGCGTGTACAAAGCAATGCCTTATGTAGGAGATGTGCTTGTTCCTTCACGCAACGGGCTGCCTTACCTGCCTGCCTGCCTGCTCTAGTCAAGCAGTATGTAAGAAATGTTAAGTCCTTTGTACTGGAAACTTGCATTCTCCCAGTAAGGTCATATATTGTACTACATTGCAAGCCCCTGGAGCAATTTTTTGATTAGTGCTTTTGTGAACAAGAAACAATTAACAAGTGGCTCTATCCCATCCCCCCCCCCCCCCCCCCCATTTCCCCGTCGCGATATAACCTTGAACGGTTGAAAGGGCGGGGATGTAGCTCAGTCGGTAGCGCGCTGGATTTTTGTATCCAGTTGGCCGCTGTCAGCGTGAGTTCGTCCCCACGTTCGGCGAGAGATTTATTTCTCAGAGTCAACTTTGTGTGCCGACTCTCCTCGGTGTCCGAACACCCCCGTGTGTACACGCAAGCACAAGACCAAATGCGCACGAAAAAGAACCTGTAATCCATGTCAGAGTTCGGTGGGTTATAGAAACACGAAAATACCCAGCATGCTTCCTCCGAAAACGGCGTATGGCTGCCTAAATGGCGGGGTAAAAAACGGTCATACACCTAAAATTCCACTCGTGCAAAAAACACGAGTGTACATGGGAGTTTCAGCCCACGAACGCAGAAGAAGAAGAAGAAGAACGGTTGAAAACGACGTTAAACACCAAATAAAGAAAAGAAAGAACCTGCCTGCTCTCACACAGAACACAACATAATTATGTGCCCTGAATGAGCAACACATTGTCTTGTTATTTGAAACAAACTGAATAATAAAATGTATGTATTTATCTTACTGCCACATTAATTACTCCTAACATATACTACCTCAATACACCTTCTATATATTACTGATGACCTATGGTAATTTGATTTCAGGCAGAAGCAAGAACAAAATGTAATTTTCCAGTCCTTTTTTTGTTTTTTGTTGTTTTGTGGTTGAGATTTTGGCTCACCTGAGCAATCAGGAGTCCTTACTGAGCAATCAGGAGTCCTTACTGAGTAATAAGCAGTGTAAGCACTACGACTGTCGTAGACAAAAAATTAACACTGACATTTTCAAATTTTGTATTACCTCTCGGACATCTCGAAATGGATTGAAGAAATGTATCAATTTCTCAAAGTTTTATGAAGCTAGAGCTTTAAACTTCACACGCTCTCAGGGATTGATGCCCTCCAGACATGACACAAGCTTCATAGACCCTTGGAGTCAAATTTCAAGGACACAGCGGTGTTGTTTTCAGTAAAAATAATGGGAAATTGTCATTTTCTTTGATGCTTTTGAAACCAAAGCTTTTAAACTTTATGCACTCTGTGATAGAGCCTGCTTTGATACAGAATGGGATTCGAGATCTAACACTACACAGGTATGTATGGCCTTTTGGCTTTTGTGCACCTTTACCACATACCGTTTATAGCTGTTCAATGTTATTCGTTTCTCTTTAATTGTCAATGTTTCTGCAATGGAAATTCACATGGATGCTGGTTATTTATGTATTGTTATTGGAGTTTTACATGTACACGTACTTGCTAGTTGCACTTTTTGTTATACATTTGAAGACATTTACTCTTGAATATGAATTGAAAATTATTTGTGAATACTTTCTTAAAACCACGTACACAATAATTTAACGTTGGATTGCATGAACAACAAGGACTTCTCCTTATTCAAATGTTACGGTCTGATAGTTCTAAATTACTTAGCTGTGTACAATTGCAGAGAATGTTAGATACATGTACATCTTCCTGCCGGCATCAGATAACTTGCACGATAAGGCCTTCTATCGCAAATGGTAAAGATTGTCGAGTTTTAAAATTGTTTTTATGATTTGTGTGTTAATTGTTATTGTAAAAGAATGCTGCTCTGTTTGTTTTCAGCCATTAGTCAGAATATTATACCGGTGTTTAGTTTTATAGGAGAACGAATTTTATGATTTTGTGACTTTAGGGATGAGTGGATACAAGTAGACATTACAGTTAGGGCCGAGTGAAAGACAGATCATCACCACGTAAAAAAGCAGCACTCCAGATTTAAAATATGAAAGTTTGACATAGTTCTGACTTGTGTTAACAACTCGGAGATATATAGTGAAACAATTAATATCTACCCCCTACATTCCTGTACTGATGATACCTCACTACAGTAGCCTTTCGTTTCTTGCTAGTGGTACTAATATCGTAAAATTGTAAATTTCATGCTTTGATTTTTTGAATTATTTAGTGGGAACAGTGCCCTTTGTTGTTGTTTCTATTTATGCTCTACCAGGACTCACACATTGTTACAACTTGATTTATGATGATACTTTTGTTTGGGGTCAATATGGACACAAGTAAGGTTATCGTGGGCTTTTTTTCTAGCGCCTGTGTTTGTATGTTTTATTCGGTACCCAGAAACCAAGAGAAAGATGATCTTTTTTTGGCTTCAGATTTCACAAGAATTGGCAGTGAGGGCCAATGAGACACCCTTCATTGCTTTCCCCCCCCCCCCCCCCCCCCCCCCCCCCCCCCCCCCCCCCCCGCGGGTTAGGGGGAAGAATTTACCCGATGCTCCCCAGCATGTTGTAAGAGGCGACTAACGGATTCTGTTTCTCCTTTTACCCTTGTTAAGTGTTTCTTATATAGAATGTAGTCAATGTTTGTAAAGATTTTAGTCAAGCAGTATGTAAGAAATGTTAAGTCCTTTGTACTGGAAACTTGCATTCTCCCAGTAAGGTCATATATTGTACTACGTTGCAAGCCCCTGGAGCAATTTTTTGATTAGTGCTTTTGTGAACAAGAAACAATTGACAAGTGGCTCTATCCCATCTCCCCCCTTTCCCCGTCGCGATATAACCTTCATGGTTGAAAACGACGTTAAACACCAAATAAAGAAAGAAAGATATATATATTTCTTTTTAATGTATTTTCAATTTTTCCAACTTTCATCGGTGTGCATGTAAGCCATTGTTTAAACCATCACAGATGATGCTTTACAACATAGGTATCCTACACTTCAACAATTATCATCACCCAATTCGATTTGTTGGTAGTCATTACATTTTGGATGTATGTGGTGCATGAGTAACTTAAATAGCAGTTATAACTTTCTTGTTGTGTTGACGGATTTAGAATTGGTGCAACATTAATTGTGGCGAATGGGATGATCTTGAAGCATTGTTTGAAGGCAGTTTTGAAGAAAATAAGTAAACTGGGGGACCTAATTCATGATTTTATCGTGTGTGTGTGTGTGAGTGTGTGTGTGTGTGTGTGTGTGCATGTGTGTGTGTGTGAGTGTGTGAGTGTGTGTGTGTGTGTGTGTGTTTGTGTGTGTGTGTGTGTGTGTGTGCATGCGTCCGTGTGTGTGTTGTCTTTTTAGACACAAGACTGAAATGCCCAGTTACCATTGTGAGTTTGGTCCTCGAAGAAAACTTGCACTAGCTTTTGGCATTCCAGACTCTTCTATGTCACATTCCACGTACACCCGCACGCATACACAGTCAGACAGACACACGCACACTTATTACAGCAATTGCAATACCGCACACAACACAGACAACCCACACGTATGCACACACACACACACTGAGACAAAACCATACAGAATCTAAAATAAGATCTGTCAAACACACATACACAAAAACCGCACATTCACAAACACATTCACACAAAGACGCTCACTCATACACACAGACTCACACACACACACGCACAAACACACACACGCACAAACACACACACACACACACACAAATGGCTCCCCGAAGAGGGGCAATTGATATTTTAGATGGTAGTTTTTTTGTCGCATTTAGATCAAAAAACACTATTTTACCGAATCGGTTTGGCTAACGAGAATGTGTAAATGATTGATATGTCAAGTGTTTCGCGGTTTGCGTCAGTTTTTTTTTCTCAGGAGCATGCCAGTAAAATCAAGATATTGGATATTACCTTGGGGAATTACTATGACTCGTGTCAGATCATGGTTCCACCTTTACTTTCTCAATGTGAACATGTAGTCAGGTTTTGACTTAATGATTGCAGATAGACTGGCTAGTGAGAAGAGGGTAATGGTGTGTGTGTGTGTGTGTGTTTTGTGTGACAGTGCGGGGCTGCCCACACAGTGCGTCCTTGCGTCCTGTATGCACTAGAAGCCGACACAACACACCAGAAATTCACGAAGGTGTGTGGTTTTGTTGTGGTTGTTGTTGCAGTGGCTTTGTTCACACAAGAATGAATATTCAGTTGTACTTGAACACACACACACACACACACACACACACACACACACACACACACACACACACACACACACACACCGGGCCTATAGAGGCACACAACGTTCATACACACAGGAACACACACACACACACACACACACATACACACACACACACATACACACACACACACACACACACGCGCACACACACACACACATACACACACACACACACACACACACACACACACACACACACACACACACACACACACACACACACAGTAACAAACAATCATACAGACCAGTATACTGTTTATTCTTACAGAGAGGAAAAAAGTTTGATACCACAAGAAGACAAAGTGTTATCTGACTTTTACCTGACAAGTCTTCCACATCTTTATGGTATTTTAACGTTTTTAAACAAAAGTGCAAAACTTATACATTAAATCAGGGACCTATATAATAGGTCTATGATTAAATGGGCTCAGCACTGTTCGGCCAAGCCTTGGGGTTGATTTTCAACATTACCTTTTTCGGAATCTTTCTGTCAGGGGTAAGCCATGATGTTGTTCCCCAAAACATGAAACAAGAATTGCGGAATGGAATGAACTCTATTTAAAAAATCATTACTTTTCAACACAAATCTGCTTGAGTGGTGGGCAAAGTTTTATTTTTATTTTTGATCTCTGCCGAGAATCTTGAATCATTTGCAGGATCTTCAATTGAATTTGAGACACTGAACTTGAAAACAAACAGTCTTACTTTTTCTAAGAATATTGAGAAAGTAAAATTGAAACAACAGGTCTTGCTTTTCTCAGAGTATTGGGACCACAGAGATATAGAATAGAGCCACCAAGCGCCGCAACACGTGCAGCAACCGAGACCCGCGCGCCGGCCATCGCGGTGTGCCCATTCTTTCGCTGGCACACCCTGCTTTCGCTCTGTCCGGTCTTTGTTTTTGAGAACTACAATCTCAATACCACCTTGTTTAAACCTTATAATTATGTTGAAAAAAGCAAAGTTGTAGAATAATGATGCGTGTGTCTGTATGCTGCTTAATTTTGCTTTTTTAAAATTTATTATTATTGAAAATATTAACCTGTTGATTTTGCAGAGAAAAAGAGAGAGAGGAGAGAGAAAGGGGGAGAGAGAGAGAGAGAGAGAGAGAGAGAGAGAGAGAGAGAGAGAGAGAGAGAAAGAGAGAGAGAGAGAGAGAGAGAGGGGGGGGGGGCAAACAGAGAGGCAGACAAGAGAGAGAGAGAGAGAGAGAGACAGAGAAAAAGACGGATTGCATAACGGACCGACAAACAGCTCGGAGAGGCAGGCAAGACGGAGAGAGAGAGAGAGAGAGAGAGAGAGAGAAAGAGAGAGAGTGAGAATAAGAGAGAGAGAATGAGAGCGAGAGAGAGAGAACGAGAGCGAGAGAGAGAGAGAGAGAGAGAGAGAGAGAGAGAGAGAGAGAGAGAGAGAGATCAAATCAAATCAAATCAAATCAAATCAAATTTTATTTTTCGAGGGTTGTGGCATAAGCAATACAACGAGCTTTTTTTCAACCAGCCCTCGCCCAGAGAGGGGACTAATCTAATCACATATTTACACGGATATTAACGTAGAAAAAAAAGATAGAAAAAACAACAACATATGAATATTTACACATTACATATTATACACAAATATAAAGCGTCGTACACGTAACGTAGTGAAAACAATGCTAAATACACATGCATGAGTAAATGTGTTATTAAAGCTTTGAGTGTTTTTGTGTGGATATAATGAACACTGATGCTTTGGACAAATGAAAATATAACTAAACGAAGTCTTCCATCACTGTGATTTTTCGTAATTTAACATTAAATACAATGAAAGGTGTTTTTTGAAAGTATTGAGACTCATTGGGACTCTCACAAATTCCGGGAGAGAATTCCACAGGACGCTACCAGAATAGGCTAAGCTTGACTTGAAGAGATCTATCCTTGGAATTGGGACGTTAAACTTTCGGTTTGGTTTGACTTTAAAGTTTGCGACGAAAGTTCGTGGTGCACGGCCGGAAAGTATTTTGTGAAGGAGCACGCCTTCATTTAATTCAAATCTTTCTTTTAATGGGAGAATCTTAAGTTTCTTATAATCATCAAATACAAGACTGGATTGTTTCAGTAAAATTAGTTTCAGCGCTCGCCTATGTAAACTAAACAATGGTTTTAAAATATTAGCACTGGCAGAGTCCCAGATGGTTGAGCAATAATCTGTGATGGTTTGTATATATGCGTTAAAGTATAATAACCTTGAGTGCTGATCAAGAAAGTGTTTAATTCTATTTAACTGATATATTTTTCTCGACATTGTTTTACATACCGACCGAACATGATGGGCCCAAGACAAATTATTATCGATATTTACTCCCAAAACTTTATGATCTCCTACCTCCTCTATTGCGTCGTTACCAATGAATATGGAATGAGGATTGTTTCGTATGTTTTGTCTCTTTTGTCTTGTTGTTATTAACATGTATTTGGTCTTTTTAGGGTGTAGACTCATGTGGTTATACTCCGTCCAATGAATGAGATCATCTACACTGTTCTGCAACGATGAATACACTTTGTCTAATTTTTTATCAGTAGTGTGTAGGGTCGTATCGTCAGCAAAGAGTTCGCAGTCATCATTAATACTAAGAGGAAGATCATTAATATACAGGGAAAAGAGTAGTGGTCCAAGGACAGAACCCTGGGGAACCCCGTATAACACAGGTCTTTTGCTGGATACGGTTGAATTAACGCAGACAGACTGCTCTCGCCCGGCTAAGAAAGAGGAGAGCAGGCATAAGGTTTGGGGTGACATTCTATATTCAACTAATTTTCTTAATAGTAATTCATGATTAATAACGTCGAAAGCTTTAACAAAATCGACGAATAGGACACCACAGAGTTGATTATTATTAATGCTGCTAAGCCAACTTTCAAGAAGGTTTGTTAATGCTGTGTGGCACGAATGATTTTCTCTAAAACCTGACTGGTTGGAATGTATAAGATCGTATTTCTTCAAATGAGTGGTCAAGTGTGTAAATATGTGTTTTTCAAGTGGTTTTGATAAAACAGGAAGAATTGAGATTGGTCTGTAATTGGCGGGGTCAGAAGAACTACCTGATTTAAATAGCGGGATTACTTTCGCCTCCTTTAATTTGGTGGGAAAGTAGGATTTGTCAAGGCACAAATTATAAACATATGTAAGGGATTCTGCAATAAAAGGGGCAGACAACTTCAGAATTTTCCCATCAATATTATCCAAACCCCGAGTACCTGTTTGTTTTAAGCACAACAGATAATGGAAGACTTCGCTAACAGATAGCAGAGGAATGTCTAAATTATGGGTAATATTTTTTTAATCACAAAACTGTTTCAACTTGTCCAGATTATTCTGTTTCGATCTATCAGTTGTAATTATTTTGTCAACAATAGAAGTAAAATGAATGTTCAGATCATCAGCAGGTATATCAATAACGGAAGATTTTACTGTATCTTTACGAGATAATTGGTTGATCACCTTCCAGATGGCTTTTGAGTTTTGTTTTGAACTGGATGCAGCGAGCTCACGGTAATACTTTCTACGAGCTGCACGTTTCATGGACGTTACTTTGTTTCTCTGTTTTCTGTATTCTTCTTCTTTTCCCTTACGTTTAAGAAAATCGCGGTAATCAATCGCATGTTGAATGTCGCCTGTAAGCCACTTAGGTTTGGGATGTTGCTGCACACGAGAGGTTCGAAATGGTGCATGTTTATCATATACTTTTATAAACAAGTTGTACCATAAATCAAATGCTTCGTCGGGGTCAGTATAATTATAAATCATTGAAAAATTTGTACAACTGAGTTCCGAAAGGTATGAATCTTGATCAAGTTTTGAAAATAACCTATATGTTATAAATTTATGTTTTCGTTTTGGGATTCTAACCCCTTTTTTCGACCACGTGAGGCACACTGGAAAATGATCACTACAGCTAAAACTTGGAACTGAGGTTTCAATAATGTTAGCTCGAGTTGACACACAGATATGGTCTATAAGCGTAGATGAGGTAGCTGTAACTCTTGTTGGAATCGTTACTAACTGTTGTAAATTATGCAGGGATAACCTTTCCATCCAGCATTTGTTGGGTTTCACTAAATCAAGATTAAAATCCCCCAAAAGTATAATTTCTCTGGATTCAAGACTGACAGCGTCCATCATATCATCAAAATTATCGAACCAGTTAATATGTTCAGCTGGATTCCTGTAGCAGAAACCTATCAATATTGGTGCTGATTTAGGCAATTTTAATTCTAGCCATATTGTTTCAACTGAATGTTGCTCTAAGTGATGAAGTCTATGAAATGATAAAGACTCGTGAATAAAAACTAGCAAACCAGTTTGTCGTGTTGATGTAGGGTCTCGACGTACGACATTATATCCTTCAATCTTAACTTCCGCATCCGTGATGTTACTGTTTAATCTTGACTCAGAGAGACCAAAAATGTGAAAATATTTGCCTGAATTGAGTAGAATAGTTGCTACCTCATCCAGCTTATTTATGGCATGATTGATATTTAAATGCCCAATTCTGAGACCATCTTTCACGGGCCAGGAATTCATAGACACAGTCATAAAATGAACAAAACACAACAACAATAATCTCTACAAAAGAATATTAGTGAGTATTATCTCGTAGAATAATAAAAAGCAAAACAAATTAAACTACTAAAAACGCACGGTAAACGAAAGAAGGGAAAACAAAAAGTAGAAAAGCCGATCAGCACGGAAAATCTGTCGTCAGTAACAGTCTTCTTATCACTTCTCTGCGACAAACACTATTAGCAGTAGAATTATGAACGCCAGAAGGAAGTCTGTTCAGATGCACGCGATGTAAGCAGAGACTAGATCGTTAGCACAACGAAGTGTCACCAGGATTCTTAAAAAAAACCAAAAGCACCAGCAGAAGATTTCAAGGTTTGTCAATGACACTTTTCCGTTGAGTGAACACACGATAATCAAAGAATGCCAGCTTCGACCACACACACACACACACACACACACACACACACACACACACACACACACACACACACACACACACACACACACACACACACACACACACACATACACACACAATCTAAGAGGAGTCGCTATGTTGGTTGCGAGGTAGTTTGTGATAGTAGTTCCGAGACACTGTTCAATACTAGTAAGGCACAGAAAACTGCTGTTGCAAACGGCAAGCCTTCATGTGGTTAAGGTAAGCCTGCATTACAGTTGGGTGGACAGGCGGCGGCAGGAGGCGCTGAACAGGGTCACTGCCGTAAGGAGCACCAGACATTGGAGCGGGAAAGTGGCGATCAGCTGCACCGTGATCACCCACAGGATAGCTGTCCTCTCGAGGACGTGCGTACCTCCTGGGGTCAACGGCGGCCCGGTAGACTGGCTCCTCAAAAGAAACCCCGGGATTTGGAAGGCTAGGGAAGGCACCTGGGGGTGGCGACACGTGGACACTGGTGGGCGGTGGTGACTGCTGATTCGTGGCGTTGAAGAAAGGAGACACAGGAGGCTGGGGAGACCTGTCCATGTGGCAAGGTTGGGGTGGGGGGTATGAGTAGTGTTGTGACTGCTGCTGGGATAACGGAGGAAATTCAGAGTCATAATGGGGGGATGAGAAGGTTTTCGGGTTGGTGGACGGATGCGCGGGTCGCTTTATGGAGGAGTGTTGGAGGGCGAAGGTGGCCTCGTCCTTAGAGTGGACAGGTCGCCTGGCTGGATGATTGGGGGCGGGGAACAAGGTCTCTGCCAGTCTGGCTGTTCCTTTGGGGCTGGGGTGGATCCTGTCCCTGTACAGGGCCATGCGGGGCGCCCCATTTGCAGTGATGAAAACAGGCGTGTTGTCTACGAAAACAACGCCCAGACGTTCACATACCACAGCCAAGTTTTTGTTTGACGGGTTGATGACGTCGTTCAATGGAGAGCGTCATCGTGCGGGAATAATGGATGATGCACGGAGACTGACGTAGGGGAATGCCAGTCTCAGTGATGTCACGACATCCTTCCACGCGTCAGTCGTTACCGCCAGAGATGAATGAACACAGGTGTTGATGCCAACGTGAAACGTGACCTGTTCCACCTTCGGCACCGGCTCTGTGCTGTGTGCCCAGGCTGCTAGCTGTTCTGGTGTCATTCCTGGAATGCACACTTTCCTTGCAGCGTCCTTCGTGGGCACGGATTTGCTTAGGTCAATATTTCTGACGACCGAGTCTCCTAGCAGTACGGTTCTGGCGTTTCTGTCAACCGCCATGGTACTAAGTCTGTCGGCAGGGGAGAGGCGGGTTGGTTTCTTGGACAGACTGCCTCGCTCTTCCTTGTGGACACCGGCGGCTTCCTCATCTAACTCTGCAGCAGACGCCTCATCACAGACGGATGAATCGTCTTTGTCAGATGAGGACAGAGGTATATCAGACGGGGGTTTGGCTGAGGGGGTTGGGAATGCGTCTGCATCTACCGCTGAGTGTCCGCCTTCGCTGGATGGTGTGGCGAGTGACTGGTTCCTTTGATCAGTGGGAGTTGGGGGTGGACTGCGGGGAGGAGAAGCATTGTTTGTAGCTTGGGGTAAGGCCATTCGCCTCTCAATGTGATCCACTGTTTCAATCGTCTCCTTCCTCGACTTCAGTGTTCTGTGACGGGAACACACTGAAGTAATCTGCATCATAAAAACACTGCATTTCACGTGCATTCCGAGAACCTGTTCTTGCATTCAAATCTCCAAACAAAATAAAGGGCAAATCACTAACGTTTTCTATAAGATCCAAAATACACTCTTCCATAATAGACACACCATTTGAAATTTCAGTTTCGTTGTAATAGGCAGAGTTGGCTGGTGGTAGATATGTCCCTAGCAGTAATACATCACTCTCTAACCCCAGCAACTCTTTTCCTAATTTTAATACAACGCAATTATCGTATTCTGTTTCTACTCTTTCGACGAAATGGCTGATTTCTTTTTTAACCAACAAAGCTACACCACCGGAGAGACGCCCGGTGACTGCGTCTGAAACTTTTAAACCTGGAGAAAGAAACACATCATATAACGGAAAAATCAAGGACGGAAAGGTAACTGAAAACGTTTCAACTAGCAAGACAATATCAAACTTCTCAATGTAGGCTCTTATTTCACAGTCATAAACATTTCTCAACACTTCAATATTATATGTCATAAACTTGACAATCCGTCGAGTACTGTCACAGTTGGCCCGGCCTACCCCTCATTCATTTGACTTCGTGGCAGTATCGTTACCACGGCTCAAAGTGTCAGCTGTCGACCACAATCAACCACAGCCCTCGACCTTGTCCGTGGCCTGTCGGTCATCACGCCTTGCACGGGGTTTTCGGCATTACTTGGTTCTAGGGCATCATGAAAAACAACATCGCGTTCAACCCTCGTGGGGTTTCCTTGTATTACCGTACTGAGAGGGAGTGAGGCGGTTGTGTTGTCGTCATCGATGACGGGTTCGATGGTGTCTTCCTGCGGGGAAGCCCCAAGGTCAGCCACCGGCGACTGGGGCAAGGCGTCTTGCGCGGGCGAAGGCTCCTCTGTCGTGACGTCTGAGCGCGCAGAAACTCGGGAGTCCCCTGACTCTGACGCTGGCTTGTCGTCCCCGTGAGGTGGTCGGTCCCTCTGGCACTCTGCTTCGCTGTCTGTGCCTGTAAGGCTGGGAGCTGATGGGATTTTGAAGGGGGGCGGGGATTTGGAGGTGGGCGGGGATTTGGAGGTGGGTGGGGATTTGGAGGGAGGTGGGGATTTAGGGGTGGGTTGGGGTTTGGAGCGGGGCAGGGATGGGAATAGACCCTATCGATATTCCAAGTTCTCGCATCGCTCGCGACATCTCGCGCCGCGAGAACGGGATTTAAGAACCTAAAAGAGCTCGCGTGAATACTTCTGACCGTACTGTGCGACCTGCGTAAAGCGTATTCTCTGTACTTGCCGTTGGTTTTTAGTTCATAGATTCTTGTGAGAAAAAGTTTAGAAGAGATAGAAGTTCACCATGAACTTAGAAACCTTCCGGCTGTGGAAAGTTAAGCCACTTCAAGATTTTTTACGTGTAAGAGGCGTAAAAACAAGTGGTACGAAAGACGAACTTGTTGCCCTTGTGTTCGCGTGTCACATCATGGACATACCACCCCAGCCATCGGTCGAGGACAACAAAAAAACTCTTTCCAAAGAGTATGCCGATCTGTTGTTTATAGACGGGAACCGACTGCCGGATCCGTTTTCTGAGTTGAAGACAGGATGGGAGGACGAGTCTGGGTCTGCACGCAAAAAATGGCCCCCAACAATGTATGGTGACATGATCGAGTTCATGGCTGAATGGTGAGCGTTTTACTTGTCTGTTATAATAATTATACCTTCTCTTTAGTGTCTACACATGTGATGATTAAAGCAGTGACTGTTTATAAAGTGAAACATTTTGCTGTTAAAGGCGCGTTAAATCTTAAACTTTGATTTGAGTGAGGTGAAAAAGTCCACTGGCTACTCCTGTGTTTAATGTGACTGTAACTTTTTTTTTTACTTTTAGTGTAACTGTAAGTGTAGTTACTAGTAGAACTTGAGAAAGTTGAAAGCATAGACAGTTATTTTCACATGTCTAGAGCTGCAGTGTACTCAAAAGTCAAAATCAAATCGGGTTATGTTTCATCTTTTCCAGTGGTGTTCCTGGACAACGCAGAAAGAAGATTCTTTCTGAGTACAAGGATGGAAAAGGATACAGCTACTTTGCAAGCGGATTCCTGCAGCAGGTCCAGTACCATCAAGTCTGCGAAGGAAGCAAGTTCTGCTTCTTGATGGCGAAGGCGACACCGTCCCAGAACATCAGGAACGTGCCTCACAAAGCTTGGGTCCTCATCGACAAGGAAAGTGGCCAGATTCGCAGTGCATACTGCACTTGTATGGCAGGGTAAGTGCATGTTAATTTGTAAAAACTATACTGTAACAAGAGGCGAAGCCTTCAAGGCTCCCGTAAGAAATCAACAAACAGTAACATAACACAAACTCACTCACTCCGTAACACACACACACAAACACACAAACAAACACACACACACACACACACACACACACACACGCACACACACACACACAGTTAAAACTAACGCATCATATCAACTCCATGTATAATTTTCAAAAGAAGGCAAACAGATAAAATGACTAGGGTAATAGGTTAGGTACCTGCCATGTGGGCACTTTTTCCACTGCTGTCCTCAGTCCTATACTTTTCATCAAGACTTGTCACCATGCCGAGTAGATCTAAATTCGGAAGTCTTCATGTGGCTGAGGCATATATCTGACATAGCGTCGATCTTGTTGTAGGTTAACCTCCTTTCTGAAACAAATGGCAAAATGCGATTAGTTATGATGACTACAACCTACACAAATATAAACAGTGTTTTGAAACAGAATAGTCAGGTTATACAAGCCACTTTACCTATGCAGCATGGTAACCCTACAATATGCGAAACATGTCGACTGCAGCAGCCTGGTTCTTAAAATAATTCTGACGGTCAACACAGCCAGAAATGCCAACAAAGACAAGAAAGCTGTGGCAAGGTAAGCTTACCAAACGTTACATAGCGAATCATATGATAGTGCGTAAACAGCAAACAGTAGATCTACAATCAAAGAGAGGATCGAGTCTGGAATGAAACGCGATACAGATCTAGCATTCAAAAACTGTCTTTCACGTTCAAGGAAGTTGTTGCAAAGTACTTAAGACTTACTAAATTGTACAGACAAAACCATGACAGTGCATGTTTTGAATCTGAGGAAAAAATCGTGATCATTTTGACTTTGAGAACAGATTCATTCCGTTTCCTTATATCTGCATGTTCAAGTAAATGGTGGACAGTTTTTTTTCGGGCAGAGTAAACTTAACTTGAGACTCTACTGCAAGTCTTGAAATTCACATAAATCGAACCACGAGCAAAGACATCCAAACATTACAGGCACTTTAGATCAACTCATTTCACTAGAGGTGACTGCCTAGCACTGTGTTTGACATCCGTGTCTGCTGAAATAAAAAGAAATTAAAACAAAACGGATTAACAGTAGGTGACACGTTATCAGAGTGGGAGACACTAGATCTGTCTCTGAACTTACCGGGATACGGCTGCAAGATCGACACTGACTGCCGCGCTTTCGACAGCTCTTCCTCGCGTGGACATTGGAAACACGCTGTGCAGATCAAATTGTAGGAAATCTCCCTTTGGTATCTTCTTTATTTACTTTTCTGGAGCTTAGAAACCGAACAACATGAAATCGTCTTCCCCGGCGAATCGGCGAGGTGAGAACTGGACCACAATCCTTCGCGCGACCCCTGACCTGATCTTGACACCTGACCTGCCGTCTACATGCCAAACACGACACAAATCAGTCAACTGCTTGTACCCCTTCAAAACCCCCCACCACCCGTTTTCTTTGGATACACGCTTTAACTACACACATGCCGACACAATGTTGATCATTGCTTCAATAATTTGAAGATGGTGCTTGAAAATTAACCACGTGAAATGAGTATTTCGGTGTTTAGCCAAAAATGTTAAAGTTTCTACCACAGACATACACACATACATACATACGCACGCACGCACAGACAGACAAAGTTTACCATCGCATAGGCTACACTTACGTGAGCCAAAAATGATTTACCTTTAAATGTATTCCTCATGTTGCAGGAGTTTGTATGTGTTAGCCCTTATACTATTAGAATTTATATTTAAACCAATCACATGCCTCTTGTTCAAGAGTGTAGATATATCATATATTAGTGTTACTCGCTAGTGCTGCTAAAGTCATGTACGTAAGTTGCCAAGTTTTTATTTTTGCACATTCATCTGCTGTGTTCAAATTCATATGGTCCAGGAGTGATCATATTTGTTTTTTTCCAGGCAATTTCCTGTTGCTGATGTTCTCCCCGATTTATTAAAATTATTGCACTCATCATACATTACACAGTTTACAATAATATTTATACTTTTTTCAGGATGTTATCCCAGTGCAACCATGTTGCTGCCATACTGTTCAAGGTGGACTGGGCCTGGTCAGTTTCGGAAAAGTCAGTCACCTCAAACCCTTGCCAGTGGGGGGTACCCAGCGCTAAGGTGGTGGAACCCAGCAAGATTGCTAATATGACTATCTACAAGCCCCAAGCTGAAACAAGAAGAGCAAACGCTCGATCGAGTCACTTTCGCAGTTCTGAATATTATATGAGGCATCAGATGGACAGGAAGAAATTGCTATTCACAACACAATGAGTCACGTTCACATAAAATTTGAGCCCGGTCACTTTTATAGTTTCCGAGAAAAGCCCAACGTTAAGTTGTGTGTTGCCGAACAGAACAGGCTAGTTATCTCCCTTGTTTTTCTGATAACGTTCGTAAAAGGCTACAGATGTAAATACTTTGATGTAAAGAATAATCCTACAAAGTTTCAATCACATCCGATGAACTTTGTCAAAGATATAAAATGTCTAATTTTTCCTTTGACGCTGACCTGTGACCTTGAAAAAGGTCAAAGGTCAACGAAACCATCGTTAAAGTGTAGAGGTCATTGGAGGTCACGACTAAACAAAATATGAGCCCGATCGCTTTGATAGTTTCCGAGAAAAGTCCAACGTTAAGGTGGTGTCTACGGACGGCCGGCCGGACAGACTAACACTGACCGATTACATAGAGTCACTTTTTCTCAAGTGACTCAAAAAGCAGAGTTGGTAAGTACAGAAATTACTGTTTCATTTGGTGTTCAATTTCCTTCCACTAATACAGAGACTGGTAAGCTCATAATAATGTGTTCATATGGACATAGCTGCTGACTGCTATGCTACTTTTTAAGACAACTTGATACGCTGTTACCACATTTTTAATGATTTTATACCTGGTTGGCTCTTTATTTTTGATTTTTGCTCTGTGTAGCGGTCAGAATTTGTGTCTTAAAACATTGTCCATCCACCATAAAAAGTGATACTGCTGCGTGCAGACGCTCTTTATGGTTGTGGTGTTTAATTTTTTTTAATTCCTTGTTTGTATCGATTGAACGTGGGATTTTCCTTCTTTGAACCTTGTGACTTCAACAGATTTTGACATTTCATACATGTCACTGTCAGTCGCAGGCCTTTTCAGTACCGGTAGAACTTATTTTCTCTGTGATTATTTATATATGATATGACAGTTGGCACAAGTAGGATAAATGTTAAATTTGATTTTTTTCCTCCTTTCGTGTTTTTACAGAGCGCAACATCAACCATGCAGCGAAGAGGCTGTTTTCACCACAGCGGAGCCGAGAGGACACGCCTTTCACCCTCGACCAGTGGGCAGGTCTACTTTACAAGCAACAGGATGCTGTAGCGTTCAACTACGCCGTGCCCCACAGAGCTCCTGTCTACAGCGCTGAAGCAGACCTGAACGTGGCTTTGGAGGAGGAAGTGGAGACGGGTGCATGTGTACCGCATCCCCTTCCACATGTGGCCAAGGACTTCACATCAACGAACGAATTTGTCGACTTTATTCGTCAAAATCCAGGTGATGTGGCTGCGTTGGAGGAGGCAACCCGTGACCAGACGGGAGCAACTTGGCGGGAGCAGAGACATGGCCGGATTGGGGCATCTGTAGCCCATATGTGCAAATCGCGGATGGCGACTCTCCAAAAGAAAAAAGGGGACCACAGCAGTATCCTCAAAGCTGTGGAGACTGTCCTGGGTAAAGGACCGGACATCGGCAACTTGCCTGCTGTGAAGTACGGCCGCTTGAAGGAGGATGAGGCGAGGAGAGCATACAGTAAAACGCACAAGGAGCTCTACAAGCATGATGTGCGGACTTGTCGTTTGTGAGGACCGCTGTTATATATCTCAGCCAGCCCCGATGGACTCGTTGATTGTGACTGTGGGAAGGGTTTGGTGGAGATAAAATGTCCCTTGTCAGGGGCAGGAAAGGCTCCAGGAGAGCACCTGGCCTTCCTGCATAAAGTAAATGGTAAACTTGTGCTCAAGCGAAGCCACGCCTATTTCACCCAGTGCCAGCAGCAGCTAGGTGTTACAAAAAGGGCTTTTTGTGACTTTTTGTGTGTACTGTGGCCCAGGCTTCTCTTTCACAGAACGTATTGTTCCGGATCCAGAATTCATGTTAACAAGCCTTCATCTCCTGGATGCCTTTTTTATTCAGCATGTAGCTCCAGCTATGTTGGCTTTGTCTCATGAGATGATTACTGCGACAGCTGTGGAGGCCCCCAAGGATGTGCCACAAGATCCCATAACTGTGAGAACAGCTGATAATGCACCCCAGCCACAAGACCTAACCATAACTGTGAGAACAGCTGATAATGCACCACAGGTTCTGTTGTCTGTGTCTGTGCCAGTTCCAGACCAAGGCAAGTGTACGACTACGAGCACTGTTCATCTGCCAACCTCAATTGTGAAGAAAAAAAGGACTTTGCGCAAGAAAGGACAGTCTCACTCTCAGTCCAACATATACAATTGTGGCACTTGTTTCAAACTGTGTTTGGAGGTGGAGGACATCACACAGCCAGACCAAGAGAGTGTTGGCTGTGACAAATGTGGTGTATGGTTTCACTGCATCTGTGTGAATTTCAAAGATGTGAGTGCTAGCAAATGGTACTGCCCTCCTTGTATTATTTTGTAGTTCTGCTTTTATATTCTAGTTGACAACTTGTGTTCATAGCTTTGTGTCCTACTTACATTGAACAAAATACATAACTTTGTATGTTGTGCTCATTATGATTCAAAATATATACCAGGTTTTTGAGTTATCAGTAATCAAAAGTAATGCCACCTTGTAGAATTTCATACTTTTGATTAGACCACTGCTGTGAATCTGCAACTACAGTTTATTCCACCATGTGATGCATTTATGCAGCCTCTTGGGTTGAACGGTCAGAAAAGTGTAAGATGAACATTGGGGAAATAAGCGACACGTTTTGGCGAAAGAGTTATGAACTACACGCGTCTGCTCGGATGCAATCGGTCGCCTCACCAACCGTTGTTATCTTGTCTAGTAGGAAGCGATTTTCCAGGGCTGCTTCTATTTTGGGGATTTTTTCCTTTGCAGTGGTCTTTTAAGACTTATTGTGATAGATTTAATCACAGAAATATTCCCAAAGCGATTTTAACAATCAATATATCGGCTATGACTGTATGTAGGTCTTAGATACCTACAGATGTGGTTATCATTGGTGCCAGTTTTGTTTTGTTTTGAGACAGATGAAATTGAAACGGACCTCTTTTTTTGGTTGGGATAAAGTAGCTGTATTTTAGAATAAAGAAAAGGAACCATGTTTTCCAGACCTAAATTTTGAGTTCAAGTGTCTTTTTCCTGTTGGTTGGTGCCATGAGAATGTAAACTTCTGGGTGAATGATTAATGGAGTTAAACGATCACATTTCCACACACGCAACCTCCACGCATACAAATGCATAAAATCAACACATGTTTCAAGTCACACAATATTTATTCAGCAGACTGGGGTTTGGATTTACAGAAAATAAGCAGTGCACACAGAATGATCAATCAAAACAATGCGTCAAAAAAAATATGTGAAACACATATTGAAACAGAATGTACAGCTATTTGAATAAGGAGCAGAAAAACCTGAAGGCCTGCATGTTGCGGTTCCATCATTTTGTAACAACACAAAGAAACCACATCAAATATCACTGGGAATGGAATTAACATATTTACACAAAACCACGGGAAAATAACAAAGATCAAAAACAACACGTCAAAAAAGCACTTTTTAAAACAGTACAGCCAATTGGAACAATAATACTGATTCAGTGGATTTACCACACACAAAAAAAGTGCATACTGACTGATCAATCGAATCATGCATCAAATAAAAGTAAGCGAATCACACACATGTACATTTTAATACTGTACAGCCAATTGGAACAAAAACACAGATTCAGCTTTGGGGTGTTGATTTACACAAAATAAGCAGTGAACATGCGTCAATATAAAACATGTAAACAGTAAAGCACACACACATTTTAACACAGCGCATCCAATTTTAAGAAAAAATACTGATTCAGCTGAGTGGGGCGTTTGGATTTACACAAAATAAGCAGTGAACACAGAATGATCAAACAAAACAATGCATCAATTTTAAGTATGTGATTGTGAAGCACACAAACATTTTAAAACAGCACAGCCCATTGGGACAATAATACTGATTGAGCTGTGGGGGGAGTTCTCAGTTTTACTATCTCCAAAACTAAGAAAATGATTGTTAAAAAAGGAGCAGAGAATCTATGGAACCTGAGGCCTGCATGGTGCGGTTTCATCTTGAATTGTAACACAAAGAAACCACAGCAAATATCACTAGGACAATGTAACGGACTAAAATGAGTCAAAAATATGTACACAAGTATGTAAAGTGATGAAGATTCAATTGTAACGTAATAATCACAAGTGTCTTTTTCCTGTTGGTTGGTGCCATGAGAATGTAAACTTCTGGGTGAATGATTAATGGAATTAAACGATCACATTTCCACACACTCAACCTCCACAGTGAACACAGAATGATCAAACAAAAAAATGCATCAATTTTAAGTATGTGATTGTGAAGCAATCAACACAGAATGATCAATCAAAACAATGCGTCAAAATAAAGTATGTGAAACACATATTGAAACAGAATGTACAGCTATTTGAAAATCAAGTGTTAAATAAGGAGCAGAAAAACCTGAAGGCCTGCATGTTGCGGTTCCAAAACCTGAAGGCCTGCATGTTGCGGTTCCATCATTTTGTAACAACACAAAGAAACCACATCAAATATCACTGGTAATGGAAGTAACATATTTACACTAAACAACCACAGCAAAATAACACAAAATGATCAATCAAAAACAACACGTCAAAAAAGCACATACACTTTTTAAAACAGTACAGCCAATTGGAACAATAATACTGATTTAGTGGATTTACCACCAAAAAAAAAAAGTGCATACCAACTGATCAATCGAATCATGCGTCAAATAAAAGTAAGCGAATCACACACATGTACATTTTAACCCTGACTGTTATAACTGTTGTGTTGTATCTCGTTGGGATCATATTTCATTATTTGGTTCATGGTCATTTGTTTGTATATTTCGTTGCGAGTCCAGTATGTTAGGTATTACTCGTAATAATCACAGCAAAATACCACCGGTACAAAAAAGTTCATTTACTCAGAGCATAACAAAAATGTTCCACCAAATGCAGAACAACCTGACCAAAGATAAATATTTATACACACACAACTAAACACATCCAGCACCCTTACACATCAGGAAACAAAGACTGAAGCTTCTGTGTGCCCCCCCCCCTTTCACTGCAACAGCACAAGTTACACTTACTTCACAAGAGCCGGATGCAAGTTGCACACTGCGGCACAAACAACCACAATGTCGTCAATGACTGGCAGAACGCACGTCAAAATCCGAAACTATTTCATACGCCCAATGGCCCTTTCCACATGAATCCTGGCATTCGCAACTTTTTTGGTCTTGGCCACATCACTGCGAGTCATCTGGCCGAGTCCAGAAGCAGGTTCACACCTCGCACAAGGAGGTCAGACTTGATGGTGAAGCCTCTGTCGACTAAGACAGTGTCGCCTCGGTCGAGCTTATCGAGCACCCCAGAGTCTAAAGTGATGGCGCGGTCAGATGCACGCCCCCCCCCAGACCTCTGACAAAAAGGAAATATGGCCATTTGGCGCTATGCATACAAGAAACTTGACAGTGTTGTGGGACTTGAATTGACTATATGTTTTTGCCTGAATTTCCAAATGACTTGGCCTTTCCAGGAAGACTTCAGCACAGTCCATAGTGCACCTGAGCCGGGGGTACTTTTCTGCCATTCCTGCCGGAATCGATTGTCTGGTTGCAAATATGTCTGGCCAATTTACCAAACTCTTCATCTGCTCCGACATGAATCTCAACCATGTTGTGATGGTGGTTGAGCAGGTGCTTATGGAGACACCAAAAAGACCAGAGAGAAAATCAGTGCTGAGTCCCTGTCTAAGTTTGACCATGGTCATTACAAATTCTGCCTTGAGGGGCAGTTTTCTGTTTGGCCATGGTCATTACAAATTGTGCCTTGAGGGGCAGTTTTCTGTTTGACCATGGTCATTACAAATTCTGCCTTGAGGGGCAGTTTTCTGTTTGGCCCTGGCTTCCGTGGTGTACCGGCAAACTTTCGTCGAGCTTTCGTCCACACACATACCTGGGTTCTCTTGGCCCCTTGCCAGTACCGCATGCGTCGCGCCTTGCTCTGCAAGCTCGTAAAAACCCTGTCTAACAGCTGCTTTGATGGAAAACCTGTGTTCTGCCTCACGGCCTTGTTATTTTTCACAAACTGTGTCCATGGAATGTGATTGTTCTTCAAAACTTTCTCCTGAGTACTACACAATTCATTTTCTAAAACTTCTAGGGCAGCACTCACTGCAAAAAGTTTGCGTTTTAGTTCCACAATCACTTTGTCTTTTTCATCACAACATTTACATGCACAATTTGCAAAACACACTGAACTGTATGCATAGTTGTGATCACAGTTTGGTGATGCTGCTTGTGTATCAGGAGCTGCTGTAGCATCGGGAGATGCAGGCGCTTGTGCAGCTGTAGCATCGGGCGATGCAGGCGCTTGTGCAGCTGTAGCATCGGGAAACGCAGGCGCTTGTGCAGCTGTAGCATCGGGAGATGCAGGCGCTTGTGCAACAGGAGACCCACCTGCGGGTGCATCAGGAGATGAAGGAGGCGTCGCAGTTGTTTGTCCTGCTGGTTCATCACAGTTAGGCTGAGAGGTAGCAGCTGGCTCCAAATCAACGTGCTTTTCCTTCTTTGTGTGATGCTGGAATATATTGTGTGAGTTACACCGGCGTCTAGGGAGGCTCCGCTCCTTCACTTGCTTCCTGTTATGACCCAGGTCCAAAGTTGGGATGGTACCACCTGGAATGAAGTGTAGGGAGCACACACGACTTTCGTTGTTGGGTTCCCATCTCTTGTAGCTGCTGGCTGGATCTTTCCGATGCATCTGTAAAAACACAATTTTGCACAGGAATGTAACTATCTATCTCTATTTCCAACTCAAAATTGTTATTAGTACACGCATCATTGAGTGGACTGGACTCAATAGACCCTATCGGTATTCCAAGCTCTCGCAATCTTCAAAGGACAGCAAAGTATGTTGTACAGCTATCTCGTGCAAGCTGCAAAAGCCGAGGCTCAAAGTTCTCGGGACGTACAAAACATAACAAAGCGTGCTTCTTGCAGATATCTCTCGCAAAGGCTACTTTGATACCGAAAAGATCTATTGATTACACTTTAATATTTACCTTAAGTTTCAACACACTTATCTTGAGTCATGGTATTGCTCAGGTGTTCAAGTTCCTTAATATGTTTGAAAGTTTGCTTACAAGATTCGTGCCGTTGACAAACAGTGTACATTTTGCATTGGTTAGCTGCTGTTTATATTTGCTTTAAAAATTGGGAATTACAGAGCTTGCTTGTTGTTTTCTATGTTTTCTATGTTCTCGCCTCCTCAACTATTTTCACTGGGGTGGGAAAAGAGCATACAAAATTACCTGCTTGATCCATTCTTCACGCAGGACATGCTCTTTCTTTGCTGCTGGAAAGGGACGAAGTTCATATGGCCAGCCACAGTCACAGCTCCTCTGTGCAATGTGGTGTCTTTCACAAATTTCAGCTCCCCATTTCCTGAGCTTGGTTTCGCTGTTGCGGCAAGAAGTAACCGCACATGTTCTTGGCATGATGATCCTGGAGAAGCAAGATAAGTAAGTTGTGAAAATAACATTTAAGATAAATTGTAACCAATGATGATGATAACCAAAATGATAAATTCAGACAGGAGAAAAAGAGATTGAATCATTGATAGACTGTATAACATCTCCGAATCTCGATGGTCTCACCGTACACAGCCACCCCACACTGCAGCTGGTAAAGTGGTATCACTTTCATTTTTCAACCGCACATTTATCATCTAGATTCATACCAACTCACGAAGAAGTCAAATCAAAATGAATTTCCCCCCAAAAAGTGTAAACATATGTATGTCAAACAACCAGTCACAAATTATACATTTATTGCAATGTCCGCAGACTTTGGTCCGGACGAAAAAACTTCGATACCATGTCTCTCCGAACAGATAACATTGACTGAGCAGAAAATCATCGACTCACGAACTTGAAGTTGTTCGTAAAGATGGTGGACAAATTATACGAAGCCATTTAATTCCAACAGAGAATTCAAAATATAGTTTGCGACTTTGGAAATTGCCATACCTTTCATCACGAAGCTTGGAAGTACAGGAACGCACGTTTTTCTGGTCGGTCCTAGCGTCGTCTCAGCCACTGCGAAAGCGAAACTCGGCTCAAAGGAGGATCGGAAATCTCGTCTCGCGAAGGCCGCGAGATTTTAACATCGCGAGAACTGCCGAGATACCGAAAAGGTCTATTCCCCGGGCTCTAAAAGACCCGAAGGAGCGTCGTTCTGTCGTGGATGCGGGTGAGTGTCACGGTGTTGGACCCAGCCGTGAAGCCTGGAATCCTGCCGCGCTGCATCACGGTACCTGCTTTGGTGCCTGTCGTAGTGCGTAGCTTCGTTGTGCCTGTCGTGGTTGGCAGCACGAGAGTACCTGTCGTAGTTGGCAGCATCTGCGTACTCGTTCATGTACCTGTTGTTTTGGGCTGCGGCTGCGTAACTCCTGTGATGTTCCTTGTCGTTCTGGTGCCTGTGGCTGCGGCGAGATTGGAGCGGTCCGTCCACAACCAGCGTGTTGCCCCTGTAGTATGCGTGGATCCCCCTGTCACGATGCTGTCGGATAATGCTTTGCTGTCTTGACGTCAGATCACATGCGACCCTCACACCTTTCTCGTTCAACTTGTCTCTGCCTTTTGTTAAAATGTCCATTTTGTCTGACCACTTCGCCAACTTTGCTATCATAGGTTGCGGTCCTGATCTGTTCGTGTGAAGGCGATGTGCACGTACTATGTCGTCACGCGACCATTGTTTATCTGGTACTGTGTTTTGCAGCACGTTTATCAGGGCAGTGGCACACACGTCATAACTTTCTTTTCCACTTGTGTCAGTCTGGGGAACGTTGAAAAACTTTAGATTGTCTCTTCTGGAAAAGGCTTCTAGTGTATCAAGCTCGTCATCAACGGATCCGCGGAAATGTTCTAGTCTATCTTCCATTTCTCTCTGACTGTTTTCAAGAAAATCCATTCTGGATTGGATAAGACCTATCTGTTCAGTCACTGCTCGCAGAGAATCCTCCATGCGTCCTACTAGTCTGGTTGAAAGGTCAGCGAATCGTTCATCAAAATGGCGGAAAATTGTACCCTCCAACCTTGATGCGTGTTGCTCGTTTGTACTAAGAATCATCTTGTGGAGTCTTTCTTCAATGCCTTCTTGAAAGCTATGCACTGGTCCCGGGTTTCTTTCAATGTCATTGGCACACATCAACACATGAAGTAAGATGACTGTCAACAACACACACTGTACTCTGGCCGTGCTCGACTTTCTCGTGAAACTGTTGATCATGGCTGCTGTCACTTTTACCCGTTTGCACATGAAGTTCAGAAAAACAGCACGAAATCCACCACAAATGGCACGGAACGCTATATTTTCCACCGGCATTCTAACTGTTGTAGTCTTGCATACACTTGTACCACGGACCTACATTCTACTGGATGGCTGTCTCAGTGCGCGCTCGACCCTTACAGAAAAGAAAAGTCGCTGCGACCTCGCTGCGACCTCGTTGCGAGGTCGCAGCGATCTAAACACATCGCAGCAACTAGTCGCAGCTGGTCACGGCTAGCCGCGATGTTGGCGCGAGCCTCGCAACAACATCGCGGCTAGCCGCGACCTTGGCGCGAGCCTCGCGACAACATCGCGGCTAGCTGTGACCCTGGCGCGAGGCTCGCGACAAGAGCGCGGCTAGCTGCGACCATGGTGCGAGGCTCGCGCCAACATCGCGGGTAGCTGCGACCTTGGCGCGAGCCTCGCAACAACATCGCAGGTAGCTGCAACCTTGGCGCGAGCCTCACAACAACATCAAAGTTAGCTGCGACAATTGGCGCGAACCTCGCAACAACATCGCGGGTAGCTGCGACCTTGACGCGAGCCTCGCAGGTAGCTGCGATCTTGGCGTAAGTTTCCGAACAACATCACAGCTAGCCGGGACCTTAATGGAGGCTTTTTCAATATCATATGGAGGGGCCTGCTTATAGAGCGATTATTGTGTCTGACTCTCTGAGTGGCCCTATTTGCAAATATTCTTACCATCTTGGCACAAGAATGAGACATGGTGGCAGCAAATATTATTCAGAAACATAACACTCAGCTTGCTTCATGTTTTAAAAAATATTACAAAGTAAATATTTTCTTTTGTTTTTAAGCAAAAAGTGTATTTTGGCATTAATTCTTCTGTTAAAGGGATGTATAAATCAGCAGCCCGAAATTCTTGTTTGTTTACCAACTGCCAGAGACTTTTATTCTGTAGTTTCACACAAAATGTTGTTGAAGCAAAATTCAAGGCTTAAAGGTCGTCTACATTTCTGCTTTTTTTTCAATAATCTTATGGTTAGATTTCGCTAAAAAGTTATGTCAGATGATGAATGAAGCATGGGGAAATTTTTTTAACAAAATAAAAATAAATGTAAAAAAAAGTTTTTATTTTTGAGAAGTACAGTATAACACTTCCAATGTTTTGATTTCCATGTGGAGAGAGCATGTGTTTTAACTATAAATATCGACCAATCAAATTCATGTCACTATGCTGACAGCCACACCCACAGCAACAGTTTGACACAGTGTATTAGAGCGCTGTCCACGATGTTTTGTTAAACGCACGAAATGCATGGTATTTGAGAGGACTTTTGCCCTTGGCATTTGACAAATAAGGATATCGTACTACGCTGCATTACTTTCATGAATTTTCAATCGGCTACCCTGGCTTCGTCCTTCCTGATCGAAGGGGAGTGTATTTTTGATATTTGTAGGGAATAGCTAGACTTAGTATTTGATGCCGATTTCTGTATAAAAATGTAGACAAACACCTTTAAACTCGAGTATTATATTTTCACAAAGATGGTCGCAACCGTTTATATGGCATGTTGCATTTCCATTTAAAAATCAGGTAAAGTGTTATCTTGTGCTTCTTTAAAATTTGGGAGCTAGAAAGTACCATGGTGATGTGTTGCTAACTGCATTTAGCTTAGGGAGTTTACTATTGCCCATTAAACTCAAAGTGTACAACCAGCCTATATTATAAAGACTTAATTAACAGAAATGATCAGATTCAGAGCATACATGACAGCACACGAATGGAAGCACTACATATAGCTTGCACACCAACAAACAAGAGAAATTTTAACTGGCAGTGTGACGATCAAACAATTCCATTAAAAAATATAGCTGGAACCCTAGCTGTTTTGCGCTTGGAGTATTCTCAAACAAATTTGGCATATATATATATATATTTTCAGGAAAAAAAAGGTGTACTCCATACATTTGACCGTTGCAACATTAAAAAGTTTACCAAAACATTTAAACCAAATGCTTCTTTCAATGTGTAATGACAAAAGCGGTTACCATTGATCAAATTTATGCAGAGTTGTAAAGTTGTTATAATCATTAAACCATACTGATCGTATTTTTAGACAAACAAGCATACATAGTCTAATACGGCAATAATTATGTGTTCCCAGGTCTTGATCACAGGCGGAAGGTATCGTCCACTGGTCTTTCTGTGATCTTATAGGTACCCCAAACCTTCTTTGTATCACTTAGCTCCTAGCCGCAATCGGGATTTTTTCCACCCCATTTCAAAGGACCAGACCATGCTGTTTTAAAGGTTATTAGAACCACTAACCGATGACTGAAGGTTAGAGAAATGCACCTGAAGATGCCAAAAATGTGAAGAAATTCACCGAATAAAATAAAAAATGTATACCACATCAAAATACATACCATTTTCGTTAGTTAATTTGTGTTTACTATGTGATTTTGTATGAATATTTTATTGAAGTACCGTTCAGCCTCACACAGCCTCCGCGCGCTGTGATGCGCAACATTTTTCAGTTCGGTCGTCGTACTTTACGCTCTCTTGCTCCGCGTCAAAGAAACTACAATGGGTGTTTTAAAAGAGCAGAGCTAGCTCTATAATTTCGTATATTTTGAGAACTGGAAAACAAAGTGACCAAAAATTGCGGTTGAAGTTTTCAAAATCAAACTACCGACAACTTTATCACACTGCCAAATGAAATACACCATTCGATTCAGCTCGAATTTTTCTTTAAACAAGCAAAAAATGAAGTCAGTCCGACATGTGTCCTCCGAGCAAGACGCCCAAAACGAGGCTCGAATAGCTTTGCCTGCAGTTTTGAAAATGGCGACCGGTGGCTCAAGCCGCGATTACCGACTCAACAAATTCGACCCAAGCATTCTTTTCGTCCGGCACATCGATTCAAGATGTTCTGTTCGGTAAGTTTAGACATATTAAAGTATTGATTGAATGTTTTTAATGGCGGATGTACGAAATGACAGAAGGTATTTTGTACTGAATTTGACGAAGTGGTTCGACTTCGATGGCCTGTCTGTGTTTCAAGCGGAAGGGTTGTGTTACGAACCGCTTTCGTTTTTTTCTCTAACCCAATAGAATCTAATGACGAAAATAATCATTGACAATGTATCTAAAGATATAAAAAAAAACTATTTCTGGTGCATCTACGAAATGAAAACATTGCATATTGTTCAAAAACTGATTTTATTCTGGTCACGTAACTTCTTCTTTTCTTGCACCAGCTGAGTGGAAACCAAAAGTAGAATTCACCAGCTGACTCTGAGAACGTTTTGCGGACTCGCAATGTTTCGCACATGTATGTCGACTTATTTCGTGTGAGAAAACAGATATTACAGATATATTTTTTATAAAACACTGGTAGCTGCTTTTTCATTTATTGAAAATGAAATAACTGACTTTTCTTCTTTGAGTTTGAATGGTGTTTTTCTTTCTGCAGAAGTAGTGTTTGATGTTATTGTTATAACTTACTTTTTGTTCTTTTCTCCAGATGACACACATGCACCAACAACTTGCTAACTATTTTCTTGCCTCTGGCCGTGGCAGACCTCCAAATCCACCGGGGCTGACAAACAAGGTTTTGCTGCAGTTACAGAGGCAAAGTGGCAAGCCCTCTTCAGTGGTAAGTACTCGGTTGATCACAACTCTTTTTTGTCTTATAGATATGCTTATGTATTTATAAACAGGCTAGCAATCCTTTGCGTCTTTTCTTTATCCACTAAAATTAATTACACAATAATAATAGACATTGATAATTTGTATTTATTTCTTTGGCTGTCCCTTTTACTATACTGCAGCATAGTTCATGCACTGGTATATTATCTTTTGGAACACAGACTGATATTGACTTTTTTTCAGGTCCACTCCTGGCTTGAGAAGCTCTTCCCAGAAGTTACCTTTTCTGTGGATCGGATTGGTGGTGTCATTGATCGCACGGAGAAGCAATTCAAGGAGCACCTCAGTGGGGAGACAGGAACAACAGCATTTCTTCAGGTTGTCAGAGATCTTGATTCAGAGATGAGATTCCCAAATTTTGACATAAGAGGGTAAAGGAAGTTTGGGGTCCAGGGGCAACGCCCCTTGTGGGAGTCAGGGGGCTGAAGCTGATGCGTTTTTAGCATTTACATAACAAAAAATTGCTCAGAAATGAGTCTTAGCAGCAGAATATTTTGATTAGAACTTTGGGCATTGTTCATGCATTTCTAGAATGAATCTCACAAATAAACAACAACAGTCACTGAAAATAACATCACACTCACAGACTGACAAACACAAGTGTGCACACAAGGACAAATATGTGGTCAAATGGTCTTTCAACACTCTCTTGCCTCTCTATTTGTAGCCCAGTACTTTATTACACCACGTGCATTGTGCCTTCCCCGAACATTCAACTTTTGAACCGAATCTCCGAGACGGATGGACAGTTTTTGTCCCTTCACTTCGGTAGTTATAATTTCGTCTTTCCACGCCCAAACCCATTTGTTCTTTAGCCCTTTATCAATCTCAGAAGCTAAAGCATGTTCTGTTTCTGCCAACAATCGCATTGACGACGCCATCTTGCTAAAGTGGCTAAAGTCAACATAAATCAGCCCATTTAGGAACTTCCGCGATGAAGACACTGATGATGAGGAGAAACTTGTTCCCAAATGGACAGTTCGTACACGGGTCTAAAGTTCATTTCGTAGATTTTTGGTTTTGAGCTCGGCGGAGATTTTTTTGTCGGAGGTATTGTCGGTCCGGACAATCAAAAACCGGTCTAGTCTTTTGGGAGATTCAGTCATTGGCAGGTCAGATTTTTGATAATCAACCTCTACCCCCCCCCCTTTTTTTTTCTCAAGGGATCTGGACGATTTAGGAAAACGGTCCTGGGGATCAACTTTTGAGCAGAATTCCGCGAAAAAGCGGAAGAATCTCATCTCTGTTGATTTTGTTTCTGATGCACTCAGCCACCTTGGGGAGAACTTCTTGGAGAGTGCATACACTACTTGGTAGGTATGCAACATATTATGTACTGGTTAGCCTGTAATGTACTGTCTTGATTTCATTTTCGAAATATAGTTTTTCATAATAACTATATCGCTGATATTCAGTACCAAACTTTTTTTTATTTAGCTCTACACTTTTACTTTTAGGGTGTATTGCAATTAACTTTGGAAAAAAGGTTAAGCAGCTGTTTATGGTTAAACAAAAAATTACTCACGAGACCTTTAGCTAAACCCATGTGACATTGGTAAAAAAACCAGCATGAGCGATTGCTAGTGCTGGCGATCTTGTATTTCGGCAACAAATTGTGAACTCTGATGAACTTGTTCGTCCTGATCGCAGGATACAGCTTGCTCTATTTAATCTGAATTTATGCCAAATGAGCTTTCATTAAATAATTTGAATTTAAACCACTTGTTTGTTTTACATTTGAGAATATGCGTCTGCATGTGTTGAACTGCTTCTGTCTCTAGTCAATTTAGAATGTATGTAGCACAATGGCCTGTCAGTGCGAAAGGATTTGCATGCACCCACAAGCTGGTTGCAGCATTTTTCTGGGAGGGTTTAGGTATATTTTAACTGGGACTTTAAACCATCTAAACAATGTTCAGGGTTTGGTAAAGCATTTCCTCCTGCATAACTGCAGTAAGTTATCACTCATCACTAGGTTGCAGCTCACTTGCTGTGAAATTTGAAGGTCGTTGCTTGATGATTTCATGGACATCGCAGTAAACCGTGACAACTGCACAGGTAGCTGCAGCTGGCTCAAGGAAAGCTTGTACGTGGTAAGAATTTGGAGGACAGGCCAGGGATATCCCGGCTCACCCTGGTCGTTGCTAGCTATAGCTGTGACATGGTCGCGGATATATAGCTGTGACTACCACATATAGGTCCGGGTAATCGCGGCTAGCTGCGAGGTAATCGCGGCTAGCTGCGACTACATCACAGCTAGCTGCGACTAGATCACGGCAAGCCGCAGCATGATCCCAGGAACATCGCGGCTAGCTGTGACCTGGTCGCGGCTAGCTGTGACCTGGTCGCAGCTAGCTGTGACCTGGTCGCAGCTAGCTGTGACCTGGTCGCGGCTAGCTGTGACCTGGTCGCGGCAAGCTCACAGTAAGGGGTCCAGGACATCGCGGCTAGCTGTTGCTAGGTCGCGGCAAGCTCGCAGGGAACATCGCAGCTAGCCGCGACCTCATCACATCAAGCTCGCGGGTGGGATCTCCATATAAGGATATATAACTACATCGCAGCTAGCTGCGACTTAGTCGCAGCAAACTTAATTTGCATGGTAAATTACGGCCTCGCAGCGACCTCGCAGCAAGGCTCGCTGCGACCTCGCTGCGAGGCTCGCCACAGGGCCTTTTTTTCTGTAAGGGTCCCTCTCTCGCCTTGTCAGGCAGTGAGAGAAACGAGGTCAAATCAACTGCTAGGGACCGATCACATCCGGTTTCAATTCCACCAGCAATGTCGTCTGCAAAAATTTCAACGTCGACGACATTCTTCGGGTAAAATGAAAGCTATTACTATGTTTTCCGCGTATAACTTATGAACTGTTGATTTTTTAATATTGAAAATCTTCTTGCTTACGTTTTTTGTTCTCCCTGTCGCCGTAAATACTCGCTTTGTCGACTGTAAGTTGTTCAACAGTACACTTGCAGACTTTCCTACTCCTAGTCTACTAAGCTAGTAGTTTGCAAACTTTGGCTTGTTTGTGTTCTCATTAATAGCCTTTTTGTTTTCAATTCGTATAACAACTATGAATATTTCATAGACGGTTTTTTTCCCTCACAGGACGAGGATGAATTCGATCTGACAAAATGATGAAGAAAGGGGAATAATGAAGATTTTTGCTGTGTTTGTTGGGCCAAATTTTTTAAGTCCAAAAAAGGTGAGAAATATTCATAACAAATTCAGTTTTGGGTCTTTTTCAAATCTGTTTGATGCATATTTTCTGTGACCATTCTGGCTATGCTTTGACAGTCAAAACAAAGTGAAGAAAGGGGAAAAATGAAGATTTTGGGTGGGTTTTTTTTGCCAAATATTTCTTAGTCCAAAAAAGGTGAGAAATATTCATAACAAATTCAGTTTTGGGTCTTTTTCAAATCTGTTTGATGCATCTTTTCTGTGACCATTGTGGCTATGCACTGACACACAAAAAAGTGGAGAAAGGGGAGAAATGAAGATTTTTTCATACTACAATAACACAACAGTCAGGGATTAGGGTTACATGTTTACATGTACATTGTCAAGAGGTCAAAACAAATTTTAAAAGCTGTTGGACACTGCACTAAAGTGTTGCTCTAATCAAGGCGAGTCTGGAACAATAGGTCCACCCCACCAAAAAGTGAACATGGAATTAGTTATGAATTTTTTTAGCCTTTTGGCTTGGGTACGGCCAAGTGAACAAGGTGGGAAAGGTTAGAAATAGTCATAACAAGTTCACTTTTGGGTCTTTTTCAAATCTGTTTGCTGCATCTTTTCTGTGACCATTGTGGCTATGCACTGACACTCAAAAAAGTGGAGAAAGGGGAAAAAATGAAGATTTTTTCATACTACACAACAGTCAGGGATTAGGGTTACATGTTTACATGTACATTGTCAAGAGGTCAAAACAAATTTTAAAAGCTGTTGGACACTGCACTAGTGTTGCTCTAATCAAGGCGAGTCTGGAACAATAGGTCCACCCCACCAAAAAGTCAACATGGAATTAGTTATGAATTTTTTTAGCCTTTTGGCTTGGGTACGGCCAAGTGAACAAGGTGGGAAAGGTTAGAAATAGTCATAACAAGTTCACTTTTGGGTCTTTTTCAAATCTGTTTGCTGCATCTTTTCTGTGACCATTGTGGCTATGCACTGACACTCAAAAAAGTGGAGAAAGGGGAAAAAATGAAGATTTTTTCATACTACACAACAGTCAGGGAGGGCGGGGATGTAGCTCAGTCGGTAGCGCGCTGGATTTGTATCCAGTTGGCCGCTGTCAGCGTGAGTTCGTCCCCACGTTCGGCGAGAGATTTATTTCTCAGAGTCAACTTTGTGTGCAGACTCTCATCGGTGTCCGAACACCCCCGTGTGTACACGCAAGCACAAGACCAAGTGCGCACGAAAAAGATCCTGTAATCCATGTCAGAGTTCGGTGGGTTATAGATACACGAAAATACCCAGCATGCTTCCTCCGAAAACAGCGTATGGCTGCCTAAATGGCGGGGTAAAAAACGGTCATACACGTAAAATTCCACTCGTGCAAAAAACACGAGTGTACATGGGAGTTTCAGCCCACGAACGCAGAAGAAGAAGAACAGTCAGGGATTAGGGTTACATGTTTACATGTACATTGTCAAGAGGTCAAAACAAATTTTAAAAGCTGTTGGACACTGCACTAGTGTTGCTCTAATCAAGGCGAGTCTGGAACAATAGGTCCACCCCACCAAAAAGTCAACATGGAATTAGTTATGATTTTTTTTTAGCCTTTTTGCTTGGGTACGGCCAAGTCAAAAAGGTGAGAGGGGTTACAAATAGTCATAACAAGTTCAGTTTGGGGTCTTTTTCAAATCTGTTTGATGCATCTTGTCTGTGACCATTGTGGCTATGCACTCAAAGTCAAAAAAGTGCAGAAAGGTGACAAATGAAGATTTTTCCTTCTTACAAGACAATGTGTGATTTGGCACATTTTGCCTCACTCTTTATCAAGAGCCTGTCAAACCCACTTTGAAGCTGTTGGAGACTGCAGTAGTGTTCCTTACATCAAGGCGAGTGCACAATGGTGCATTTCTACCCCCCCCCCCCTAATGTTCACTTTAATATCAATCAATCAATAGATATTCAGTCACAGTTTAACTAACTCATTCACCCTCATCACTCACTCATCCATCCATCACAACAACACTGTTTGATGCACACACTGCCTGCCTTCCGCACTGGGAAGCCGCTTCGCTTCGCAACAACAACAACAACAACACTGAAAACTCGCCGGGAAATACCCCCACGTACCACACGTGTGCTTGTTTCTTCCGACTAATATCAATTTTGGAAAAAAAGGACAAAACTGGATGAAAAATTCTACGGCCCCAGCAATCTCATTACTCTGAAAGGCGAACCGGAAGTGGCTGGTCCCCAGGTTTCGAAGTTGACCGATATTCCCACTAAAGTGACCTAGATCCTGAGACAGCCATCCAGTAGAATGTAGGTCCGTGCTTGTACTAACCTTGGTTGAACAAAACAGCGTGAAACTAGGAAAACTTGATGAACAAGCAGGAGCTTGGAAAAATGCGACCGGCCGGAAGCCTGAGATGTGCTCACTCCCCAGAGAGAGAGAGAGAGACACACAGAGACAGAGGGAGAGGGACGGATGGACGCACGGACATGCAGAGAGGCAGACGAGAGAGAGAGACAGAGAGAGAGAGAGAGAGAGAGAGAGAGAGAGACACAGAGACAGAGGGAGCACCCATTGCACACCGGTTGGACCGTACATAAGGTAACGTTAAATTATGCTTGTGCAACGTATGTGGGAGTATCACTTATAACCTCAGGGTATCTCTTATCCTGTTGCGCATCTATAGACTAGAGACAGCGCTGGTTAGACTAAAACATGGATCGGGAACTTCAGTACGTACTTAGGACTACCGCGGCTGTGCTTGCAAGTTTGGATAGTTCTTTCTTTCTCATTTGATCCGAGTTTTATCTGTCTCATTAAATGCCATTTTTCTACCTACTACACATATAGTTTTCCTAATTGATTCCCGAAGATAAGTTAGTTTCGCTTCCACGTATCGGTTTTCACTAATTCAACATGGCCGGCGTCGGCAATGCATCTTTGATCATCATCTTCTTCCGAAGAGGACTGGGTTCTTGCGAACGTCTCAGAGTCCTGCGGTTGAGTCACTGTTACCGATAGTGGTTAGCTCCGGCAAACAGGGAGATTAAAAAGGTGGGGAGGTTTAAAACTATGCGGTACAGGGGAGAGTGCGTTCAAGGGCGGGCTCTCATGCCCGACTGCACTGAGGAAACTGTGGCCGAGACGGGAGCGAAGGAGGGGCCTGCTTCGGCCGATGAACAAAGAAACTGTGATCGAACAAGTATGGTGTTACAAGGGGAAAGACCCGCAAAGTGAACTTAGTTGCCAAAGCCCGAAGTGTGACGACGGACTCGGTTTCCAGCAACTGTCCACCGACTCAGCAGCAAAATATGAGTTGACACGTCCGAGGTGAAAGGTAATAGTCTCTTCTTATTAGAATGAAGGTCATTGTTTATGACTAAAATACAGTAGAATCACATAATGCACGAAGGAATGGAACATGTACATGGAATAAGATTGTCCGTCCACTAAGACACATTCCTAAAGGTGGAACCAACATCCTGACGGCTATGCAGAGGAAGTGTTCTTTTTAAGAAATGCATTCAAATAAAACAAATAGGGAAATGCCCACTGAACAGAAACACCCAGGCTCCTGATTTTTGGTATGAATCCAAGTTGAGAGAGATCAGCTGAGCTAGGATTTTACATGGAATAAGATCATCCCTCCACTTGCATACAATGTATACAACCAGAAATGAAGATACAGTGTGCTTGATGTGGTGATCAAGTGACATTTTGCTATGAATGTGTTTAAGCAACTAGTAGCTTCTTCAGCGTTAATTCATTAAACAATCACTCTTATTCTTAGCACATAGAGCACATTGAATGAGTGTGTGCATGTGTGTGTGTGTGTTTGTTATTGCAATGTAAGACCTTATAATATAAATATACACAAATTATAACACATGCTGGGATTCTAAATATGTTCTGTTTACTTGCAGGTCTCAGTTATTACCAAGCCCTGCCTCATTCTTCCCGCAACACTGACATGGTGCTGTTGTAGAACACAAGTAAGTCCTTTGATCATTTCCAAAATACACTAGTGCAATAGCTTGTGAGTGCAACTGGTGGTAATGAGAATATTTTACCACAAAAGGCTAAAGTACAAATAACAGATTTATTATGTTGGAAAAAGAAGTAAGCCAGAGCAAGTGATTAGTGTACCAGTTAGCTAGGGTGGATGTATTATATAATTACAATTTACAGTCAGCATAGAATGTTGAGGACAGTCTAGAATTTTTCTCGCCCTGTGAATTCAACTGCAAATCAGATGGCATGAAGAAATCAATGTTATATTATGCTCTGCATTGAGTGAACCATCTCCTGTCATTCTGAGTGACACATCTCTTTAACTGAAAAACATGCCAGTAATTAAATCCAGGCTACATGGGGATGGAAAATGACCCTGGCAATTTCAACCTCTGAATGATTGTGTCTTTGTGTAGCAGGATTATGGATCTTCACAAGCCTTAGTTCATTTGTCTGTACATGTGTATCATGTATGGCGGTATAAGTTAATACTATTAGTCAATTTCAAATAGCAGAGTTATTTTCAGAGCTTTCTAACTTCAAACCCTGTTGAATCTATAGTTTGTAATTTAAAGGGTATTTTGACTTTGACTCCAAGTTTCTTTCTTGCAAAGTCATTCTTTTCTCATTCAAGGGACTAAACCACTACATGTACTGATGACTGCCTGCATCAGGGTTATAATTTATGAAGAAGTCAAAATGCACAATATATCAGTTTACAATTTAAAGGCCCACTTGCCTTGTCACTACAGTATAATGTGGCTATGCTTTAACATGGAATCCCTCATCTTGGCCACATACAAACAATTATATATTCAGTGACTGCTTGCTGTGGTGAGTTAAAATGTGTGATGAAATATTTTCACAAAAAGGTACCAGTGTTGTTAACAAAACTAATTCTTTAACAAACAAACAAAAACCACTCTGCACAGAGAGCATTCAAGCTGATCTATGTTGCAATTCGTCCAAGTAGAGGGATGATCTTATCCCAAGTAAAAGCCTGACAAGATCTGAGACTGTGATTGTGAAGCAAAATGTTTTTACATGGTAAAGTAAGCCTTTAACGAGCAAGTATGTCTATTGCACTGGGTGTTTTATTATTATTGTATCATTTTTCTTTCAGGTAGTCTCTCTTTAAACTGACTTTCTACACCATGGTGTCTCTGGCAGTGTTATATTGGCAGAAGACAGTTGGAACTGGATTCCTCATTTAGATGGTAGGCATGTTTTGGGCTTTTGTGTTGCTTTGGTGTGTGTGTGTGTGTGTATGTGTGTGTCTGTTCTATACCAGAAATAAACACACTGTTTGCTTGCTGTGGTGAAGTGACATTTTGTGATTTTTTTTTTAAATGAGCTAGTACAGTTGTAGCTTTTACAGCATTTATTCATAACACAATCGCACTTGGCGCAGAGAGCAACCAGACCGTTCATTGTGGGTATGTGAACAAGTTAAGAGATCATGTCTTATCCCATTTTAAAGCCTGACCAGATCTTAGACGGTGAGCCAAATTGTTTTCATGAGAAGGAATGTGCCTTTCAGAGAAATCTATTAACTACAGTATTACTTTACAAAACATATTTTAAGAAATGAAATGTGTTACAAGTAACAGCCATGGGGGTGATAGCCTGTAGGTGGAATAATAATCTTCAATTGCCCAGAAATGATTGTTATCTGGTCAAGAAATGCAAAGCATTTTGATGTTTGTGACGATTAGTTACTCTTTATCACGTTTGGTCCCTGATTTTGCTGTCCTTGTCTGCGTTGGGCAGGTGTGCGTCCATGATGTCATTGCTATTGAAAACTAATCTGTACTGCAAAGTAAATGTACCCGTACATGACGTACATGGCAGTTGTCAACCGGGGGCCAGCCATGACTGGGACTGATGTATCCACAGGCACTCGACACCAGGTGGGCGGGGCCAGTGGTTGGGGTGTGATTCCCTGCCTTACACCACCACAAAGTGTAGTATCAGCAGACAAGACTGAGCAGAACTTCTGCCCCCCCCCCCCTCACCAATTGACCACTCAGTGCCATGTGCCTGCAGCTGTATCATAAACACTTTGTGACAATAGTTGTTACCTCCTTAGAACAGATCTTGTGATGCTCCTCAGTCATTCAGTGTTTGATGGATGCTAACTGGTATACTTGACATAGTGTTCATATGAAAGTTTTATGTGTTGCAGCTCATCCAGATCACAGGTACACAAAGGAGCTGGTTACAGTGATAACATAGGCACATAGAACTGCTTATGGACTACTTTAGAAAGTGAGCGGTTACAACCAAGACTCTTCCGTCAGGAAGGTCTGCGGAAGGGTGCTTGATCTGTTTCCTCGGACAGGCTTTTCAAGACTAGGTAGGTTAAACCACATGATTGGGCTTTAATTATGAATGCACTTCAAAATTCACTCTATTTCATTATCTTGTACAACCCCCCGCGGGTTAGGGGGAAGAATTTACCCGATGCCCCCCAGCATGTCGTAAGAGGCGACTAACGGATTCTGTTTCTCCTTTTACCCTTGTTAAGTGTTTCTTGTATAGAATATAGTCAATGTTTGTAAAGATTTTAGTCAAGCAGTATGTAAGAAATGTTAAGTCCTTTGTACTGGAAACTTGCATTCTCCCAGTAAGGTAATATATTGTACTGCGTTGCAAGCCCCTGGAGCAATTTTTTGATTAGTGCTTTTGTGAACAAGAAACAATCAACAAATCTTCAATAGTACTGACCAAAGAAGAAGGTTTAATTGTGTGATCATGATTTGATACATATGCTTGAGCCTGAAGATGTGTTTTATTTGTTTTGTTTCAGAACAAAGTTTGGTGAAGTAGAAGCTACCGCTGTAGGCTGGTGTAAGGCTGAAGAAGAACCTCTGACAAGTCAATTTTCAAGCAACTGAGCACGAACCCAGGTACAAGACACAGAGCTCTCTTTCTATCGGTCTGTTATTCATAGAATGACACTAACAGTGACACAAGTAAATAATCTGTATCATTGTCTTGACCTCTAGAAATTTGGTAGAGAATAAGATGACTGATAGTATTATTTTGATTATTTCATGGTCATTACAGTGGCCTCCACCCCTGCCCCTTTTAAGACACCCCAATCTAAGACTCCTTCCTATTAATGACCCTGTTTTCGCAGACTTCTTGTTCATAACATCTGTAAATTCACTCCCATTTTAAGACTTGCTCCATTTGGACTTGGACTGGGTGGCCGAGTGGTAACGCAATTGCGCTCGGAAGCGAGAGGTTGCAAGTTCGACCCTGGGTCAGGGCGTTAGCAATTTTCTCCCACCTTCCCTAACCTAGGTGGTGGGTTCAAGTGCTAGTCTTTCGGATGAGACGAAAAACCGAGGTCCCTTCATGTACACTACATTGGGGTGTGCACGTTAAAGATCTCACGATTGACAAAAGGGTCTTTCCTGGCAAAATTGTATAGGCATAGATAAAAATGTCCACCAAAATACCCGTGTGACTTGGAATAATAGGCCGTGAAAAGTAGGATATGCGCTGAAATGGCTGCGATCTGCTGGCCGATGTGAATGCGTGATGTATTGTGTAAAAAAAAATCCATCTCACACGGCATAAATAAATCCCTGCGCCTTGAATATGTGCACGATATAAATTGCATAAAATAAAAAGATAAAATAAATCCCTGCTCTTAGAACTACCCACGGAATACGCGCGATATAAACCTCATATTGATTGATTGATTTTAAGACCTGATTTTGCTTATTTTGGATTTCGAAAAAGAGAAAAACAAATTCCCACTCTGTACAGAATTAAGCCAGGTTCATGATTTTTGTATGGACCAAGTTGAGAGATGGCATTTGTATAGGCCTGACCAGATCTGAGATGTTGAATCTAATTGCTTACGAAGAAAGCATTGTGTCATTATAGGCACACTACTTCTCGTCACCGTCTCAGTTCTGGCCAGGCTTTAACATAGGATAAGCTCATCCCTCAACTTTGTCACATATGAACAATCGACACACTGACTCTTGCTGTTGTGAGTTGACATTTTTTGATGAATTTATTTCTGGAAAAGGCACCATGCAGTGCTGTTTCAGGGGTGGGACTTTTCCGCGGATTTCCGCGGACACAACTTACGAATTCTGCTGGAGTAATCTATTTTTCCGCGTCACATTTCATTACAATATCTATGACTTGTTGACTGAATGATTTGGAGAGACGTGGAGATGAAACAGAACACTGGAGGCTTGAGAGTTAAATTGTGCTGACTGAAAACTCCTGATAACTAATAGTAATTTTGAGGGGGGGGGGGGGGGGGGGAGGTTGGGGAGTGTGGAGAATGTCTTTTTTGTCAGATTGCACAGATTTTAATGTACCATTTAACCAAAATTCAGGGTAACATGCCCCCGAACCCCCTGGAAAAAAAGGGATTTCCTCCTTTTTCATCACAAGAGAGTCCCACCCCTGTGTTTACAGAATTCCTTGTTTAAAACTATCACTGTGCACAGAGGGAAGGGGGGGGGGTGTATTTGACCACCCCTGCGTTTACAGAATTCCTTGTTTAAAACTATCACTATGCACAGAGGGAAGGGGGGGGGTGTATTTGACCACCCCTGTGTTTACAGAATTCCTTGTTTAAAACTATCACTGTGCACAGAGGGAAGGGGGGGTGTATTTGACCACCCCTGTGTTTACAGAATTCCTTGTTTAAAACTATCATTGTGCACAGAGGGAAGAAGGGGGGGTGTATTTGACCACCCCTGTGTTTACAGAATTCCTTGTTTAAAACTATCACTGTGCACAGAGTAAAGGGGGGGGGGTGTATTTGACCACCCCTGTGTTTACAGAATTCCTTGTTTAAAACTATCACTGTGCACAGAGTAAAGGGGGGGGGGGTGTATTTGACCACCCCTGTGTTTACAGAATTCCTTGTTTAAAACTATCACTGTGCACAGAGAGAAGGGGGGGGGGTGGATTTGACCACCCCTGTGTTTACAGCAGAATTCCTTGTTTAAAACTATCACTGTGCACGGAGGGAAGGGGGGGGGGGTGTATTTGACCACCCCTGTGTTTACAGAATTCCTTGTTTAAAACTATCACTGTGCACAGAGGGAAGGGGGGGTGTATTTGACCACCCCTGTGTTTACAGAATTCCTTGTTTAAAACTATCACTGTGCACAGAGGGAAGGGGGGGGTGTATTTGACCACCCCTGTGTTTACAGAATTCCTTGTTTAAAACTATCACTGTGCACAGAGGGAAGGGGGGTGTATTTGACCACCCCTGTGTTTACAGAATTCCTTGTTTAAAACTATCACTGTGCACAGAGGGAAGGGGGGGGGGGTGTATTTGACCACCCCTGTGTTTACAGAATTCCTTGTTTAAAACTATCACTGTGCACAGAGGGAAGGGGGGGGGGTGTATTTGACCACCCCTGTGTTTACAGAATTCCTTGTTTAAAACTATCACTGTGCACAGAGGGAAGGGGGGGGGGGTGTATTTGACCACCCCTGTGTTTACAGAATTCCTTGTTTAAAACTATCACTGTGCACAGAGGGGGGGGGGGGTGTATGTGACCAAGTGAAGTGCATTGCTACATAATAAAATGAGCAAATCCGTCCCGTGAAGAAAACTTCTGCTTACTTAATTGTCAGATTTGCCAAGGCGTGTACATGAAATAAGATTATCATTCTAAATGCTGAATCAACATTCTGACTGTTTCCTATGAAACCAGGCTTGATTTTTGGTATGAATCCAAGTTAAGGGATAGCATGTGTAAAAGCAGAATTGTGTACAGAGGCAGCTTTGTGTTATTAAAGGCCGGCTGCTTTTCGTGAACACAGTTTGGCTCACATCTCACATCACCTGCCAGGCTTTTTAAAAAAAAAAATGTTTTACCATGGGATAAGACTATCCCTCCATTTAAGCACATACCAGCAATAAACACAGTGGTTACTTGTGATGAACTAGTGGCAAGACAAATGATTTAAGCATCACATAACCTTCCTAAGTGAAGTCAAGTTATGTGTCTGTGCCAGTGTGTGTGTGCATGTGTGTGTGTCAGCATAGAATGTTGAGGACAGTTCGATGGTAAATAACCCTGACAATTTTAGCCTATGATTGTGCCTACATTGTGGCAGGATTGGATGTGGATCTTCAAAAGCCTAAGTTAACAAAAAAGTATGTAAAAGTACATTTTGAATAGTAGTTTTTTTCTCAGAGGGAAGATATCACAAGATATGATCGTTCCACTGCATGTATGCCACATAACTAAAACAAAAATTAAATGTTATTTTAATCGTCTTTTGGGTAAAACAAATACACCATCAATATATTATAATAATGATCTTGCTTGTTTACAGATGGACAACAGCTACTGCCAGGACCAGGTTACGCATAAAGAAAACAGTCAACACTTGGCTGGTGCTGCAGCTTCTTTGATGTCTATTTTTTTTTGTTTTTAAAGACAGACAGCTACCAGCTCATTCAAGACCATAGCCCCATCTTACTCACGCAGAACAGACAGCCATCTTTCGCCTTTGCACAGAACACTGCTGTCTGAAGGTACACATCAAAAGGATAGGTTTTGCACCTACAGCGTGCGACTGTGGCTAGGGTAGGAAGAACAGACTCTGCAACACGTTCTGAGAGGGTGGCCTTTTCTTGCCACCCGTACCCCTGTGCAACAAGACTTGGCCAGAGAGCACACATCCAAATGCAAACACTGAACACTGAAGAGGAAGAAGAAGAAGAAGGTGCCCACACAGAAGGACATAAATCTACTTTAAGGGCACACAAGTTTACAGCAGTTTATTGAATTGTAGCAGATTATAGGGAGAAAATGAACAAGCTAAATAGGCTGTACAGTACTTCACTTGAACAATGTATAAAGTTCCCTGTATTAACATTTACAGATCACAAGACATTGTGTTTTCTTTTGTTTACAATACAAATGTTTCATAATAAAAAGATGTGCACTAGGCAAGATCCTTAAAATGTAAAACTAGTAGTGTGACAATTTTGAATTGTTCAGAGATGGTTTTTCTTCAGTGGTAAATGTTTTAGTTTTTTTTTATAAGATCCCGTTAGTGAAGCATACTATAAAACCTTGACCTTCCAAACTGTGTTAGCACCCTGGGCTGCGATCATTGTGTTGAGCTACTTAAAGGCACAGTGCAGCTTACAGCCTTCGTTTTGCGTTTTTGTTGCAGCTGAGTGCATTTACAGTTCAAAAATCCTCCTATGGTAGTAAAACTACCCAACGACGACATCTGTGAAGCTCGACAGTTTCTTGTTCACGCGAGTGCATAAATTAACCTAGTTATTACGTGGTGTTTGGTCGGAGTTCGATTCAACTGAGTGATTCCGGCCTCCATTTTGTTATATACAAACTCATGATGATGTCTGACATAGTTTGCTAGTGACGTGTCTTTTTGTGCATGATGTGGTGATCTACCTGATCTAAATTTAGATCCAAAAATAGGTCAAGACCAGCCGGGTTCCCGCAGTGGGGCACTGCGGTTATGAAATTAAAAGCCCCTCCTGTTTTTGGAACCGCAGGAGCTTTCTAGTTTGCTGTTAGGTAGATTTTTGGTTCCTCTTTCCTGTCATGCTCTCTTTTTCTTCATGAATTCTTTTCTTTTTTCTGCCTTCTTGCTCATTCACCTGTATTTTTTCCAAAAATCTCTTCTCTTGCCGCTTGTCTCGCGATTCATGTATAGTTTAATCTGTTAGTGTTCTGATGTAAGTCCAGCAGTAGATAGGTTAAGCCTATTTTAACATACTGGAAACTGGTAATCTTCCAGTAGGTATTAATTTAGTTTTACTAAAGCCTGCTGGGACACAAGTAATGGGTTAGTGCATTTGTAAACAGGAATCGCTTGACAAGTGGCCCCCTTCATCCCCCCCTTCCTCGTCCTGATATGGCTCTGCGTAGTCGGCTAGACGTTAAGCAACAAATAAACAAACAAACAAACCAGCCGGGTCCGAGTACGAAATTGATTCGTAAAAAAATCGCAGTTCTTGACTCTTTGGGTGCAAGTCAATGAAACTTGGTAGTTCTTCTAACAGATAGCTGCCTGAGGTATGACTAAAAGCCCCAGGGGCTCCGTGCACCTGAATTTGACAAGTTCAGTACCTTCAGCAAGCGCAAGTACAGTAGAGAAGCGCTTGACACACTGAAAAAGGCCTACTACGAGCAAAAGAAAAAGAATCAGTGATGCATGTGCTTTTGATGTAATCTTCTTTGACATTATGATGACTACAAAAACTGACTGATGTGTTTTGTTTGTGAATGATGGATATATGTGCATTATTGCGTTTCGCAGACACAGTTGTCATGTGCGTTGTAATTGGCGACGAATGCTGGATGATTACTATTTTTGTACCAGGATTACTATTTTTGGGGCTGAGCATTACTCCAAAACACTTATGGGGGTAAACAGGTCTGCAGCACAACTACAAATGTAGAAATGTCGTCTGCATTTTGTATATTTTAAAAGGTTATTTTTGTGCACAGAACATACATCTGCAGGGAGGTTTGGAGGGTGAAGTTAGGATCTGTTAGGAGGCATACAGCATCACACTCATTTTGTGTGTGTGTATTTTGTGTTGACAGATAAGACACTGTCATTCCAGCAGAAACCTGTGATGATGCACATTTTATTGAAGTGACCAGCTGAAATTGTATGTACGTTGTTATGAAATTGACAAATGATCCCTGCTTTGCAATCCTGGGTTAATGATATTGCCAAAATTAAAATGTGGAGGAAAAAGTGAGTGTAAACCTATTCTTGTGGTGGTGGTGGTGATGGTGTGTGTGTGTGTCTGGTTAGTGTGTGTTTGAGTGTGTGTTAAACAAACAACGACAAACAACACCAAACCTACATCAAACAAGCACAACAAAAACAAATTACACAAAAAAATGGCAAAAATCAGAATATCAACTGAGAAAAAAAACCGTGGCTGAATGCAATACTTATTATAACTTAAAAAGTAAAAGTGTGCGTGTGGATGTGTGCGTATGTTTGAGTGTTTTAAACAAACAACAAACCTAAATTAAAGAAGCACAACAAACAAACAAAAAACCTGGCAAAGTTCTGAACATTAACGCAATGCTGCTGTCTGCTTTGAGGGGAGGAATAAAATGACTGAAGCCGGACTGCCGAGAGGAGGAAGGAGGGGGAAAAGAACACGCAGACATGAAAACACACACAACTCCATGACAGATAAACTGCTTATGTTCAAAAATCAAGAATATTTAAGCGTGCACACACACACACACACACACACACACACACACACACACAGACTCTCCTCGTGAAAGTAAAGGTAAACTCGAACTTGAAGGTAAGTATAAATGTTTGATATGGAAGAAACCTGTGATAAAAGTCTTTGTATAAATCATCGGTACCAACAAAATTCAGTTGCCACAACGCGTAAAAGGACATACTGTAGTTTCAAATTAGTAACAATCTAAGCCATTTTAATCAGCACTGGTGTCCGGCAAGCACTAACAGATACAACAGCACGTGTATGCATCTTGAAGTAATAAGACCTTGAAGTAGGCCTAGAGTTTACACTATGCATTATGTAATGCTTTAATTCAGCTGCCTAACTGTGGAACTTTGCAAATGTGTGAGGACCGTTTCACAAAACAGACAAAACACCCTCTCAGTTATTTACACAAATCAGTTCCAGAATGTGCGTGTTCCTTTTCCGTCTCTACAAATTAATGTTATCTGGGGGGAAAACGAATCATTGTCGCTTCCGCCCTCAGTTATAATTGCCTGAGCATAATAGGAAATGCAACAGGTGTAGTCTTCCGCCTGATTTTTAGTCAAGATATTTCGACACAGAATGTTTCTTTCTTTTTTCTTTGTATGTTCACAAGCTCACATACAATCATTTATGCAACACTGACAATAAGACCAGACCAGAGTTGTGATTGAAATGGGCAGTTTATTTAATAAAGCTCCAGAATGAATAAAAATACATGACAAAATAAGGTGGTCCCGCTGTACAAAGCCGGTTACCAAACACACACACACCATGACCAACACACACAAACACACTCACGCACGCACACACACACACACACACACACACACATGACACACACACACACACACACGGCACACACACACACACACATGACACACACACACACACACACACAGAGTAACATTGTACAACTTACTGTCACATTCAAGCGGGAACACCAAACAAAACGTATCATCAAATGAAACATCATTTTAAGTGGTCAACTGAGCAGATGACCACAAACCACACTTGAAATCTTCACATTTTAACACTTTCTCCTGTATCCACAAAAGTCATTTATGCTGACTAGATAATGACATAATAAAATGACATCAATAAAACCATTCCCTTTTTTATTTTAAAGAAAAACAAGAAAATTAAAATAACGCAAAGAACTGATGCTCAGTAAGGTTGGGTATCGATCTCAAATGTGTGCATAGCTAATTACATGTAACCGGCATGGACTGGGGCTAGAATTGGCCTTTCTGTCAGGCAACTCGGCCTCTAATTGGTTTTATATTGTCTGATCCCCCTCCAGAAAAAAACAATACCATTTGCCCCGTGCTTCTGCGCCCACAAAAAATATTCGGGAATAAGAAAAGTTCAAATTTTAGGCACCCCACATACAACCCTAATTGTCAGTCAATTACTTTACTGCAATCAACGTTGATTTTAAAGTACCATGTCATTATTATTTTGGAGATAGATTTGAAAAAGTCCATAATTGCAGACTGCGTATTGGTATGAGTGATTTGAATTTTGATTTATGTCAGCGGCACCTCAAGGAATGCCCCAAATGTGAGTGCGGTTACCCAAGGGAGACTGCTGAGCACTATTTGTTGCATTGACCCTTGTACGTGTAGAGATGTACGATTATTGTCAATTGATAACTGATTATAAGTTTATTGAAATATTATTGAAAGGCATCCCGCAATATTCCCGGAATGTCAATCAGACCATATTCATAACTGTACAAGAATTTATTAAGACAACCAGGCATGTTCCGTACATGAGCCTCTACATTTTATTCATAATGTTCATTTGACACTGTCATGAGACAAATGCTGCCTGACCAATTGTTCTTCGTAATTTCTCTCGTGTTTTGTGTCCTTGTTTCGACTTATCGATTGTGGCCCAATCGTTATGTAATTTAGTGCCATTTTCGCCGATCACAAAATGTATTAACTTTGCGTGTGTGTCTTCTGTGCATTTAATATTATTGTGACGTGACCCATTCTTCCAACATTTCTGGCGCTCCAAGTCTTCGTCGTCCTTTTTTTTCCCCCTTATGCTGAATTCTGTTCTCTCGTACCCCATTTCTTTTTGTTTCTTGTTTTTACCCCCACCAAGTTCTGTACTACCACCCCCTCCATTTTTTGATTGCTTGCGCATCAGGTTTGTCTGTTTGTTTTCGTTGTCTGAAATGAGTAAATGTATCTAGTCCGCCATCATGCTAAACTTTGTTATGTACATACCAGGATGACTTAAAATAAGCATTTATGCTTGAGTTATCTTAAAAAAACAATGCATTGTTTCTGTCATGATAACAAATTGAATAAAGTTTTGTAAACCAATGGACTGATTATAGTTGACCCTGATATGTGATTACGGGATAGTGTCACATTAATTTATTTCTACTTTCACTTGTACTTAAAACAAATCACTGAAATGTAAAAGTTATTATTTTTTCCATTGTGAAGTGTCGTCAGTCTCCTCAAGGTAATGCAGTCAAACTCAACCAAAAGTTGGAGGGGCTTCTTCATACTTTCAGTGTGTGTGTGTGTGTGTGTGTGTGTGTGTGTGTGTGTGTGTGTGTGTGATTTCTTGACACTATGCACGTTTGTATATAACCGCCTGTGCACAAAAAGAAGAACATAATCGAATCTTATCATTCATTTTCGCTTAATTGATTGATTGGTATGCATGTTTCTAACAGTGACCGTTACCAAAGTGAGTATAGTGCGCTTCCCAAGCATAAAACGGTGCATGACTCTGGATTTGCGTCTGAGATATTGACACATCACTGTGAGAAAAAGCGTTAATGAAAAAAGAAGACTATTTATTTTCCTTGAGCATTATCTTAAAGTGGTGTGCCAAAAACTTTTAAATTCCAAAATTCAATATTTAACTTTAGGAAAAGCACTGTAGAGAGAAAACCACGCTTGTGTGTTCAGAATAGTCTCCATGTGGTATCAATATAAATGATTCAAATGTATGGAAGAGAAGCTGTTTCTGCTGGATTAATACACACACACAATTGTGCACTCACACATAAGCACGCATGCATGCTCACACACACACACACACACACACACACACACACACACACACACACACACACACACACACACACACACACACAGAAACAACAAATTCATTATGACAAAACCAAATACGAAGTCCTATTTCACAAATTTTATATCTTCTCTTTTTCACCATATACAAATACAGTCACGGAGTACATTTATAAGGCCAAATTATTAAGAAATATTATTTTCTGTGCTTGAATTACCCAGTGTGTAGCATGATCACCACGAAGGTACAATTCACAGAAGTTGAGTAATCACTTTACAAAACCCATACCAGTACCACATTGTTATGTTAAATCCTATTTATTAACCCACACAAATAGAAGAAGATAGCTTTGTGAAGACTTTCATTTTCCAACCAAATGCTGTTCAAAGATTATTCTTTCTTTCTATATTTGGTGTTTAACGTCGTTTTCAACCGTTCAAGGTTATATCGCGACGGGGAAAGGGGGGGGGGGGGGGGGGGGGGGGGATGGGGGATGGGATAGAGCCACTTGTTAATTGTTTCTTGTTCACAAAAGCACTAATCAAAAAATTGCTCCAGGGGCTTGCAACGTAGTACAATATACTACCTTACTGGGAGAATGCAAGTTTCCAGTACAAAGGACTTTAACATTTCTTACATACCAATCAATATGAGGCTTATATTGCGCGTATTCTGTGGGTACAGTTCTAAGCTCGGGGATTTTATTTTAATTTTATTTTATGCAATTTATATCGCGCACATATTCAAGGCACAGGGATTTATTTATGCCGTGTGAGATGTAATATTGTTTTACACAATACATCACGCATTCACATCGGCCAGCAGATCGCAGCCATTTCGGCGCATATCCTGCTTTTCACGGCCTATTATTCCAAGTCACACGGGTATTTTGGTGGACATTTTTATGAAAATTTATCTATGCCTATACAATTTTGCCAGGAAAGACCCTTTTGTCAATCGTGGGATCTTTAACGTGCACACCCCAATGTAGTGTACACGAAGGGACCTCGGTTTTTCGTCTCATCCGAAAGACTTGAACCCACCACCTAGGTTAGGAAAGGGGGCAGAAAATTGCTAACGCCCTGACCCAGGGTCGAACTCGCAACCTCTCGCTTCCGAGCGCAAGTGCGTTACCACTCGGCCACTGACACGATACACCAACACGATATTAGCACTCCAGATTTTTTATCTCGCAGTTTTTCTGAAGGACTTTGCATTTGAAAACTATTCTCAGACAAAATATGAGTTTAAACTGCAAGTACAGTGGTCGCCGGTTAATATGACCGCGGTTAATATGACCAGCCGCGTATTATGACCAATTTTACCCGGTCCGGAATTGTCCTTCTTTGTTATGTATTAGAAAAAGCCGCTTAATATGACCACAACGCCGCTTAATATGGCCACATTGTTTCGAGAAAATGGCAACAAGTTCACATCTTTTTCAGTTTGAAATCACTCGGGGGGAAAAAAAACATAGGATTTTTTGAAAAAGGCAAAAAGGCGTGCGATATTTTCTTTCTTTTTCGTGAATGAAACTAAAGTGATCAGTGATCAGTGTTCAGTGATCTCTCGACATGGCACAAGAGGAATTTGATCGTTGGGTGGGGGTTGACGACGGCGCATCTATCGTCGAACCCACAGATGAGAACAATGAAACCATAATGCAGAACATTGTGACATCATTGCGCCCAGGGACGTCATTGGATGAAACCGAGACCGAGACAGAACCTGAAAGTGATGACGAAGAGGAACCCCCACCCCCACCCCCAACAGCTCCTGAAATGAGAGCGCTCATGGAGAAACTGAGGTCTGGACTTCAAAGTCGTGGCTACAACATGGAGAAGTTTGGAACCTTTGACAATGAAGTGAAGGATCTCCTCTGGTCTAGCACCAACACACAGACCAACATCCGTGATTTTTTCCAGGCCCTAAGTGAACATTTGGACGTGTATATGCCGTTTCTTCCATTTACTTTTCATTCCATTTCAATTTCTTTTCAACGGACGTCATCTATAATGGCTACAATGTACAGTACACATATTTAATTTTGTGTTTGTTGCCAACAAGTTACATTTTCTTACAATTATTAATTACAAAAACAATGTTTCGTTTTGCGATTTTTTTAAAGTCGTTTTCTCTAACATCGGTTAATATGACCAGCCGCTTATTATGACCATTTTATCCCGGTCCCAAAGTGGTCATATTATCCGGCGACCACTGTACATGTACAGGGAGTCTGAAGGGTTCAAGTCGGATGAGATAGACTACTGTTGTGGCAATCTTCGAATTTGAAAATAATTTTTTTAAAAGAGTAAAACTCATAGTTCTTCTTCTTCTTCGCTCATGGGCTGAAACTCCCACGTTCACTCACAAATTTGCACGAGTGGATTTTTACGTGTATGACCGTTTTTACCCCACCATTCAGGCAGCCATACGCCGCTTTCGGGGGAAGCATGCAGGGTATTTTTGTGTTTCTATAACCCACCAAACTCTGACATGGGTTACAGGATCTTTTCCGTGCGCACTTGGTCTTGTGATTGCGTGTACACACGAAGGAGGATAAGGCACTAGCAGGTCTGCACATAAGCAATGACCTTGGAGATCAGAAAATTCTCCACCTTTAACCTACCAGGCGGCCGCGATTTTGACTCATGACCTTCTGAATAGGAGGCCGATGTCTTATCCACAAGAACACCGAGCCCGTCCAAACTCCTAGTAAAAACAACAACTGCAAATCTGGGAGCAAAATGTAAACGGTTACAGTTTCAACTATCCTTCCCCTTTATATCAGCATTTTTGGAAACCTAAACGAAAGAGTATTCAAGAACAACAGTCACGGATTCAGATTTAAAAAAACAAATGGTAACTATGCTTTTTGGAAATTCTTTCTTTAATTGGTGTTTAACGAAGGTTATATCGCGACAGGGAAAGGGGGGGAGATGGGATAGAGCCACTTGTTAATTGTTTCTTGTTCACAAAAGCACTAATAAAAAAAATGCTCCAGGGGCTTGCAACGTAGTACAATATACTACCTTACTGGGAGAATGCAAGTTTCCAGTACAAAGGACTTAACATTTCTTCCATACTGCTTGACTAAAATCTGTACAAACATTGACTATATAAGAAACACTTAACAAGGGTAAAAGGAGAAACAGAATCCGTTAGTCGCCTCTTACGACATGCTGGGGAGCATCGGGTAAATTCTTCCCCCTAACCCGCGGGGGGTCTTTTTGGAAATGCGCTTCAGACAAATGCCTTTGCACACGTTATGTTACTCACAGCAAAATGCAAGAATAATTGGGGACCATATGGGATGGGGCAAATTGGGAGGGAGCAATTCGGGACACCACCATAAATATCTACCAAATATTTACAAATAGCTATCTTAGTACATGCATAACATGCTGTACCAATACACAATTTCTTTAAATAACTATGTAAGGATTATTGGCAGTCTCCCGGAGCATGTTTCACGCTATCCTGCGATCAGGACAAGCGACTGACTGTGATGTGTATGCTGTGCGGCGTGCGCTACATAAGAAACCTTTTTTTAAATTTGTATTAAATATAATCACCTGAGCCACGAATGGCTAGCTGACAGCGGCTATCTTTTACACAACAAATTCTGAACTCTGATGAACTCGTGACCGCTGATTTTTAAAGGCAAGGGGTATCATATTGTGCGCATGGCATACACATCCAAGTTGGTCGTTTGTCCCGATTGTGGGATACAGCCCGTCAGAGGCGTAGAGCGTGCTCGAGATGTTTTGAAAAACCTGACTGCAGTACAGGGATTTTTACACCTCCGGACTGCTGATAATCCTAACAGAATTATTTTCAAAAACCGTCTATTGCCTTGAAAGCAAACCTGGAATTTCTGATGCGAGTTGCCAGAAAGAAAGTTCACTAACAAGATCCAGGCCAACACCACCCCCCCCCCCCCCCCCATCCCCCAAAATAACACTAAGGAGTGAGGTGAGCTTAAATAACTAATTAATTAATCAATCAATAAATTCTCTGCTGAAATCCCCAACTTCGCGCATCGAAGCTATGAAAAACAGGACACTGCCACGTTTCCATTCAGCTAAACGCCACACCATTTTCAAGAGGGGATGTCTCAGGAAGAAAGATGTGACGCTCCCGATTCATATGTTTCAGAAGACAGCCCACCTGAGAAAAAGAAGAACACAATATAGAAATAATAACAACCTGTCAACCACAAATACATTAAAGTTTTTCAAACAGTTCACTAATCCGACAAACTCATGCTCGTTTCTGGTGCATTTGATAAAGCCAATTACGGGTAGATGCTAGACAACAGCAAAACCACCACCACATAACAACACAAGATTGTTTATGGTTGTTTACAGTCTCTTGAACACAGGAGTCAATCGAGACCATATATATAACAAGAAGCATAAAAAAGCACTTCAGTTTGAAACCCAGGTTCAATGTAGTAAATGATATTGCATCAATGTTCCATCCATCCTCAGCACTTTCAAAACCAGTTTCTTCTAGGTCATACACACCTTTTCCTCGATTGATCCACAGTACATCAGATCGCTATTGTTCTTTTTATGATTTGCACCAAGGGAATGATTAACATTTCTGTCTTAGTCATATGTAACAAGCTTTAAGCAAAAGCATAATATTCTACACATTCACATATTGTAAGGTTGAAGGGGTCTATGTCGACCAAAAGAAGGTGTATTCCCCATAGCCATAGGTGTTTTCCCTGTGTACCGGGAATACAGTTGGATTTTCTGTAAAGAAGTATAATATCGTACAATCTTGCGCCAAGCGCGTGACTGCGGTTAGATAGGAGAATCTATTTAAAATCCTGAATTCGCATGCGGCATCCAGTCAAGCAAAACATGCTTCGACCGTTTATCAAAACGGATTTAGTTAAAGAAACATCTGCACCCCCACCCCCAACAGCCTGGTATTATGTTTTCCTCGCTGGTACTCTCGTCCATTGAATCACTTTCACTTTCGTAAGCTTGAAGTAACTCCATGGCGTCTAACGGAAGTATATTCCCTGTATATGTACAGGAAATTAACATACAGGGAATACAGCCACTGTTGGTCGACATAGACCCCTTCTAAAGTGCTGCAGTAGTTACCTTTCCCTCCAAGGACCAAGCTGTTCATCCACTGTAGGACTGACCGGGGTTCCCCCTTAGCAGAGTGAGTGGCGAATCCTGGCTGATAAATTTCCTTTCATTTTCCATGAATGAAGAATACCAGCTGGGTTCTTTTATTCATGGACCTGTGTTCTGCAACACACACAAATCAGCCACCATCTTGTAAATATATGTAAAAGAAAGCAAGTGGCAATCTGAATAACAGAATACAAAATGATCAATCCACACAATCATACTTCAGCACTGAAAGTCCACAAAATGAAGCACTGCTAGTACATGTACTTCTCATAATTTACTGAAACTTTACTCGTCAAAACAACCATTTGTTTTATCAACTTTACTCGCATGTGGCGAGTAGATTAACATTTCTACTCACCATTTACATGATTTTTACTCGCCATGGCGAGTAATTGAAAATACTCGCCACTTTCAGGCCTGTACTTGTGCATGAGATGTGTTTACCATCCATATGCCCAGACCATGCGCCCTTCTGTTGTGCTCAGAACAGTAAAGAGTTGCTTGCTGGGGTGGTTGTTCATAAGTTAACAGTTCACAAGAGGGCACAAACAAGAGCAAAAACACAGGTGCCTGATTCAAACTCATTCAAATGCAGAACCTTATTTTTGCATGAACAGAGTAAGACATGATTCTTACATAGCTGACCCTACCCCTGGCAGAAAAGTGCTTGAAATTGTCCATGTGGTCTCTATCAGTACATTTGATGCGTATTTGTGATACATATATACTGATATAGAGACAAGTAACAAGTGGACATTTCCTCTGACACCTCTACCATTTGTACACCTGCACAAATCTCCTGCCATAGACTACAAAAGGAAAACATACAAATCAAAACAAACACAAATTTAACCTAATGTTTACCTTTCAGCAGCAGAAAAGGCTGTGTTTTCTGTGGTGTCTCAGAGTAAAGCCACGGTGTTGGAGATCTATGCAAAACTAGGCTGTAGGCAAGGTCCAACATCTTTAGCTGCACACACAAAAAGAAGAAGCAAGAAATCACATGACATAGATGACATTCCTCACTAGTACAAAACCACAACTACACTAGTCAACTACCAATGTAAGAATCATAGTCCTGCAACATTACCCTCTTAAAAAGTAAGATTGCTTTCATTCAAACACTACCGTGGGACCAAACTCCCCCCCCCCCCCTCCTTTTTTTGAGTTTTTCCTACATGTGTGTTGATGTTTCCATTAATTCCAAGCCCTGAAACTGTGAACTTGAGATCTTTATGTATGCACACAGTCACAGGCTTAATAAGCTATTCAGAAACCAAGCAGAGTCTGCACAACGTCAATTCTGAGAAATAAATCCCCACAACCGGTTTCAAGGCCACTATACCGACTGAGCTATTGCTTGCCATGCCAACCTCCACCCCCATTTGGAACATGCACAACTAGTATACCCATACACATGTAATAATACTGCTTGCCTTCCTCCCCCACCCTCCAAATCAATAAACACTAAATGTATGCAATCAGTAATCTTTTAGTTAGTAGTTGACTACCATCACTACTCTCTCCACACCCACCCACCCTCTTGCACACCAGCGACACACCCCCATCGCCCAATCATTTCCATGATTCTCTCTGCCATATAGTTATCCTAAACACTAAGATTATGACACATTTGTTTTCCAATTAGGAACATAAAAAATTACTGTAAAAAAAATGTACAATCATGCACTCTCTGAGTCTGACAAGAGAGTGTGAGAAAAGTCAAGAAAGCAAGACATGTGTGACATAACTAAATCTTCTAATCTATTCCTGAGATTTACTCTTGACAGCTTAAAATGGAACCTCATGCACTTACTGTTCTGAATTGTAGAAATTTCTTGTAGTTATAGCAGCAAAGGCAGTTTTATTGGGTACCACCAGGTGTCACTCTGTCATCATCTGATCAAGCATTCAAGCAAATGGTTCAGCACTGAAACAGTAAATAGCAAGAGTGTACAGAAAAATACACAAACTTTCTCATTAATTTGTATCTTCAACTTCACATTATTCATAAATAATGATACCTTACTTTGACTAAGTTTGAGTAGGATTAACACCATGCAGAGCCAGAAGTTAACTTGAAATAAAATAACTATACGTTACTCAATACTGCACTCAATGAGTCAATTGTCAGCAAAGGTGATAATCAATGCAAGGTAAAACCAAAGGATGCAACTCAGTCAGCAATTGCAAAAACTACATAATTCTAATCAAGCTGTCAGTTTCATTAGCTATCAGAATTCAAAACATGTTCTTGTTTTTGTTGTTGCTGTTGTTCATGACTACATTAATGTATCTCAGCATTTCTAGTTTCTACACTATAGCCATTAAAAAAACCAAAAGAAGTGTCCCAATGTTTAATGAAGCGCTCTTGCAATTAAGTCACAATTGTTTGCAGTTGCTGAGAAAAGCTAATAGTAATAGTCCTTACAGTAAGTTGAGTAATAAATTATAAACAATTGCTGTTAACACTCATAGTACAAGAGAGCAAACCACTGCAAAACTATAGTCATTTATCAATGTTATGCTTGCCATCCACCCCCGACCCCAAACCTCTCCCATATTTTATGTACATCAGACTAGTATTCTTGTTAGTTCATTTCAGCTGTAACAGTGACAACACGTTTGCACACTACAGACCTGGAAGTGGAAATGTTAACACATGGAGTGCTAAATTTCAGGATACAATCTGTTTGTTTGTTTGCTTAACGCCCAGTCGACCACGAAGGGCCAATCAGGGCGGTGCTGCTTTGACATTTAACGTGCGCCACACACAAGACAGAAGTCGCAGCACAGGCTTCGTGTCTCACCCAGTCACATTATTCTGACACCGGACCAACCAGTCCTAGCACTAACCCCATGATGCCAGACGCCAGGCGGAGCAGCCACTAGATTGCCAATTTTAAAGTCTTAGGTATGACCCGGCCGGGGTTCGAACCCACGACCTCCCGATCACGGGGCGGGCGCCTTACCACAAGGCCAACCGTGCCGGTCATACAATCTGTTTCAAAGTACAAACACTGGCAATCGGAGAGAACAGTGTTACTGTAAGTCTTTACAGTAACATCAAACAGTATCCCCTCTTTTTGGTAGTACAGTGGAACAACACTTTTAATATCCCCTGATTAAAGACTCCCTCCCTTTTAAGACCCTGTTTTCTCAGATTTGTCTGTCCACAACCTCTCTATATTTACTCTCATCTCAAGACTTCTTCCTTTCAAGACCTGATTTTTTCAGATTTGTTTAGGTCCTAAAAGGAAGGGGGGGGGGGGGGGGGGGGGGTTCGATCGACTTTACTGGTACCGTGAAACCGAAAGTGACCAAGTCATCAAGGGCACGTATATTCCTGCTGCTCTGTTAGCACCGATCATATTTTAGAAACGTTGCACTCTGTCGTCAACACGAATGTAGGAATAAAAATAGTATTACCTTCACCAGCTGTCTCCATGGAGTCGAAAGACCATCGGCCGGTTTGGCTCGCTTGTGCCATTCCTGGATGAAAATTGAAATGACCCTGGCTGCTCCGTTCTTGGCATCAATGGCAGTGCAAAAAAAGCGAATCCCGACTCCCATCCAGGATAAGCTGTACGGCACGGCGGCGTCTCTGCAGATGACCACTACATTTGGACGATTTGGACTGGTCTACACGTGTTGCGGCAACAAGCAGAAGAAGATCTATACAGATAAGGTGGCGGGAGTGATGTCCCTTCGCTGCAGTGACTAAAAATACAAAACTATCTCAAAATAAAAACACAAGGAACGGTTTGTAATAGACCTTTTCGGTATCTGAGCAGCTCTCGCGAGACACGCTCTTTGTTATGCTTTGAACATCGCGAGAACTTCGAACCTTGGCTTGTGCAGCTTGCACGAGATCGCTGTACCGCATGCTTTGCTATGCTCTGAACTGAGTTTGCGAGAGATTACGAGAGCTTGGAATACCGATAGGGTCTATTGTTGATGGGTAGTTAAATTTGTGACAAAAGAAATTAAACGTTCAAATGACTTACCACCCCCCTCTGCTATGTCAGTTGCGAGTATGTCAGTATGTGTTTGTGTGTGTGTGTGTGTGTGTGTGTGTGTGTGTGTGTGTGTGTGTGTGTGTGCCCGGCAGTGTGCCCGTCAGTGTGTACGGTACGTGTGTGTGTGTCAGTGTCATTGCCGGTGTGTGTGTTTACGTGTGTGTGTCACAGTGTGTGTGTGCGTGCGTGTGTGTGTGTGTGTGTGCCGGTGTGGATGTGTGTGTGTGTACTGATTGTGTGTGTGTGTGCGTTCGTCAAGTTGTGTGTGTCAGTGTGTGTGTCAGTGTCGATCAGTGTGTGTGTGTTCTAGGCCAGGGGGGATTCCCAAGGTTCCTGGGTTCCGGAAGCCCACCCACCCCCCTTAATTACTGACTCCACAAATGTACCTTTTGCCTTTTTCTTTCTGCGAATGTATGTATTCATTTGCTAATTTGTTCGTTTGTTTGTTCGTTCGTCAGTTTGTTCGTTCGTCAGTTCGTTCGTTCGTTTGTTCGTTCGTTTGTTCGTTCGTTCGTTCGTTCGTTCGTTCGACAGTTCGTCCGACAGTCCTTCAGTACGTCCGTCAGTCCGTCCGTCCGTCGGTCCGTCAGTCAATCCGTTCTTCAAGTTCAGTCCGTATCAATAAATTCCTCTTGTGCAGGGCCCAATACAGGGGGAGAGGGGGGGGGGGAATTCCTGTTGGTGGGACAACCCCCCCCCCCCCCCCCCCCACCCAGGCCTAACTGTGGACCTCCTCCAAACGTTTGACAAATGCCCTGAAAATGGGCCAGATTGCACACAATTATTGTTTATTGTTTGCTTGTTTATTTGTTTGTTTGTTTGTTTGTTTGTTTGCTCGTTCGTTCGTTCGTTCGTTCGTTCGTTCATTCGTGGGTTGGTTCGTTCGCTCTTTCGTTCCGACCTTCGTTATTTCCTTCGTTTATTCGTTCCTTCGTCCTTTTAGTCCGTCCGTATGTCCGTCCATACGGTCCGTCCGACAGTCTGTCTGTCAGTCCATCAGTCCGTCCGTCAGTCCGTCCGTCCTTCAGTCTGTATCCGAATAGATTCCTCTTGTGCAGAGGGTTGAAGGAATACCCTGCAGGACCGGATCAGGAGGGGTTACCCGTAACGCCACCCCCCCCCCCCCTCCCGCCGCCCCCCCCCCTCCCCCCGTCCCTCCGTCCGTCCATCGATCGGTCCGTCCCTCAATCTGCCCGTCGGTCCGTCCGTCAGTCCGTCCGTCAGTCTGCCCGTCCGTCCGTCCGTTCTGGTTCGTTTCATTGTTTATTTATTTCGCACACATCATTGTCAACTTGTGGATATCCTGAACAAGGCGGTGCGCGAGAATATCTTCTTGTTTGGATAAAATAACATTTTGCTCTGAAACAAACCACACACAAATTCCACTGCTTGAGCATCGTTTCAGTCTAACCGAACTGAGGGTATACCTCATCTTCAGAAGGAGAATAAGCGACAGCATGCTCTTCTACCATATAACATGTCACGTGAGGTCGTTCAGACCGGAGTGGAGGTATATCTCCGAGGGATCAGGGTATACTTTCAACCCGCTGCACAAGAGGAGTTTATTGATACCTTATGTTCGGTCGTACCGGTGTGTAATACCTCGAGGGAGAGGGACGGATGGACGCACGGACATGCAGAGAGGCAGACGAGAGAGAGAGAGAGAGACAGAGAGAGAGAGAGAGAGAAAGAGAGAGAGAGAGAGAGAGACAGAGAGAGACAGAGAGAGAGAGAGAGAGAGAGAGATCGATCTGCAAATGTGTTTAATTTGTCAGCTTGATGTTTGCTTCGTCTGTTTGGCTTCTCTTGTAACAGACTAACTAGTTTTGCAATGATGCATTTTTCATTGTTAACCTTTGCCGGATGCCGCTTTTGACTACACACGCCCGACGATGCGGGTTTGTCTGAACCCATACATTTGAAAGAGGGTTTTTACCGTTTATTTCTCTAACGACGATGCGGGTTTGTCTGAACCCATACATTTGAAAGAGGGTTTTTACCGTTTATTTCTCTAACGACGATGCGGATTTGTCTGAACCCATACACTGCTGTCTCGTTTAAATAGAGTTTATCTGACGCTGTCCGCTCTATCTAAACTCACACAAAAAAACTTCAACACGTGATGATAAAGATGTCGATGATGATGATGATGATGATGATGATGATGATGATGATGATGAGGCATGAAGAGCATACATATGTGGTTATTCATAAAATCAAATGCATACTATGCAAGTAATTATAAGTACAAGCTGGTAGCAATCGAACATGTAGCAATAGTACAACAAAAATATGTTCAGAATATGCAATGCACAGCATATCTTTGGCGTAATACTAAGTGCGGTAAATCAAAACGCGTTAAACAACTCAGACATTAAGTGTTTTTTGATACATTTTTTAATTTGTTTAATGACTTTAAGTGCTTAAGGGATGATGGAGAGATGAAAAGAGAGAGAGAGAGAGAGAGAGAGAGAGAGAGAGAGAGAGAGAGAGAGAGAGAGAGAGAGAGAGGGAAAGAAAGAAACAAACGGCGCTAGAGCGTTCAAAAAAGTTTTTATTCGCTGTATTCACCCTCTCTGCACATGTCAAAACAGTTGCAGAAACACAAATCTCAAAACCGTTCGGCTTTTTCTCTTTAATGTTTTAACATAGAGGGGGAATCGAGACGAGGGTCGTGGTGTATGTGTGTGTGTGTGTGTGTGTGTGTGTGTGTGTGTGTGTGTGTGTGTGTGTGTGTGTGTGTGTGTGTGTGTGTGTGTGTGTGTGTATGTGTGTGTGTGTGTCCAAAATTACGTTCATCTTATTCTGCGTCATTTTCTGATTCCAAAAACATATACATATGTTATATTTGGATTAAAAACAAGCTCTGAAAATTAAAAATATACAAATTATGATCAAAATTAAATTTCCGAAATCGTTTTAAAAACTATTTCATCTTATTCCTTGTTGGTTCCTGATTCCAAAAACATATATAGGCAACCAGAAAAACACTGCTGATCAACACATTTTCTAATTACCTTCAGATCTGTATAGCAGAGTGTTCTGATTTAAAGGGTTGGGTTCTGTATGTAGATTGCTTCTTCTGTCATTGTAAAAGACATGAGATAGCCCATTTGTGATGTCCAACTGAAAGAAATTTTCTCAGCTTCATATGCCCTGGTAGTCTTAATTTCTACTCTTTTAATTTCTACCCCAATCTCATCAGTCTCACGGCTCTCTTTTCTTCAGCGACAGGGCTGCGTGTATCTGGAGACTTCTTGTATCTGATTCCGCCGGTCAGATATCTCTTCTCTTCAGCGACAGGGCTGCGTGTATCTGGAGACTTCTTGTATCTGATTCCGCCGGTCAGATATCTCTTTTCTTCAGCGACAGGGCTGCGTGTATCTGGAGACTTCTTCTCTTCCCTCTTGCTTTCCCCTAAAAAAAAATCACAGATAAATTGACACCGATAAATTGACACAGATAAATTGACACACAGACACACAGACACACAGATACCTAAAGTGTGGATGGTTACCTAAGAGGCGGCACTGGGTGAAGTGCCTTTCTAGTGCACTTGCACTACAACAGCACTGGGTGCAGTACTCGCTCCGGCATCGAAGAATTTTGCACTAAAAAATGCACAAAATTTGACCTATTTCGTCGCCTATAGAGGACGGAAAGAATGTCATTTTGAACATTGTTATGACATTCTTTCCGTCAAAAAAGTCAATTTAACGGTGTTAAATGAAGCGAGCATCCACACAATTAGGTTGCCATCCAGAGTTTAGGTTGCCATCCACGTGTGGATGGTTGCCTTATGGTGATTTAGGCAACCAAACCTGTGGAAACATGGGTACACAGACACACAGACACACACACACACACACACACACACACACACACACACACACACACACATTTACAGAGCGACCAACCGATACGCAAACAGGCAGAAAGACACACAGACAAAGACACACACACCATACTCAAAGTATGTTTTGAGAGAAACTAAGGCCAAAAAAAAAATTGTCTGTTTAGGGTAACATGAGCAAAAAAAGTAGGGTCGGTAGGTAGGTAGGGTTTTTTTTGTGTGTGTGTGTGTGTGTGTGTGTGTGTGTGTGTGTGTGTGTAAATGGCTGAACATTCACTTCTTATATTTGATGAATACATGTTTCAAAACTAACGTATAAATAAAACAGAGAGAAAGGGAGAGAAAGAAACGCCAAATGTCTCTTTTTAGCATTTTTACCTCTTTTTTTTTTTTTTTTTTTTTTTTGAATTAAAAAAAAAGTTTTTGGGTCGGCGCCAAATCGATAGGGTCGGTCGGGTTACCCTAAACAGACAATTTTTTTTTTTTGCCTAATGGAAAAGTCTATTTCTTACCATTGCAAATCATACGTGTTGTAATGCAGCAAAGAACGAAGACCAATGTGAGTTTCTGAAAGCAACAAAATATTTGGTTGAATGTTTTGCTTATTTTTCTAACATTAAATACCACTTACAAATCAATTGAATGGCTATTTAGCACGCGTAAACCACAAAGCAGTTCTCGTTGTTTATTCAACCCCCGAGCCATCGGGGCCCCGTGTGGCCACTGTATTCATACATAATTTATTGAGTCGCTTCCGGTTTCAAAGCGACTCTACATCTGCAATAGTACGTTATTGTGTACCTCTGAACCTAAAATACAACACACGATTCGACTGCGAGAGACACAAACTGAACGGCGGCGATTGACTTTTGAAAAAACTAGCGATATGCAGAAAATGTGTCTGCTTGGGCAATGCTAAGATGCAGCTCATAAAATTTAATGTTAGCTCTGTCGCGGCAGTGCTGTTTTAAGCGTAATACTCATTCTACACGGGCCCAGCAACAAACAGTATCAAATGTTCTGAAATCTCAGTCGAGTAACATTCCAAAAAAAGGGAAAGTTGCATGGTTTTCGGTAGCCTGCTTTGCCGCCATCAATTGAAAAGAGCTGCATCTTACTCTTACCATAAAACTCACACACCACCCTCGCATGACCTGTATCCTGGCTCCCTATTTTAACATAGAGGGGGAATCGAGACGAGGGTCGTGGAGTATGTGTGTGTTTCTCTGTGTGTGTGTGTGTGTGTGTGTGTGTGTGTGTCTGTTTGTCTGTCTGTGTTTGTGTGTGTGTTTCTCTGTGTGTGTGTGTGTGTGTGTGTGTGTGTGTGTGTGTGTGTGTGTGTGTGTAGATCGATTCAGAGTAAACTACTTGACCGAACTTTATGAAATTTGACATGAGAGTTCCCGGGTATGATATGCCCAGATTTGTTTTTCATTTTTTGGATAAATATCTTTGATGACGTCATATCCGGCATTTTTGTAAAAGTTGAGGCGGCACTGTCACACCCTCATTTTTCAATAAAATTGATTGACATTTTGGCCAAGCAATCTTCGTTAAAGGCCGGACTTTGGTATTGCATTTCAGCTTGGATGCTAAAAAATTAATTAATGACTTTGGTCATTAAAAATCTGAAAATTGTAATTAAAATTATTTTTTTATAAAATGATCCAAAATTACGTTAATCGTAATCTTCATCATTTTCTGATTCCCAAAACATATAAATATGTTATATTCGGATTAAAAACAAGCTCTGAAAATTAAAAATATAAAAATTATGATTAAAATAAAATTTCCGAAATCGATTTAAAAACAATTTCATCTTATTTCTTGTCGGTTCTTGATTCCAAAAACATATAGATATGATATGTTTGGATTAAAAACACGCTCAGAAAGTTAAAACGAAGAGAGGTACAGAAAAGCGTGTTATGCAGCACAACGCAACCACTACCGCGCTAAACAGGCTCGTTAATTTCACTGCCTTTTGCACGAGCGGCGGACTACGGTCATTGTGAAAAAGTACAGTGTGTTCAGTTTCATTCTGTGAGTTCCACAGCTTGACTAAATGTAATAATTTCGCCTTACGCGACTTGTTTAAACGTTCAAAACGTCGAATTGTACTGATCCTGTCTTGATGATATAGGAATTCTTTTGTGTTTTAAGAATGTTTGTCTCCTATGCTGTCATTTTATTATTTAGATTTTAAAAGTAAGGTCTAGCACCAAAACGAGGCTTCTGATTTCTGCCAGTGTACGACCTGTTCTAACTGCACGAAATAAATTCGTTGATAATTTCTACCTCTCAACACCAGGATGTTCCCGAGCGGTAAGCGTTCAAATGGAAGTATGTTTGTACTGTCTGTAAAAGCTCGGGAAGCTCAGTGATAAAAAACCAGATGGTTTACGGGAGGCGGAGGGTGGCTTTAAAGGGACAATGCTTTGTCTTCCAATCTGTTCTTAGATAACTACAGCACAAAAGACATATGAAGACAACAAAATAATATTGAATAGAGTCATCAAAGACAAATATTGCACGCAGTGGCGTGGTGGTAAGACGTCGGCCTCCTAATCGGAAGGTCGTCTGTTCGAGTCCCGGTCGCTACGGTCTGGTGGGTTAAAAGTGGAGACCTGCTAGTGACTTAACCCCCTTCGTGTGTACAAGCAAGCACAAGACCAAATGCGCACGGAAAAGATCCTGTAATCCATGTCAGAGTTCGGTGGGTTATAGAAACACGAAAATACCAGCATGAGAGATGTTCAACGTGCGGGCTACCTCACCTGCCTTGACCTCTCACCAATTCACTGTAAAGCGCTTAGAGAACGTCAAGCGCTCTTTAAATCTCCCATGTTATTATTATTATAGGATAGTTATAGATGAACCACTGCAACACGATAGCCAAAAACTCATAAACAAACCAACTAAACTTTATATTAACAATCAAGCAACAGTAAAGCAGCAATGGAACGACATAAAAAAAAAGAAAGAAAGAAAGAAAGAAAGAAAGAAATACAGGCAGACAGACAGAAACAAAGAAACAAAGAAACAACAAAAACAGCAACAAACCAAGATGAGAACCAAACGCAGTTTAAAAACAAGAGGCGAAGCCTTCAAGGCTCACGTAAGAAATCGACAAACAGTAACACAAACTCAATCACTCCGTCACACATACACACACACACACACACACACACACACACACACACACACACACACACACACACACACACACACACACACACACACACACACACACACACACACACACACACACACACACACACACACACACACACACAGAGTAAGCATAGGTGAAACTGTGCAAGAAAGCGAGACCCTGGATCTGCCAATTAGTCTCGGCCCGCTCACAATAACAATGACCGAGACTTTCAGTAATTCCTTTGCGTGACGTCTAACCCTCTTACGTCATAATGTGACGTCTTCAAATAGTTTCTATCACACACGTCAAACACTTTTGACCGAGACGTAATCTTCTTATGCGAGCTTTATCCATAGACTCGGAAATGTTAAAGTTTCTATCACACACGCACGCACGCACGCACGCACGCACGCACGCACGCACGCACGCACGCACGCACGCACGCACAGACAGACAAAGTTTATCATCGCATAGGCTACACTTACGTGAGCCAACAAGTGATGGTGACTGATATAACGAAGAAGACAATACAGTGCCCCAATAATGGGATTAACATACATGCTAATGGGTGAAAAATCAGCTCAGCAAAATCCTGCAATAAAATGTACATAAGACAACCAGCATCGACCACTATTAGAATAAAGAAGGAAACGACAGAGGGAGAGACAGCAATGAAAAAAGGGGTCAATAACAAAGAGACCACAATATATACTGACGAAGACTGAGAAGACAAAGGCAGGCATAATAGCGACAGATATAGAGACAGAAACTCAGTTACAAATACAGAGAAAGAAAGAGAGAGAGATCCATAGCATCATCATTATAATCATCCTCATCTCATTAATCATCCAAAATTATATTTTGGGATGATTAACACACACACACACACACGTACCTAAAGTGTGGATGGTTACCTAAGAGGCGGCACTGGGTGCAGTGCCTTTCTAGTGCACTTGCACTAAAACAGCACTGGGTGCAGTACTCGGTCCGGCATCGAAGAATTTTGCACTATAAAAAGGCACAAAATTTGACCTATTTCGTCGCCTATAGAGGACGGAAAGAATGTCATTTTGAACATTGTTATGACATTCTTTCCGTCATAAAAAAATGTCAATTTAACGGTGTTAAATGAAGCGACCATCCACACAATTAGGTTGTCATCCAGAGTCTAGGTTGCCATCCACGTGTGGATGGTTGCCTTATGGTGATTTAGGCAACCAAACCTGTGGAAACATGGGTACACACACACACACACACACACACTCACACACACACACACACACACACACACACACACACACACGCACATAGAGACAGAGAGAGAGAGACAAAGAGACAGAGAGACAAAAAGAGAGAGAGAAAGAGAGCGAGAGAGAAAGAGAAACAGAGATAGAGAGACAGACAGACAGACAGACAAACAGACAGACAGACAGGCAGACAGACAGACAGACAGACAAACAGACAGACAGGCAGACAGACAGACAGACAGACAGACAGACAGACCGCAGAGAAAACCAGAAGAACAGAGAAACTTTTTTATTTTTTTTAACATAGGATAACGACAATAGCCAATGTCCAAGTGAAACCGTCTCAACCATATCATTTACACACGCGCATATAAACAGACAATACAAAAAAGATAAAGAGAAAAGAGAGAGAAAGAAAGAGGAGTGACAGAAGAGAATAGGGATCAGGGAAAGAAGAGAAAGAGGATAGCGAGCGGTGACCAGGCTTTGCAGTTTACCTACACAAATAATTTAAAAAAAAAATAATCTTTCAAACGCATGCCTGTACAGACTCCAGTTTCTGTTGAAAGAAGTTAACTTATTGTTAACCAATGCATTGTGCTTCTCTGCCAAAAATCTTTGTTTTAGAGTTAAAACAAGAACCTGAAAATGGGGGCAGGTCGCACGTATTTTAGATGTATAAATGTGATAAAGGTTTTGTCCGTCACACAGTTTGTTTGGTAGCCACAGATAATAAGTTGCTTATACAGTCTAACATTAGTACAATTAATGTACAAAATTGTCTCGCATCCACTGAAGAAAATCATTCCAAAAAGCCTGTGTTTTTGTACAGTCCCAAAAAAGATGTTCTAGCGTTTCCTCCTGCTGTCCGCAGAAAGTACAAATAGGAGATTCAACAATTTTTCTCAGATGCAAAAAACGCTGGGTGGGTATAATTCTATATATCAGTCTATATTGAAACCATCTGAGACGTACGTCCTCAGTTGTTCTTTTAATTTTTAGAAAAACCTTATTGACATCTACATTACAGTTCAGTGCAGCTGACCACTTTTCAATACATTTCAGAGGATCAGTACTCTTAATCAAATATCCATAGACATGTTTAGAACCACCACTAGCCAAGCACTGCCAAACACATGGGTCACTTACCAAAAAGTTATCACAAAAGTCAATTTCTAGCTTACATTGATACTTCTTAACAGCCCGTACTATTCCTTGATATAACAAAAAATTAACAGTCACATTTGGGTATTTTCTGCTAAATTCATCATAGGTCAAAAATCCATCTTCCTTCAGCAAGTGACCAACAGAAACAATACCACATTGTGCCCAGCTTCTAAGAAACAACACCTTCTTGTCTCTGCATATATTGATATTATAAAAAAGACATTCAGATACAAAGTCATGAAAAGAAGATGGAATACATTTGTTACACACTTTTTTATAATGTTTAAAAACATCAACCCAAAAAGGATTAACAATTCTTTGCATCAGTACATTTGCAAACTCGCCCCCACGTTGTTTCACAACTCGGACAGCAGGACATAATGCATAGAGAATTTGTGTAATTTTTCCATCATCATGTAAAACTTTCATTAGCCAGGTTATCTTCAATGACGATAGAAAAACTCTCACGTTAACCATTTTAAGTCCCCCCTCTTCGTATGCCTGATACATAGAGGTTCTTTTGATTTTGTCAATTTTCCCGTCCCAAACAAAATTAAACAGTAGTTTCTGTAGATTAGCTAGAAAATCCTCATCTGGGTCCGGCAAATTCATAAATAGGTAGGTAAGTTTGGACAATGCCAAAGTCTTAATGACTGTTATTTTTCCGAAAGGGGTTAAATTCCTTCTGGACCACGAGTTGAAAATTCTCTTAATCTCCACAAACTTGTTTTCATAGTTTAATGGAACAATTTCCTCGATGTTTGTCGAAAACCAGATACCCAAAACTCTGAAAACAGTGGGATTCCAAGCAAAGTTATACTCTGGCATAAACTTAACGTTAGAATTTTTAGAGGCTCCTATCCACACTGCTGACGACTTGTCATAGTTAATAACTAGACCTGACAAAGAAGCAAACGTCTGTAGTGTTTTTACACATGCACAAAAAGAATCTTTGGTGCCATCAAGAAAAAAGGTAGTGTCATCAGCATATTGTGACAATAAAATTTCGACATCAAAAAAATTCAATCCCTTGATTTTTGGATTCTGACGCATCATTATTGCCATAATTTCGGCACAAATTAGAAAAATATAAGGAGACAAAGGGTCCCCTTGACGGGTTCCTCTCTCCAGGTTAAACCACTCTGAATATTGTCCGTTTACTGCTACACATGATTTACTATTTCTGTAAAAAGTTAATATCCATTTTTTATATCATTTCCGAAGTTAAATTTATTCAGTGCTTTTTGTATAAACGACCATGCAATGCTATCGAAAGCTTTTTCAAAGTCTACCATTAACAGAAGGCCATCAGCTTGTCGTTCATTAGCATAAATAATAGAATCATAGAGTAAACGAATATTTTCGCCTATATTCCTACCTTGCATAAACCCTTTTTGATCTTCATGAATTATGGTTGGGAGAACACGTTTCAGCCTTTCAGCAATGCAGGTGGAAGCTATTTTGTAGACAGTATTTAAAAGAGTAATAGGACGCCAATTTTTTAGAAACCTTTTATCTTTCCCTTCTTTGGGTATACAGGTGATCACACCTTGACGTTGTGTTACCGACATTTCACCTTTTCTAAAACCTTCATTAATTGAACGAAGCAAGAAAGCACCTAAATCAATAAAGAAAAATTTAAAAAATTCTGCTGAATATCCATCCGATCCGGGGCTTTTATCGTTTTTAAGTTGTTTTACTGCTTTGACTAATTCTTCTTTACAAATAATACCTTCAAGTCCATCACGTTCTTCCTCAGTCAAAACAGGATGTTCTAAGTTATTAGGAATGTCTTCATTCGTTATATTATGTTCCCTTGAAGCATACAACTGTGCATAGAAGGATTTAGCTTCTTTAGTAATCTCATCACTGTCACATAAAAGTTCGCCATTGTCCTTTTCAATAAAACACATAGCCTTTTTGACAAAGTTTCTTTTTTCAAGACTACAGAAATATTTAGAATTTTGTTCACCATCTGCAATC